>NC_141203.1:11087500-11515000 GCF_054491065.1 Syngnathus leptorhynchus
AGACAGGAAGGAGGTCAGCACTCAGCCAACACCTGAATGCGCCTCTCCTTTGGCTGCTCCCCTTGATCCCCACAGTCTGTGCCTGTCATTAGGCCTAATGACGGAAAATTGTCATGTTGATACAAGTCTTGCTCTCCCCCTCTCGTCTTTGTATAAGTAGAAGCTCCATTTGAAACAAAGTTCTTTGTGACTAAAAGGCATGGATGTTGCATTTGTACTCAGGCGGGGCAGGGAGGGGAGGAGAAAAGAGGCCGTCCATGCTCTTTCCATAGCCGGTATAATTATTCATACTGTGACCTTAATGATGCGCTCTGTTCATTCTGCATCTCATCCACGTGGCAGACCCTCAGCGGAGCCCTGTGTCAGGGAATATGAAAAACCCATATAATGAAACCATTTTGGCTGATGGAAAAAAAAAAAAAAAAAAAAGGGGGGTCTGCCGAAGCTGCACTTGCTACAAAGGCGGCTCAATTATATGAGTAATTGTGATAATTTTCCCTCCATTCACTTCTTTATGTGCAAGGTAAAAAAAACAGATGCTGAAAGGGAAATTACTCAGACAATGTATAATCGCTTGAAATGGTCACAACAGAAAAGAAGAGGGGGTGGAAGATGACTGCAAGAAAGTGAGGGTCTATAAATAGGGATGGGGGGCAGTTAAATGCACCCTCAGAAGCTCACAGACACAAACAAATAGCTCGTGTGAATGGATAAAAAAAAATGGTTCAATGGGAGAAAAAAACAAAAAACAAATGGGGTAAAAGCAGAAAGGTACATATGCAGCTGCCTGAAAATTAAATTCCTTTTGAAAAATTTCAGCCTCTGAAAATGCACCCCCCATCTTCATCCTTGGCTATCATTTGTTGTTCTCTGACAGGAAAAGGATAATTACCCTCTCTCCCTGGCAGGAGGACTGACATGTCCTTTCCACGCTCGGCAGACAGCTTGAAGAATCATTTGAAACCTTTTTCTTTATGTCGAAACGTGTTTTTTTTTCCCACCCCCCCGATATCGCAGAGTGCATTAAAACGGTGAGAGTCGGTATACGTTTAAATGCGACATTTCTACAACTATCAACCTTCTTATTCCTTTAAAAAAACGATGATAAGAATTAAAATTCCAATTTGGCTGAAAAGAAACATTTCCATCAGGCATGACAAGGGGCAGCTTGACAGACCAAACGTATCTGCTTGTGGTGAAGGCGTTGAAATAATGAATTGGAATAAGCAGGGAAAATTAATCAGCGCTATTGCACAAACATTGGGCAG
Source organism: Syngnathus leptorhynchus (assembly GCF_054491065.1). NCBI lineage: Eukaryota > Metazoa > Chordata > Actinopteri > Syngnathiformes > Syngnathidae > Syngnathus > Syngnathus leptorhynchus. Next base: position 11,088,769 of record NC_141203.1, read on the forward strand.
AAAAAAAAACAAATGATAAGAAAGAAACTAGAGCAATAGACAACAAAATGGTGGAGCTAAGAAAGAAATTGTAACGAAAGACAAGTCAGTGACATCACTGCCACCTATTGACCGTCTCTGTGGCGGCCATTCGGGAATCTTCCCCAAATTCCCAATGGCCACCACACTCTTGTAAAGACTTACTTTCACGACAAACACGAAGATTCCCCAAAATTTGACCGAGTATAAACCAGTCAAACCAGCAAGACTTAGCTGATATAACCAGCCAGGGACACTGGTGGACGCCACTTTCAATTACATAGCAGCAATAGCGGCGCTATAGAGAAAAAGCTAAACCCAGGCTGTCAGAGATTTTAATAAAAGTAGAGAACACTGCCCGGGAAAAGTGTGGCTGTCTCAATAGAGTGATACAGACAGAGCAGGGCTGTCAATGGAGCCCCTAATGACAGAGTACGATAATGACAGGCCCCGGCTAAAATCAGCAGGAAGAGGAAGATCAATCTGCTGCCAGAGAGGGAGGGATGCAAGGAGGGGAACAAAAAAACGGCCAGCTCTTTCTTTTCTATTTTCTCCGTTTTATCTCATCTGATGCATACGTCTTCCTCTGCAGCTGCCTCGTGTCGTGGCGGGGCCAGCCCTGCGTTAAGCACGCGGGCGGATCGATAGCAATTACAAGTCCCTCACAGCCTGACGCATCACAGCGGCACAGTTGACATTTCACTCAGGACGCATTGATCCCCACCACGCACAATATTCCAGCCTCCCAGTCAGGAGTCGGGCCCGAGGTCCGGCTGGAATTGAAAAGCGACCGAGAGAGGGGGGGGGAGTTAAGCGACGGCTAACCAGCTGCCGGGGTAAACAGCCCGTCATGCGTCCCTCCTTTTCAATCTTCTGCCTTTGCTGACACGGCTGGCGGTCTGAGAGGCAGAATAAGAGGATGAAAGTCCGACCTGTGGGGAAATTATTCATGTGTGGACTTGAACTGTTTCCCTTGTGTACGCACTTGTCCATTGGTCATGTTGGGGATGTCGGGGAATCCATTTATTGGATGGACGACTAGATTTTGTGTAGGGCCTAACTCCAAATCACTGTCCTAGAAATAATACGCCGTGTGTTTTAAGTAGCAGTTGTTTTAAGATTTATAAAGATCACAACATTCCCATGATACCGATATGTTAGCATTAAGCTAGCTGATGTTCCTTCGATGAACTGATATGGTTTACTTTTGCTGTTTATATTAGCTTTTAAGTCAGATCGACAGTTAGCTTCAACTGGTAGCAACGAATAAACGATTTAAGTAAGGCTGTATTAGTGAAAGTCTTCTTTTTTTTTGTTTCCTCACAATGATGTTATACGCCATTTCTCTGTGACGCCATTTGGAACACAATCAAAGATGCTTTCCTGTATCTTCTAAATAACATCTTCAATAGCATTTAGCTGCTATACCAGATCAAAAAAACTCAGATTCTTTAAGTTGTGTTCACACTAACATCAACAAACAAGCAATTATTCCTGACTGTTACTTCAAGACACAGCTACACAAGTAGCCATGTTTAAATCTCTGCTGATAGCATCTGAGCAACAGGAAGCCTGAGTCAAAAATAAACACGTGGCCTGATTGGGAATTTCAAACAAACCCCGCCTGAATAAAATCACGTTCAAATTCAAATGCAACATTCAAGAATTTGGTCCAAGCGAGAACCTACAAGCTTGTCCGGGATCTGGAATACATCAGTATTTCCATTGTTTGAGACACGCTGGCATCAATGCCACTTTCTGTCTCAATAAATGGACAACCGGTTGACTAACAGACAGATGAACAAATAAATATGGTGCGTCATAATTGCTTGTTGCCATTTTCTTAATTGTTCTTGGCAGAGGTCAACGCTCTATTTTGATTTACACATTGCTTAAAAAAACACACACACTTGCAAGGTAGTACTGTCATTTCGTTATAATAAACACTCCCAAAACGAAGAACGATTTTTCTCAAGAACCTTCAGAAAATAGACGGCTAGAAATTGATCAATTTTCAAAGATCATATCAGATTATAAATCCTAATCCCGTGAAATAAAGCCTATCCCAGCTAATCTCCAATAACAAAAGAATGAGTTGGATTTAGGTGGTAGGTATTCATAATAGCAATTCAAAACACCTGGCGTGACGGAAGCTTCACATTCCACGCCATAATTGAATTCTCCGCAGGAGGCCGAAATGTGATCAAATCAATTGTTACCATCTGACTCCGTTTGTGCCACCAGTAGGGATTAAAAATTGTTAACGGATGAACCCACACATGCGTAACAGACACAATGCAAGTTTGTGCTCAATTGGAAACTTTAAACTCCACGGACACGGCCGCTGTCATCATTGTGTGAGCTCAGCAAGACTGCAGGGGGGGGGGGGGGGGGGGGAGTCTACATGAAGATGTGCTCAACAATACGGCCTTTTAACACAGATGGGGGTGGTGGGCGCACTTCTTGTCTCACTTGTGTGACAGAGAGACACTAGACCCCCCCCCCCCCCCCCCCCGGGCTGACACAGAATTCCTGCCCATCAACACTCACCTCGCAGACCGACTGAGAAAACGTTCCACTCCAGAGCTTGCAGGCAAGTGGCCAAGGAGCATGTTTGATATCTGCAGCGAGACAAAAATGAGTCGGACAAAGTTTGACCGAATCGGAGAATCGTGTGATTAAAAGCATCTCACCGAGTGCAATCACCGGTCAACCTCCAAATGGAAATTAGATTTTTGTCGGAGAAAAATGGAAATCACCATCAAAACAATTAAGATGCCCCATAAACAATTGAATTTGACCCATTTTCTTTTCAGTTATGTCATCTAACTTTGAGTATAATTCACTGACTTAAAAACTCGAGTGCACGCAGCACTTCTGAATCCATGTGCTCCATATCTCCGACCACAATCCATTATTATTTTTCTCTTCCAGCTTCACAAGGACAAATGAATGTTTCTGTAGCAACGGCGTGAATCATCCCTTCTTGCTTTGATCCGATAAAGACTTGAATTATACCCAAAGCAATTTAATAGAAAATGATGCCCCAAATCCAATCTTGAAGCTGAGACTGAAAGAACATCACATATGCGAGCATCCTGATGAAACTTTGATAAAAGGTACGCTCGGGCTGGAATATTTGAATAATTATTATAATTTCAGATATTTTAAATACATTAGGACCAGTGCACCCCCGTCCTGTTCTTGCTCAGAGGAAACACCTGCGGAGAGCAACACATGTCGGTCCGCCCCACCGTCTTTGCAAGACTGCGACCTTGTTCTCGGTTTTTAACACTTGTAGCTCTGGTTATTGTTTACATGTGCCACTAGGGAGAGTCTGACTTAAAGGCATGCGGTGAGTGGTGCTGGTGGGCAGATAAAAAAAAAAAAAAAAAAAAAAAAAAAGAAACACCATGGTATTAGCACTGAATGTTCGTACAAATGGCCCCCTCTGAAAAACATTTCTCCCACCATGCAAGCATTGTCGAATTAGCCCCAGAGCCAAAGTGTGGACAGCAGCTGGAGTGCAAGAGTCAGCTCTGGTAGTGGTGATAATCAGCAGGGAGGATGTGGCGAAAGAAACCCTCGGGGAGGGGGTTGGCAGAGAAAGAGAACGGATGAAGAGGGGGTGGGGGGGGGGGTGGCTGTGATCTTACAGGCCCAATCAAGTGGAGACGAGGCCTCATGCAGTGTAACAACACACCAACGTGCCACGGCACTCAACATCTTGGACACAGAGCAGGTCTCTCCCTAACCAACTGCTTAACCCCTTCAGTGTGTGTGTGTGTGTGTGTGTGTGTGTGTGTGTGTGTGTGTGTGTGTGTGTGTGTGTGTGTGTTGGGGGCTCCCCTTGCCATCATGCTCTCATCACCACGCACTAATCAGCCTCGCAGACAGCAGCTGCAGGGAACCTCGCCACCGACCCGAGCTGGAGAGGCCGTTATCCACGTCGATCTAAGCGACTTCCTCCCTTAAGTCCACTTATGGAAAGTACTGCAATGACTACTTGTTGCTTGTTAAATTAAGACAGCTAATGACATTCTGCAGGTGTACCTGTTCCGAATTTCTAGCCGGGGATTACAATATGGACCAAACTTTCCGGCAGAGGTGAGAATAAAATAAAAAAAAGCGGTAGGTGACTGGGATCTCTCGTTGTCATCCACAAGATAATCAGTGAAGGCTTCGCCTTTGCCCAGGCTGGGAGGTGAACAAGCGAGTCTTTGAGAAGCCCCTCTGCCAGTTAGACGGAGAGCTCCAGGCCTCTAACCCTCAGGGGTTAACCTCTCAAGCTGCCAAGCAAAATACTGCAAGAGACTCGCAATTATAGAGACAGTCAAAGGCCACATGCAATTTTCAGTGCTATTTACACAGTTAGAAGCCACCCACTAACCCCCCCTCCCCCTCCCTCGCAGAAATGCCAAGGATAGGTAGAGAAGATGGTAGTGACAGATGGAAGACTTTTAACATCCTAATATACAATCTACAAAAAAAAATCTAACAAGTAGCCATATTCTTTTTTTTTTTTAAATGACCCATGCCTCGGTCCAGGTGAGTGCGGGTTGTATGTAAAATCAAACACAGAGGCAACTCCTGGCTGGCCAGTACAGAGGGGTTCTCGGGGGGATCACTGAAAAGGGGGTTGGGGGGGGGCACAGGGTGCAAAGGGGCCCCCGCAGCCTCTAACCCACACAGCTGTTTTCCAGGTCCAGAGCCTCTCCAGAGTCTTCCCTGTTTAGGGGACCGGCTGCCCGGGGGCCAATGTGCTCTAATAATAACAACATCAAGCATGAAGGCCTCGGGGTCAGACACAAGCGTGACCCTCCCCATCACAGCATCAGACTCTGGACAGGAGCCAGGACTCCAAGACCTGCTGCAGCCTGGGAGAGCTGCAATTTCCTATAAAATGCTCAACACCAATTTAAATCCCCCTAAAAAAAAAAAAACGGACTTGATTCACCCACCAAGTCGCACATTTGAACTTTTTATTGTCTTGGGAAGTTAAAATGATTATTGCTGCATAATAATGTATATTATGTTATGACTCCGCCCTAATCAGCCTCCGTAGCTTTGCCAGCAGTGCACTTAAGGTTTCTCAACGACCTGGACAACGGGGAATACTTGGCCTTAATTAGCAAAGAGCATCTGGCCAACGTCATGGCGTGTCTGTGTGCGTATTTATTTGCGGGAGAGCTTCACACACACGTGTTGCTGTCGGAATGTGAGTGACACGGATTGTAACAGTGCGTACGTGTTTTCAATCTAGATTTTGGTGTGTGTGCTTTTTGTTTACTGAGTAGTTCTTCTCTTCCAGCAGCAAATGGGACATACAAACACACGGTAAGCATTCTGGTGCGGTTGAAAAAAAATGACAGGCTATTTAGGGATGTTTTTAAGAAGAGTAAAAAGAAATCACTCTTCCACTTCGTTTACTTAAGGGCCTTGTATCGAATAAAAAAAGATTTCCTGCTTGTTTGCCTTCAAGCATCACATTTTTATTACTTCTTGTAATTCACGTGAAACTAAGATCATTACACAAGTCCTCAGTTGAAGGAGAAACCTGTCGTCACAAGTTCTCATTTCTGCTGTAGGCCACCCCTCCCTCTTCCCCCCGGGGTCTTTCGAGAAAGCCAGCCCAGAGTCGCTTTCGGATCAAAAGCGCGGTGCCGAAAACGTCAGCGAGCCGAGTCGCGGCGCGCGCGATCGCAGTCGCCATCTCCAACCTGACGAGATTACACAGAGGTTTCCTGTCTCCTCCGAAGCTGATAGCATCGGACTGGCTTCTCGCTCCGCTCCAATTCGGCTCGCTCGCAGCCTCAGATAGCACCAATTACATCCTAATGGGGCGGGTTTAATTGGAAAGTACATCTAGTGACTCACATGGTCATCCACGGCTCATTTAAGAGATTAATACACAGGCGGGCCCCAACAGTACACTGAAGGTCAGTAAGCAAAACATCACGACAAGGCGACTAATGTGATGGACTGACTTGACTTTGTGGTTTCTTTAGGTTCCATCCGCAGCGGGGCAGTTCCGAAAGCAGCTCAATTTCGTCTCTCGACACATCATTCAAAGATGTCAAACTTGGTTTTCCTTTACAGTGTTTTGGATTTGCTTGTCAGAGCTTCAAAGATTATCTTAAAAAGGGGGCCGTTTAGCGGTGAAAGGGGACCGGGTCGGTGCCCCCGCTAGCCACGGGGAATGCGGCTATCTAAGGAATACAAAAGAAGAGGGAACATGATAAGAGAAGCAGGTAAATTCTCTCCTGGGAATTTGCCAGCAAAGATGCCGCTGCTCCACACACAGGTATCGTATTTAGCGGGTACGTCGGTACGACTGGGCTCCGGTCCAAAGTCCTGACTACTGTCTAGAGATGCCGGAGGCGCCTAGAAGGCAAAATACCGCAGGTGAAACCAAATATTGTAGTCTAGCTCAATATTGTGGCTTCCATTCACACAATATTAAGTCTCGTCGGTGGAATCGTAGTCATCGCTCGGATGATTAAAAGTGATTGGAGGAGAGGGGGCATGAAATAAATATGAAAGTGAATCTGACTGGGAACTTCACACACAATTCCACGTCCCACATTTAAGCGAAATAATAGACAGTCTGTGATGAGTGAAAAATATTTGCTTTCTTAAAAGACAATGAAAAACAATATTACATATAGGTGAGGAAGTCATAAGTACAATTGGACTAAATTGAAAAAACTACCCACAATGCTTGGTAAATGGGAACTCGTGAGATGAGGCCTCTTGTGTTCACGAGTGGGTTCAATCAAGCTGCGTTACAGATGTGAAGAGTTCCAAGGTTTTGTCTTAGTACAAGTGGAAAGGGGGGGTAAAATTGACCTAGCAGTCCTTATTTAGCGACAATGTGCTAATAAAGTATGACGGGTATTTCCCGGTGATCTACACAAGCTGGATTGTTAAAGGGACGCAAAGGTTTTCAATTGAACACCATAATAATCATTAGCGCATGGAGGCACTCTACAATAGTGGCAATTAGAAGTTGCATTAGCCATAAGAGGGTTGCGGAACAAAGTGACATTTTTAGCAGCTACGTTAGCAAGCTGGGAAATGCATAGTAAGGACATGGATAGTAGCAGAATATTTTGGAAACTGAAAATGATAAAGGCACATTTGATTATTATTATTTTTTTGATCTTTACAATAAGAAAACCGTCTCCAGCTTTTAGCTGCGGAAATTGGTAACGAAAAACGTTGAAGCTAGCTCAGTCCTAAATGAAGATAAAATAGCATCAGTGAAGAAATGCGCCATACAAAGCAAGTAAAAATCCCATTTTTATTGAAGTGCTGCAAAACAGCGGGACAATGGCAAGTGTTCGAGATCTACAAATATGACTGGTCTTGCAAATGTGGGACAAAGACGCCGCCACCGAGCCGCACGAATCTTCCAGTGTACCAACACAAGCTGGCAGACAAAATGGCTGCTTTCCACCGCTAGCCACAACTCGGCTACTGTAAAAACACTCTGCAATTAGAACGGTGATTGGATTGTACGTCTCGGTGAGCGCCTCCTCTTGCTTGCGGTGAGAGTTCATGAGGGGGGTTTCTGTACACGCCGTCGAGAGGGTGGACTCCTGGTCTCTCCTAATCAGGCCTGCGACGCCAGCCTCTCGATGATTCTCCGGTAGTCTTCCAAAACCAGCTGGTAGCTCTTCTCCAGCTCCTTGTGCTGCATCTGAGTGTCCATCTGACCCAAATGAGAGACCACCTCCTCGAGCCGCAGGCACTTTGTCATCTTTGTTAGCTCCCTTTGATTCTTCTGCTCGACAGAAATAGACATAAGCGGTCGTGACGGTGAAAGCGAAAATGGAGTTGGGGAATGATTTGTGACCTCTAGTGGAATTATTTTGAATTTTGCAAAATAAAAATAAAAAGTTGACCAGGTTAGAGAATTATCTGCCATTTTCCTTCAAATTCTTGAGGTGCAAATGAGTCGTCTTCTTGTTAACCATGTTGACGCGTCATATGCACTTTGTGTACGTGCGTAAATTCTCTCATTTTTTCAATTTTTAAGTTTACACGAGTTTCTACATGATTTCTGCGTCGAATGGTGACAGTCAGTTTAGACCCCAGTTTTCGTTTAAAAAAATAAAATAAAAAATGCTGACTGTTCAAAACAGATGATGAAATCCACCTCAAAATTACCTTTTGATGAATGACATTAAAAACAGTGACGACAATGAAATTCCACTGGCACAAAGACAAAGTCGTGTTAAAACAAGCTCTTGTAGAGCAGAGCTATAAATCTCTGACAAAGCGGCGGCATCTAACATTTGGCTAAGTACATGCAAACTCTCTTCTCGAGAAAAGGAACAAAAAAAAAAAAAAACCTGGCAGCATCTGGCCACCAGATCCCTCCTTGCCAATTTACCCCGTGGGACCTTTTCCACGTTTGACGCTGACTCTTTGGAGGCGGGGTTACTCCGCTGAACGGAATGTTTGATGGTTGTTATGCAAAGCAACTGCTACGAGGAAACGTCACACGAAAACAGGATGGCGGAGGTGATGTTAGGGCGCTCGTTGATGATTATTCAGTTGTGCTGACAGCTTGCCAAGTAAAACGTGACAAAAAAAAAAAAAAATCTAATAGCAGTTGCCCTGATGATGACTGGCAACAAAACTCACCCTGTAAGGTCCAAACAACCTCTTCTTCACCGCCAGGCGATACGCTCTGGATTTCTCTTCATCACTCATGTCCGTCACTCTCAGACGCAAGATCTCGTACACTCTTCTCGCGTGTTTCTGTGGAGGTAATGTTGATTTAAGAAGTTGAAGTCAACGCTTACTTATGGATTAAACGAGTTAGCCAAAGACTGATTATTTGTTTTGTGTAACAAACATTTTTAACTCCTTTGTTCGTCCTTTCAACTCTCAAGAATATTGAAATTTTACAATATGGGACATTAAAATATATTGAAAGAAAAATTACAAAGGCAGTTATAAAAAAAAAAAAAAACGGCGCTTCAAGAAATAATTGCGGCCCCCGTCTTGAGAAAATAACCGACTGCACAAATGTGACAAGACGTCAGAAGCATCTGCTAATCGTTGGTTCGATATTTTGCTGTTGACATTTCCCGACATTCATCACGGTGAGGAAATTACCAAGCAATTATTGACGGGGTACCTTGTTGATTTTCAATTTCATTTGTGCCTCTTCCACCATTTCCTCTGACAGGCCCTGGTGCAGTTTTTCTTCGGCAAAGGACGGCAGGCCCTGACAAAGTTTGACCAGCACGTAATCCCTCAGCTTCACGTAGTTCTCGGAAGGATCCTCAGCTGAAAACACAAAAAGGGAAAATCTCTCGAGTTGCTTTCTAAGATGGTGAAGACGAACACGGAGCCTTTTCATCTGCCGCATTTGGTGGGGTCGGGCCGCATTCCAAATTCCGATCTCAAATGCTTCTTTAGTATTCATCCCGTCGTCTGCCGCGCGGCCGTGTCAACATCTTAGATCGAATAAATTTCAATAAAGCCTCAGCAGGCCAGTTTTCATGCCAGCTCACCAAATTAACTTTCCCCACAGGATTCAGTCACAGCACTGACAAATCAATTCAAGCTTTTTGTGAGTGACGCACAACGTTTCATTCCAAATAAAATCTCATTTTCGATGTATGATGCAAAAGTGCTTTCGCGGGGTCGCTTCTTTTGTCAGAAAAGCATTGCGTCCACAATTTGTGTATCTAGTGATTCCTCACCTGTGATGTCGAGCACTTTCGGAACGTTGGAATAAAATCTGTGCACTGCCTCCAACAGTTGCGCTCCGTGGCCTTCTCCTTGGAACGGAGGCAGTATCAGCATTTGGCTGTTTTGTGGAAATGGGGAAAAAAAAAATAATAATAATTATAAAATACTTCAATAAAACGTTATTTTTTTTGTAACAGGATAGTCGCAAAAACTGAGTCTCTTTGATCCATCAGCACAATTAATTCAGTCATATCAAATGCTTATTTATAAAGTTGTTTTCAGACACAAATCACCCTGGTTTCATTACAAAACCAACGATTGGTGATCTAAGCCAGTAATTTGGCTCTTTCTTTAGGAAAGGGGGGGGGGGGGGGGGGGGGATAAAGAAATGTGCAATTTTCCTCTTCCCTTTATCATACAAAAGAATGGGCCGGCTCATGCGGGCCCGGCAATTACCTTACACGTGGCCGGGTTTTGTCTGGATACGCGTAGTAATTATAAACTGTCATGTAGCCAATGCTTGCGTAGAGGGTCTCGCCATCTTTATTGTACTTTTCAAATCTGCAGATAACACACAAAGGCAAACAGGTCATTTACAAGCACACTTTCATGCAGTGTCCATTTTTAGCTTCCATGTTCTGCAACCCCCCCAAACACACACACACATAGCGGCAAGTTAGAGCAGCCAGGCCGGATCGGTACACCTGCTGCAACCTGAATACATTATGCACTTAATTGGAGTACTGCAACTTAGGGGAAGAGAAAAGCCTGAAAGAGGGACTGAGCTCCTCAAAAATCACTTCAGTCCATTTTGCCCATTGTCGGCATTAATAGGTGGCAAGGTAAAGGAAACACTGGCAGAGGCTCTTTTTACTGTTAAGACACTGTTTCAAAAGACAACAGCATTCAATTCTGCCCGTGCAGAAAAAAAAAAAATTCAAAAGAGCTTTTTAGCACAAAAGAAGCTCTTGCCTGATCACCAATTCTCCTACACGAGGAATATAATCAAACCGGCCGGGTAATTGGCCACAAGCGTCTCAAAAGGGGGGCTTTGTTTTTCATTGACACAATAAAAGCTTTCGGATAGTTTAAACGGGGGGGTTGCACAAGTTGGGGGGGGGGGGGGGGTCAATTAAAGAGATCACGCACACAAGAAAGAAGTCCCAACGATCGTCATCTGGGTCAATGAAACTGGCCGTCTCTATGAACCACATGAGGAAAGTCTGCAGGCGCTCGTGGTACTCTCGGAATCCTGAGCAGCTCAAGTCGGCCTGTAGTGGAGAGCAAATATTACAAGATTATTGTAACAATAATTGAAGTTAGCAAAAAAAAAAAAAAAAAAAGAGCTTGCATACCTTGTGAATCTGATACGTGAGCTCTCCGGCTTCATCGTTGTGGACCGTGTAGGTGTGCAGCAAAGTACCGAAGGGCCTGAAATTAGCTTCCTTCTCCAGTAGCGTGATAAAGTCATCCGTGTTGCAGGTGAACCCAGCGGGAACAATTTCACGAATCTTGCTGTCAATATCGTCGGGCTGTAACGTCAATTCAGATCAGTGAAGGACTATGAAAAGAATACATACGCTTTCGATATTTTTGTTACAAGACAAGGAGCATTTCTCTTGGCAAGGCAGCAAGAAATGTATCAAATCGGTCAAAACAACAACAAAAAAAAACAAATCCTACGTGTGCGTGCCAATGAAAAGAAAAAAAAAACATTAGGTGATTAAACCTGTCAGCTGAGCAGAGGGCCCGGTGAAAAGACCACTTAAATCTGTACATTTACTCTTCAAGTTAAACCATGAATATGTGATGAAGTTGCCACAATAAGCCATTTCTGCCACTCACTAGGAAATTCAACCTGATGAATTGATCTCAACTTAATAAACCTTTGGCCATACATAATAGAGGCCTCTCTTCTAATCCTGCCAAGTGAACCCAATCAAATGAATTGGGCCCCCGCGTTTTCAAAAGGAGACAAAAGGAGGGCGCTAGCCTCGGACGTTTGGCTCAGTGCAACGTGCGCTTAGTTCAGCTGTGATGTTTGCATTGTATCCATTTCCACAAGGATTGACATGAGAACACTTTGCTAAGCAGGCCTTTCACACCATTTACATGTGTGATGGGCATTATGTCGCCGCCGAGACCCTCGCTGCTCAGCATTGAAAACAGGGAAATGAAGAAGGTCGCGACAAAATGCACTACAAAAGGCTAATAGAAAATACTAATGATTCTCTCAGCCCCCCCCCGCCCCCCTTTCAGACATCAGCTAATATCAAACTGGAGGTAATGCACCTGCGGCTGAATGCCTCTCCAGTGTTGCAATTGTTCGGCGGCGTTTCGAAGAAACAAGGAGCGTGCTTGAAAGGCATTGGACAAACAAGGTTTTTTGTTCTAGCCACTCTTCCACATACTAGACACCAAATTGCACAGCCTTTCAGAATAGATGCCTTTGTTTTTTGTTTTTTTTGTGTGGATAGAACTTAATGTACCTTCAGAACATTGTTCATGTATTTGATTGCAAAACAATAAGCACAAAAGGGGGTATATATAATCTCATTTGTGCTGTGGAGGGTTTTCTACTTTTTTTTTTTAGCAATACTTTCATTTATAGAGTTAAAACAAACACACACCCAAAGAGATAAGACAAGAGAAATTCTGAAGAAAAAAAATTGTTATAGGTATTTGATAAGGGACCATGTTGCAGCTGCTTAGAAGTCCTTTTTCTCACCAGCTGCAGGGCGGTCCGGCCCGACTGTCCGCATGCACTCGGATTTGGGAGACAAACACTCTTCAGACGCAGCCTGAACTACTCCCCTCGCTCTCCACCCTGACACCAGCTGCACTCAAACCCTTAACGCTTAAAGTGACATCGGGGTCAACGCTGAACGCACATCGGCAGACGGCCATCTTGAACATCATCTGTGGCTTCAACGTTGGCTCAATAAAAAAATCCCAATATAAATCTTGACAGTTACCGTCATTATCAAATGAAAATATTACCAATTGATTTGAAACAGATCCTCCTTCTTTTTTAGGCGGGTGCATCGCAAACTCTCAATCATAAATGTTTAAATACCATTTCCAGTAAGAAATGGCAGTCACTCAAATTTTGTGGAAGACTAGACCATTTATTTACACTAAATTTTATACGCCCCCACTCATCCAAACACAGCATTTTGATCAATATTTCATTTGTGGAATAGCAATTAATCAGCAAAGTCTAGCTTTTGTTTTATCCATCTCAGGGTCTCGCCATTTTGCCACTTGCTGTCAACTAAAAATGACATCAGGGTTGCTTGGGGCTCAAGTAACAACCAATCACAGCTCAGAAAACAATTTCATAATCCCAGACAGACCCCCTATCAAAAGTCTTTATATTAAAAAAAATTAAAAAACTGATAAATCTTACCTCCACACAGTCAAACGTTTCCGTGACTTTGGAGGAATACTTGACATTATAAAGAGTGGACAGACTTCCGGCTGTGTAAAAGAGCTGTATCCGAAGTCCTTTGTATCCAAATGCCACCTCACTGTAAGGAACGGAATAAAATTACAATTAACACAAATTGCTTTTATATGGATGTGGAGAACCTTCTTCAGCAGGTGTGGTGCTCTACATATGACTAAAAAGTACTTACTTATCTCCAAAAATCTGGTGACTGTATTCTGGGTGGAACGTAGTGCCATCATCATCAACATCCTCTGGAAAGCGAACTGAGTGAAGAACAATACGTTTATAATTTTGATGAATTCATTTTGAATATAATACAGCAATTAAAAAAAAAAAAAAAGGACATACTTAGCTTTAAGCATACAGCTTCATTGGTGTCACACTTAAATTCAGCCAGTTTCTTTTCCATGTTGTTTGCTCCTGAGGGTACAACATTGCATTAGCTGTTATTACTATTTTTCACAATATGACAATAGCATCAAATGAATAGTAGGCACGAAAATCTTTTTATTTTTTTTGGGGGGGGGGGGGGGGGGATCTAAGGCAACAAGGCAGAGCTGAGGTTTTGATTGTGGAGTATTGATGGAGCCTGACAAGTCTTCGACCTGTAAGTTACCCGGGCAACAACCTCCCAAATGACATTAGTTGAACATCACAAGATTCGGTTAGCTATAAGAGGCTCATTGACATCTTGTATTATATTTATACAAAACAACGACAACAACAGCTCCAGGTAAACAACTCTGTTTAGCTTGATCGTGCGGCGCTGCTAAACATACATCACATCCGATGACAGCCCGATAGCACGTTGCTAACATAGCAGGCAGGCCCCCGAAGCAAATTGTGTACATCAAAAATGTCGTCCCGTTCAAGCGTTACGGAGAACACACGTCTATCTACGTCCGGGTGGTTATAAAGGTAAGCTGATCAGAACCGGAGGCAATACAACGAAGCTGTCAGATACATACCCGCCATTTCTGCTCAATGTTTTGGGAAGTGTGTTGTCCTAAAAGACCGCGCAATCACAAGGACTTCCGTTGTTACGTATTTCCGGGGAAACCGGATGTCATTTCGTTGCTTTATTTTTCCCCAGCGTATTTTATGTTGGCATTTTTAAATAATACATTACTTCCTTCCTTCTATGTATTTATCAATATTTTATCGGTTTGAAAAAAATAACCTTGTCAATTCATTAGAATGAAAACGTAATTTATTATAAGTGTAACCACTAATATTCATACATGATTAAAACGTGGTAAATTTCTTTCCTCAAAAAAATTCTAATTATAAATGTGAGTTCTGGACGTGCGTGTGTACATGTTCAAATTAAGTAAATTCAACAAAATATCAGAATTATTCACCCAATAGAGCTCAGATTTACAAATTTGGGCCAATCGGTGAAGCCCACAGTTCAATGCAATGATGGCTAAACTGTATTTCGCTGTTTTGTTGCATCTAAACGGAATAAAATGCAAGTAGAAGTGAAGTAAGTCAAAGTGTAAATGTTTTTAAATCTAGATTTAAAAAAATGCTCTCACCCCACGACTTTAATGAAGCAGTAATTCCATAATTCAATATTTTTTTGTTGTTTTGATTGCTGTCAGCTGTTTTGTTTGCTTGCAGGTGTTATGCCTTTAATTATGTGAAGCACACATTGAGTTTCCTCGTGTATAAAACATTTTATTCAAATAGCTACAGCTTTCCTTAAAATGACAAGTATTGTATGTAACACAATGTTACACACGTGAAACATCATCCCTGCTGTCGAACCAAAAACCTACTGGGAAGAGGTTAGTAACCAAAACAACGGTGACGTCACCTGTACATTTTCTTCAACATTATAGCTCTGACTTGAGACATGCTGTACGTTCGATTAGCGACGACTTGTGTTTTCCGAGCTTCTTGCGTTTTGTAAGCATTGTTTCAGGCACACCCCTGTCCTCGTTTGAACCCGACACACAGGAACTGAGAGAACATCAAGCCCCGATGTTTCAGCCTCATATTCCCGAAGTGAACCATAACATGATTTGCATATTGTGAGTACCGTACTCTACTGTATCCATTGAGCGCCTGCGCTACTTCCTTACAGTCGACGTCACACCCCAGCATGGCGGTCAAGGTGACTCCGTCACTACTTCTTATCACATATTAACTTTAAAAGACGCTTGAGCGAGCGTGTGTATTCCGCTGTCGTCCACGGGGGTTGTGGAGCGTTCAGGGCGTGTGTCAGAAATGTGGCGGAGCCCCCCTTCAATGCGACTTTGCTCCGGGGCGAAGCATCGCGGCCGCCGCTGCCGCCGCCCGCCTCCGTCATTTTTACTCCCAAGTCGAATTTTCGTCGTTTGGTCCAGCTAGCTCTCGCCTGGAAGGTTGCGTTAGTGCTGCGGGGATGTTTTGAATTCGGTTACGCCGTGTCGGCTTCGCTAAAATCCGAGCTAGTCTTTAAGGGGAAAAAAAAGTTCATGAATGAGTCAGTCAACCGGTTGAACCACTTGAGGGCTTGTGAAGATGCAACACGATAATGGCTGAAAATGGGTTTGTGTGTTACAGGTGCAAATGACAAAAAGAGGCGACCCCCATGAGTTAAAGGCAATTTTTCTCAAGGTAAGACCTTTTTTTTTGTGGTTTGCTGAAGACTTATACTATCTTCTGTGATATGGGTCACATAGTTTCCTTAAATGTCAGCCACATGCTTTGACTAATTTTGAATCTGTTTCAAAATGCATAATCAATTGAAAAGCATTATGGTTTGCTGTCAAACCAGTTTCAAGTCAAGTCTAACATCACTGATGTCATTTGAGTTGACTTTATAGTTTAATTTATTCCATGGCAGAAATTGTGAAATTGCTCGAATCTATTCCAGCAGCAATCAACCGTTCTAATAGTTACACTGTAAAAACATCATTGAAGAGGACATCAACAATAACATGGTTCATTAAACTGTAATTACCTTTCAGAGGTGTGGTTAAGTAAATCGATTTTCCCCCAATCTGATTGGCAGTGTTGGATTACATTGAATATTTTGGGGGAGTGCGAGAGGTTCATATGGAAATGCCATTAAACCATATTAATGTCATTTCCATTCTTTTTGCTGGAAAGATGATTTGAGATCTGACTGTAAAGCTGAAGGTGAATTGAGGTGAGCTGAAGGTGAATTGAGAGTTTTTCCTAAAATGATTGTTTAATTTCAAATCAGAAGTCATATAAAAGTGTAGCATGCAAAGATTTAGGTCAACAAAGGGATTTGATGGCAAAGTATAATATCGGTTAAAAGTGAATAAAAATGGCAAATTTCTGTCATAAATTTGAAAGAAGAAACCTGCGCAGATAGAAACATTTATTTGCTTTACTGGGCCACATAAAGCGATACGACGGGCCTTGATTTGAACACGTTTGTTACTATGTCTGCTTGATACGCACAAACATACACAGTAATTTTGGAGTGTGAACTTCCTGAAAGTCTCAACAAGGTCTTCACTCTGCCACAAGAGGCCTGCCTGTGTAATTTCTGATGCACATTCAGGTGGAAGAGTTCATTACCGCCAGCTCTTTCTGACTGCCTGTATAATTTGATTAAGAACTACTCGAGGCCTACTGTGAAGCTGAATAGAAACACAATCATAAAGCCATGAATAAAATAAAAAAAAAAGGCAGCGCTGCAATAAATTGCCTTGAATGAATATTTTCACTCGGTGCGTTAATTCGCCGCACTGAAATCGATGGGAGCAATGAAAACACTTGGCGTCAAGCGCTCCACCCTGGCTGTTTCTGTTTATCTTCCAGCCCTTTCTGTCTTTCTTGGCTCCGCTTTGCAATCCGGGAGTCTTTTTGCCGTGCCAGTTCATGCGGTGCTTGTGTTCCCTCCGCTATCTCTGCTCCAAATTGAAACCCAACTCCGCGTCTAAAATGGACTGGAAGTCTTCAGAGGGTGTTAGTGGTCTTAAGTTTAGAACAGTGCAGTGCTGGCGTATTTTTGCTTCAGAGTGTTGAAGGACAACATGGCCGTAACGCTTATGCCCCGTGTGGAGGGTTTTATTCAATAAACATTTTCATTGCTCGCTTAGTTCCTCTCAATCTTTCATTTTGGTCTTCTAAAGAAACGTTGGGCAACTGTATACTTTTTTTTTTTTTTTTTATTCCAACCTGACTATGATGCTATGGGATTCTACAAGAACTTGAAACCCCTGATATGGATCCAATACTTTTTCTCGATTGCTTATCCTTACTTAACCTGTGCTTGGAGGGGTGGGGGGAGGAAAGGCAGTCAAATTTAGCAAACTCCACGCAGGAATGCACTCCAGAACCTCCTCCAAATTCCTTCAGCAAAGCCTTTGAATCCTGTGCAGTGCTGCTAAACATCCAATTTCGTCAGCAGAATACAGACAGACATCTCAATTCCGCATCCTCAAACTTTCTGCATGCAAAAACGTCAAACAAACAATGCGCCGGAAAACGTTATTTGTAGCCTGACCCAAACATTAACCATCGGCACTGAAGAAATACAGTCGATCGTATTTTTGGAAATCAAACAGCTGATCCCCTGACCTTTAAATGTTTTGTGGCTTGACTAACTCGGTTACACTCTGGTAAGGACAAATGAGCACAAATCACTCACCCTTTAAAAAAAAAAGAAAAAAAAATGAATGAAAAGAAATCGCTTTATCTTGCGTTCCCGTCCAAGATGTGCTGGAAAAGATGATTCAGTATTTTCGGGATAGCTACTTTAAACGCTCTGGTGCTTTTGTTTACAGTATGCCAGCGCCGTGGAGGATGGCGAGCATTACATGACCCCCAACGACTTTGTGCAGCGTTACCTCGCTCTCCAAACGCAGCCCCAACATAATCCCAAAACCGTGGACCTGATCGCCGGAGTGGCTGACACCACCAAAGACGGGTGAGTGGCATCCTCCGATCAAATCGTTCAAAATTCGAAAGACTGGCATGTGACGGCCGAGCTGCTTGCCAAGTGTGTGAAGTGCGTGAACTTTGTCGCGACAGGTTGATCTCATTCCAGGAGTTTTTGGCCTTTGAATCGGTTCTATGCGCCCCGGACGCCCTGTTCATTGTTGCCTTCCAGCTCTTTGACAAGACTGGCACTGGGGACATTTCTTTTGGTATGTACATAAAGTCTGACAGGTATGTGTAGAGTCAGCGCCCGTGTCTCTCTCGAGTAATTTACTAATTAGTTGTATTACTTTTTTACAAGAGACTCGCGAGGATATAAAAGAATGATTAGGGAGTTGTTGAGCGTGATTTGTCAGCTATTTTTCCTCAGGCCATTGAATATTTTCAGTGCGCAAAGAGCATTGCTACATTGGGTGGGAGAATTTCAAAAACGGTCGTGACCTTGGGAAATAATAATAAATAAATCATTTTCATTTTTATCCATTTCATTTATCCATTCCACAGTCAAACGGTTACATTTTCAAAATGATACATGACTGTATTTGCCTCTCTTGGTTAGCACCTGGGAACAAATGATTCCTCTAATACTGGCGTTTCACACTTTCAGCAAATGTACGTGACATCTTCAGCCAGACGGCAGTCCATCATCACATTCCCTTCAACTGGGACTGCGAGTTCATCAGGCTACACTTTGGCCATGACAGAAGCAAGAAACTCAGCTACACAGAATTCACCCAGTTTCTGCAGGTCCATTTTTTTTCCTCTTTCTCCTTCTCCATCCAGCCGTGTATCAAAAACTGCACTTTTTTTGTGGGGGTGCAAGGGACTGAATTATTCAGATTTATTTTTTATTTTTTTGCTGTTAGTGTAATTGCGAGGATTTACTGTCAACTGACATTCAGTTGTTTTTGTTGTCGCGAGACGGTGACGCATGTGCTTAAATGCCAAGCTGCATTCAACTACTTTTCAGGATGTTTTTAAAGTTCATATCATCATTCCCGATATGATTTGTTTTCACAACAGAAATGGATAGCCATAACTCTGGAAAAGTCAATTATGTGTCGACAGAAAATTCAGGTGATCAAATATTTATTGAGCGGCTATGGCGCTTACGCGGGCCCTCCCGGACTGATGCCGACTTTGGGGCCAGGCCAAGGCAGGGAGGAACCACATCAGAATGTGACTTGCCAGAACTTTGCGGTTAATCACACTTGACTCGCCCCCCTTATTTTTTTTTTCCAACTTACCTTCTGATATCAATCTCGCCTCTCTACCGCTGCCTTGTGGTCGTGGCAATTTTGCACAAAATAACCAATTTGTGAAGCATCCTGTCTCAATAATCATCAAACATTGATGGAAGAATTATTGAACCACAAAGCACTGATTAGGTAATGAGAAGTGGTGCAAAAAAAGGAAGTAACAGCTGGCTGGATATTGCGCCATGCTCAGGTTACATGAGCTTTGACAGCGGACGTTGGCCCGGGCTCGGCCTTCCTCTGCATCCCTTTCTGATTGCATGCTTGTCATATTGAATCATTTCCCCACCCCACCGCCAGTCGTCTCAGTAAGCGGTCCTCTCTGTTCCGGGATCAGGCTTCCCGGGGACATGGTTTCCATTAGTCAATAGCGAGATGTGGTGATTACCAAAGCCAGTGTCTCTCACTGTCACATCAGATGACTTTTACATCTGACATTATCACGCTTTTCTCCATCAAGGTTCCATTTCACAGCTCACTTATTGCGCCATGTTCCTCATCACAAGAACCTGCTCTCCGGTCGCCTTTTTTGTCAACGTGACCCAACTCGCTGTCTTCTCTCCATTGCTGTAGGAGCTGCAGCTGGAGCATGCCCGCCAGGCGTTCGCTCAGAAAGACAAAGGGAAAAGTGGCACCATCACGGCTTTGGATTTCAGCGACATCATGGCCACCATCAGGCATCACATGCTGACTCCATTTGTGGAGGAGAACCTGGTTTCTGTGAGTTGGGGAAAATATTATGTCGAGAGGTCCCGAACCACCAGGCCCACACAGTAGTTGAAGATGGTTATGATAGTCAATTGCCAGTTCAAAAAAAAAAAAAAAAAACTTTCTCTGACCTCTTTTGCTATTCCTCCAGGCGGCTGGAGGTAGCACCTCCCACATGGTGAGCTTCTCCTACTTCAACGCCTTTAACGCTCTGCTCAACAACATGGAGCTGATCCGCAAGATTTACAGCACCCTCGTCAACACGTCTAAAGACAAGCTGGTAACCAAAGGTAGTCCCCCATCCCACTCGCCACCTCACCACCGACAGACGGCATCGTCGCGACTGAATAATAGCATGTTTTTTTTTTGTTGTGTAGCTGTGTGATCATGTTTAACTGTCTTGACAGAATTGGTGTGAGTGACCACACAGGGAACATTTTCTGTAACACTAAATTACTAAGGTAAATGAAATCGTTGAACGTGGTAATCGGAGCACTTCCCCTACATGTAGATCTGTGTAACTGATAGTCGTGCTGTCAGCCACCATTTACTCCTTAGTGTTTCCTGTAAAGATACTCCAGTTCTGTCCCCTACCACCCCTTCTTGTAGTATTTGCAAATAATCGAGTCGGGATCGGCTGAGCTTGCGCTTTTCAGTCACAGGAAAACATGTCACTCATGGAATAAAATCTCGCATTCCTTGATGCTTTTTGACTGGATTAATGGCTCAAAATATCCATTTAGATGTACGGTTTTCTAAAAAAAAACTTTCATTTAAACTGGACAATGAATCGTATTTGCAAATACTATCCAGTACATAATCAGAAATGGTTTGATGTCTTAAACGATCCTCAATGAGACCCTTTTTCTCTTTTTTTCTCATTTTAGAGGAGTTTGCCCACGCCGCCAATAAGTTTGGTCAGATCACGCCGATGGAAATCGACATCCTCTTCCAACTAGCCGGTCTCCACACTCACTCGGGGTAGGTTTCGTTATTGGTGTTGTGCCACGGCAATTTGGTGTGCCGTGAATTCATTTGAGACATGTCCACTTTGTGTCGTTTGTATCAGTTTCCGAGATCTGGCCACGGGATCAGAGGGTATCTTACTTTCTTCCATTTTGACACGTTTTTTTTTTTTTTTTGCCTAACAATTTTCCCACCGGGTAGCGTTACGATTCACCAGTTGAGCTTTAAATCACTTTTGGAATGCATGTGAAAAAATGTAAACAATATTCATCAAATGTGGCGCAGGGGGGGGTCCTCGGTTTATAACACGTGTGTTGTGGAACTAAAGATGAGTTGCGTCGTGGCGATCACACCATAAACGACCCCTTTACAAATAATTTTGTCCTTTTATAGCGCTATAGTTGTGTTTATAGGTTGGGAAAGGCAAAAGTTATTGCCCAATCAGTGACTCTGCATGTTGCTTTACAATGAAAACATACAGCAAACATCTCAAAAATCTTTGTTGTGGCGTCCGACCACCTTGGCTTGTCAGGAAAATGTTCTGGAAAATGTTACATCACAATTTCTTTGATTTAATTTTTTTAATTCCCTTTCCTCTTCTGCCATTGCGCGTAAAGGCGTCTCAACCACAGTGACATCGAAAGGATAGCCCCGCTGGAAGAAGGAGGCATGCCTTACCGCCTCGCCGAGGCCCAGAGACAGGTAGCCCGACCGACACCTCACGTCGCATTCCCATGTCTTTTATCTGAGCTTCTCTTCCAAGACCTCAACCTCCTTGTTGCACAGTAGCCCAAAAAAAAAAAAAAAAAGCCTAAAGAGGATGTTCCATAAGTGAATTAGCAAAGTGCCCATGTTTTTTTCTTCACTCCTTGTGAAGTGCATTACTTAAACTCCCAGATGAAAGTAGAGCAATTACATTTATAGAAGAGGAATGGATTGTTGCACCTCTCCATGAAAGGCTCCCCTCGAACACACATCCACTGCAGGCTGATAAAAGGCAAGGATTTTAGCGAGGTCTGCTAATGGCATGAAGGAGTTGGGAGGGGGGGGGGGGGCGGAAAGCACGCTGGCTGAGAGAACAGCAATCTTGCCTTCACCGGATAACGTGCTTCTCTCGGGCTGCGGTCAGAACTAGCGAGCCGGCGGTGCTTCTCGGGATGTCTCAGAGGTCTGGAATTTGATTCCTCCGGGGTGATGCTACCATCCCAAGGCCTGCCCTTAGCGGAAATACGCTAATTGTTTGAAACCTTTGATCAAGTCCTGAATCTTGATAGCATGCAACTTCGCATCTGGCAGGGAGGGGAGGGGGGGGAGCAATGTGTTGTGCTCATGTCTGGGAGAAGTTTTACACACACACACACTTGTAGATATTTATCTGAACATGGAAAAGGCTTGTAGGGCTAATCTGTTCCCCTACGCCGCTGCGAAAACAAAGAGGCCCCCGCTTTTAACATCAAACATGAACGCAGCCGGGCGAGCAGATAAGAAAGAAATGATGCTTTGTGAAAATAAAAGCACTTTGATTCCTCCACATGCAGCTTTTGAGGGAAATCTCAAGGTCATGTGGTCAATCACTAAATCCTGAACGAGGCTGTCCCACCTACACTTGACCTACTTTCAATCCACACGCGAGCTGCTTCTGTATCGTTTTTGTTTTGTTCACCGCATATTTGACCTCTGCTGTCTTTTTTTTTTTTTTTCCCTCTCCCACAGCATACCCCTGATTCGTCCCGGCCCATCTGGCTCCAGGTTGCGGAGTCTGCCTACAGATTCACTCTGGGCTCAATCGCTGGAGGTGAGTGACACGGCTGCCGCCCACGGGGGGGTAACTTTAGCCGGCCAGACGGGACGAGGCCGAGATTCCGGGGCCGGCCATTGTGCTGCTGCGGGGCGAGGAGCTGTGATCTGAGGCTCCCGCTTTGTGCGGCCGTACCGCTGGTGGCTCCAGGCTGTCGTCGGAGCCGGAGCTTCGGAATATCACAAATCTTCCGGAACCGAGCTCCCTGGAATCCCTGTCTAATTACGCTGGGAGAAATTGATATGTGGAATCTCTGACATAACTGGCCCCAAGATAGGAGCTGATTTTGTGCGTGTGTGTGTATGTCCGTGTCTGTTTAAAACAATTTAAATCAGCGCAGCAGACATCATTAATCACAAGACTGGAGGAAAACACCACGTGTTTTGGATGTTAATGAGCCACTTCTCGTCTTCACTGCTGATTTAGCTGCTCGCAAGCAGGATTTATTCCAGTGTTAGCTCCTCCCCCTTCTCGGTTGATTGATTTATTTTCAATTCAGCAGTGAGGAAAGTGCCACTGTCATGAATTGGATGAAAGTTCATAGACGCTCAAAAATACAGAACTCTGATGATTGATGATATCAGTTTTTTTTTTTTTCTGGCCTCTGATTGGTTGGGCCTCAAGTTTGACTATCTGCACAGATTCATACATTTAATAATCAACCTCTTCCGAACTCTGAAAGTCAATTAGTTCCCCAACGAAGGCCCGGGTACCGACCGACCGCCGCCGCAGCTTACGTAATTGTATACGACAAACACGTCGATACATCATCCAACATTCAGCTATGGCCTAATATGTTTGTTTTCTAGCCACCGGTGCCACAGCTGTGTATCCCATCGACCTGGTCAAGACTCGCATGCAGAACCAGCGTTCCACAGGCTCCTTGGTGGGCGAGCTCATGTACAAGAACAGTTTCGACTGCGCCAAGAAAGTACTGCGCTACGAGGGCTTCTTCGGATTCTACCGAGGTAATCAATAGCCCATTATGGCTAAAACAATGTGCCGCGCAGGCAGCGCGTCCCAAAGGCGCTAATGTTGCCGGCGTGCTTTGCTAATTGATACCAGAAAACCTTGCGGCCTCCCCGCTTCAGCGGGGAATAAAGCAACAGCCAGGGGTCGCGTTTTCATTTTGTCCGAGGCGAGCACCCCCCCTCCCCCCCTCCCCTCCAGAGGACAATGAGCAGCGGCGTGTGATCTCGTTCAAACCGGATGGCGGTAATGGCGCTGAGGGTTGGCGACACACAACGCTCTCGCCCCGGGGCGCTTCACTTCCAAGAAGTCAAGACTGCCACCTACTGCTGCCTCCAACGACGCAGCTCTTTATTGCGCCCCTCCTCCTCACTTGATGAAGGAGGCCTGGGGTTTTTTTTTTTTTTGTAGCGGTCACTCAGCAGCTCCTGTTCAAGTCGAGCTAGCATGATGAAGGACGCACGATGAAATGATGCGGCAGCTCCAACCGCCCAGGCTGCACTTTTGTGTGACTACTGAGAAACAGTCAAGCTTTCACACCGATGCTATTCCGTAACATCGATAAAAATGTGCCCTTAAGCTTGGAAAATGGACTTTTTATCCTTACAAAAAAAAAACTTTTTTCAAAATCTTAAACACTCGAAACCTAAATTTCAAAGGGGTCATACATGAGCAAGAATCATTTCGCCCTTTTGCTCAGCAAAAAATGCGCATTCTTTTGACCGCCAACTCTCCTAATGACATCTATGAATATTTTGCAGGTCTCCTCCCGCAGCTCATCGGCGTGGCCCCGGAGAAAGCCATCAAACTCATGGCAAGTCATTCCCTCAGTGCCGCTTTGGAGTGCGCCCAAAGAACTGGCTTTGAAAACACTCATGCTAGCGGGCGCACTTTGCAATCAAGACACAGCTCCAAGCACAAATTCATATTAATGCGCTGCTATCAAGGTCAATATTGCGTCTCATTTCCTTTTTTTTGTTTTGTTTGTTTGTTTCGCCTTCTCCTAGATGAATGATTTAGTCAGAGACAAGTTCACCCAACAAGATGGTTC
The DNA here is from genome assembly GCF_054491065.1 of Syngnathus leptorhynchus. Classification (NCBI taxonomy): domain Eukaryota; kingdom Metazoa; phylum Chordata; class Actinopteri; order Syngnathiformes; family Syngnathidae; genus Syngnathus; species Syngnathus leptorhynchus. Next base: position 11,113,602 of record NC_141203.1, read on the forward strand.
CATCCCTCTGGCTGCTGAAATCCTAGCTGGTGGATGCGTAAGCACAACTTGAATATTTAGATTGACTCTGCTCTCAATACTCGTAATAAATCAAAAATGGTATGTTAGATTAATTTATCATGAGATTAATTTTCAAAATTGTGTCTGATGGCACATTGGAGACACAAGCAGTGTTTCCTGCCATCCACTGGCTGCTTGTAGATTCTGAAGGGAACCGGGATTGGCTGCGGAGAAGATCCCCGCAGGTTGCTAGCGGGGTCCGCGGGGTCACAACCCCTGTCAGGGTGTAATTGAAGGAGAGGCCCTGAGGGTCCCGGCCCAAGCCGGTTCTTGCTCATTTGTGATTGAGTTTGACAGCAGCATGCATAGCTGAAGCCCGCCAACACCAGCGGCAACGCCACAGGATGTTTCTTGTACAAACCGTGTACAGGATACATCCCAGCTGGGGACTTCTGTCATTCATTTTACAAGGCTTCGTAGGATTTCTTTTTTTTTTTTTTTTACTCTCCGTGAAAGGCTGCCAAATGATGGCTGGCATCAGAGAAGAAGATAAAAGCAAGGGGGTCCATCTTCAGAGCAGCGGATGCCCCCCTCCCCCTTCCACTTTAAAAATGACTAAACACACCCGGGCTTTTTTTAGATCCAAGCTCGGATGTTTACAGATAAGACCCCTGCCCTGAATGTCACCAGCGGCCATCCTGAGGCCTGATTAGCTTTTTGGGAGGGGGTGATAAATGTGCCTGAGTCACAGGGCGCTGCGCCTCAGGCAGTCCAGGGGTGAGTCAACGCTCCCCCCCCCTCCCCCCCTGCCCTCGGAAAAGAGGGTAAAATCGGGAAGTGTGCGGGGCAAGGCCGGCTCGCCCCCGTCTCACGCCCCGAGGGGGGGGGGGAGGCGAGAGGGCAGAGGGCCTGTGCCAGGGTCACAGCCTCCCTCACCCGGCGTCTGCTCTGACCTGACCCCTGTCGCTTCTCTATTAATGGCCGCTTTACTTCCTGTTTGCCGACGTCCATGAAAAGTGTCTTTTTGTCTCGTCATCATTTCAGAAATCTCATTAAGGCCTCGGACATGATTAACATCTTCACAAACTCACATCACCGCAAGAGTTGTAAACATTTGATCACCTTTCCACACAGGCCGGAGGCTCCCAGGTGATTTTCACCAACCCTCTGGAGATTGTCAAGATCCGCCTGCAGGTGGCCGGCGAGATCACCACGGGCCCCAGGGTCAGCGCCCTCAATGTCTTACGAGAACTGGGCTTCTTTGGCCTCTACAAGGTGGGTCGGCAAACCTGGGTCGGGCTGTCTGTCACGCAAGGGCGGAGGAGGACATACAAAAACTGAGATAGGATGCTGAATTATTTTTTTATTGTTTTCCATTTTAGATAGTCACTATAAAGTAAAAAAATGCACATCCTCCAAAATGAACACACCACAGATGTTAATACTACACAGTTGTGCAGTTTGTTGTGAAGCATCCGAATTTTAAAAGCCAACATGAAACGCCACTTGTGCTGTTTGCAATTTTCCCCAAACGGCGTTGAAAACGAGACGAGGCGGCAAAACGAGCGAGAACCTCCTCCTCGCCGTTCGCCGCTGCGTTCCCACATTCTTGCGGCTTCCGCGGCAGGCCAAGTCACGCAGTCGTACGTTGACGTCGAGCAGACAGTATGTGGCTCCGTAAGAAAACACACTCACACATAAATAGTTGGGGGGAAAAATTGCTGACTTCCTCTTGGCTGGAGGTGCACATAGCCAGTAGAGTGTGATGGATGTCTCTGCCTTGAGGAACTTTGGGCTCCATCATCATGAATGTTACCCTTAGGTGAAATGAGACAACACCCAGACCGCTAGACATGGCCATTTTCATTTTGCCCACCCAGCAATCCTGCCTGCCAGCATCTATTCCAAATGTGTTTTTTTTTTTTTTAGGGTGCTAAAGCGTGCTTCCTGAGGGACATCCCCTTCTCGGCCATCTACTTCCCTGCCTACGCACACACCAAACAGATGCTTGCAGACGACACGGGAAAAGTGGGAGCGCTACAGCTGCTCACCGCTGGAGCCATTGCAGGTACAACAAAGCACCATTTGAGGTTGTTGTTTTTTTTTTTTTTTATATGTGCCCGTTAACCTGAGCACAATTCCCAAACATGGCTGCTCATGATGGCACGCTATTATGAAGAGTCAAGGTTGTGTAGCTTCAATAAAACACCAACACCATCAATAATGAGCAGTAAATGTACAGTCTGTCTATTTACTGTTGCATTGTACGGGGGTCCTTGAATGCGTCACCACTCGATTCCCGTTGCTCCCAATAAGGTATACCGGCGGCTTCGCTGGTGACCCCCGCCGATGTCATCAAAACCAGGCTGCAGGTGGCGGCCCGAGCGGGCCAGACCACATACAACGGAGTCATCGACTGCTTCAGGAAGATCCTCAAGGAGGAAGGCTTCACGGCTTTGTGGAAGGGTGCCGGAGGTCAGCCGAATTGATTTTTAGTGACATCACAAGGAACGTTCACTTGAGGGTTTTTTTTTTTTTCCCTTGAAGAATTATGTGTCTTTCAGCTCGAGTCTTCCGATCGTCACCGCAGTTCGGCGTCACCCTGGTGACCTACGAACTCCTCCAAAGATGGTTTAAAGTGGACTTTGGCGGCCAGTAAGTATTCTCAACTTTTAGGGCTGAACGAGGAATTGGAAAAATAATGGCATATTGTTCAGCCATTCGTAAAGCAACTCAACCCTAATCCAACTTCCTCCTTGTAGCCAACCGCAGGGATCGGAGCCCACCCCCGCCCCTAAATTGGAGGACCTTCCTCCGGTCAGTGCCGACCACGTGGGCGGATATCGTCTGGCGGCCGCCACGTTTACCGGCGTGGAGCGAAAGCTCGGCCTTCATCTGCCCAAGTTTCAAGCTTCCGGCGAGGCGGTCGCCAAAGCGTAAGCGACGGTGGCTCCGAGAGATATCGTGAAAATGCTGCATGGGTCATAGCTTTTTTTTTTGCAAGGCTTGCACAACTTGTACATACTGTACTTCTTTTTAGAGGAACATTATGACATTGCAAAGGATTGTTACGGAATTTTTATCGGATGCCAAAGCGCTTGGGTGATGTCAGTGCATGAGTCTGCTATGTACAGTGATCAAATTGTGTATTTTCATCCGGGGCAATCATTTTACACGTATTTATTTTATTGGAATAAATGGTTACAAACTTTTTTTTTTTTTTTTTTAAAGCACTTAAAGTAAATATAGTGCAGTTATTATTTCAGGAAAAAGAAAACATCTTCATCAGCCGAAGAACTCGGCTATTCAAGTTTTGCTGCAGTTGAGTTGGCGCCACCTGGTGGTATCTTTTCACCAAGGAACTGCTGATGTGAGTTGAGGAGCTTCATTGCTAAAGAGACCAGAGTCAGGTCATTTGTAGATTAATAAAATAAAACAACTGTATTGTCACTACAGGAGCCGTGAAGCACTATATTCTACGTACATACAAACACTGTTGAGATAGCAATATTTTTTATTTTATTTTTTTTATAGATCTTTGAATCACTGAGTGTTTACAGCATAGGTGGTCATCTTATGCATGGAGGACATTCCAGTTTAAAGAGCTGCAAGAATGTTGGAAAATACAGATTTTGAACATGTCAATCATGCAGGTATGAGATGAAGACAATGATGCTTACATTCTTAAAAAATGCGATTGCTTCAGTAACATGAAATTAAAGATGAAACATAGTGTAGAGAAAGAAAACATTTGGCTTGTTGGGCCCGTGAGGCTGATGTCAACATGCCAGAGGATTTCATTTTCATATTTAAGGCATCTGGTTGAAAAAAAAAAAAGAGAAAAGTTTGGTGTATTGCGAGTATAGCTCTGATGTTTTGACCTGTCCCAAAAAGCAGATTGGGAAACGATCAGCTGACTCGTCCTTCAATAGGGAACGCTCAAGCCGTCATCGAAGCGAGGTTCATATTCACAAACCCTCCGGTGGTCCCTGAACACAGCAGCGCTGTGTCATCACGCGGCCAGACGCTGTGCCGCCAGCTCCTCGGCATCGTCTCGGTTCTCGTTGATCTCGGCCAGCGTGCGGACGAAGCGGCTCCATTCGTCGTTCCGCGGAACAGCGATTTGCTAGGGGGGGGGGGGGGGGGGGGTAGCAAGTTTTGTCAACTTTAGGTCGCCATCCTCACATTTGACTCGAGTAAAAAATCAAGCTTACTCACCTCTCCAATGTCATACACTCGGACTCGTCCGTCCGAGTCTCCCACAGCGATTTCTCTTCCAGATGGAGCCCATCGGATCCTGTTGAGAGCCGGGTTCCCATCCACGGTCACGCTAGCTGTTGGGACCTGACAAGAAGTGTGTAAGAAAAAAAAAAAAAAAAATTCACAGTTTGCCAAACATCTGCTTATCGTCAAGTGTGTTGCATTCACTGTCGCACCTCCGTGTCGTTGTTGAGGTTCCACAGGTCCAAGTGGCCCACGCCGTCGACGCAAGCGAACAGAGCCGGGTGAGTCGGAGACCACATGACGTCATAGACGTAGTCAGAGTTATCCTCGAACGAGTAGAGCGGCTTGTTGTTCTGCAAACCCGATAACGTGTCGATTAGATTCCTACCACATTGACCTGTTGGCGTTTTGCACGGCGTGGACGGTCACGTCTTACCTTAGTGCTCCACAATTTGACGGTCCAGTCGAAAGAGGAGGTCACAAAGAGATGGGAGAAGTCCAGCGGCCCGGCGGCCGTGTGGCAGTCGATGCCCGTGATTGGTCCGTGGTGGCCTTCGAACATCTCGCTGATGCCCGCTTTGCTGTGGAGCACGTGGAAAGACGGTAATCTTGAATTTATTTTGGATCGAGATACAAGATTGTGTCGCCCGAGGATCATTCCAGAGGTTGGGCTGTATTCAACACCTTTCGAATGACTCCCCCTCCACCACACGCTGTTATCCAAATGAAGCTTAGATAATTAACACCGAGTGGTAAATACTCAGCGTGAATGATGCTTATGCATTATTTAACTGCAATGACGGTATCATACTTTTGCAAATGAGGTGGAAAATAATCGGGCTTATTACAGAGGTGAATCCGTGAGCCGTGGAGCGATCATCTGCCGGGCTACTGCAGGACGTTTCAATTATTTGGTCCCGGGCTAATTCGCATCTCAGCAGGGGGGGGATTTGAGATTTAAGCCGCATTTGCGGTGTGTGTGGGGGGGGGGGAGATCATCCGGCATGAAAGCAGCTGTTTAACGACAACGGCGCTGGATGAGCTGCAGGTTCAAAAAAAAAATCCTCCCCGGGATGCCAGACTGTTAAAATGAACTCCGTGTTTAAAAGGGGGGAAAAACGGATTCACCTCCTTGTTAATGTTGAACGAGCTTTATGGGGTCAACTGACAGGCGGAGAAAAAAAAAAAAAACAGCTCCAGGGAGTTTTGCATTGCTGTGATGTCTGAGTGTTTCTTTTTTATTTTTTTTTGTAGACTCACCTTCCGTGACGACACGACATGTAAACGGAGCCGTCCTCGCTGCCAACCACGAAATTGTTGACGTCTCCCAACGGGAAGGACATAGAGGTGACGGCTACGGCTTTGGATTGCTTGAACACCAGCTCCATGCTGTCCTGTGTGGAGAGCGAGGAAGCTTTAGTCAAAACACACACAAATATATCAATTCCACTCATTCCAGTTTAAACCTGTGGCTGAGAGAGCATGTCAAGGCTCCAGGAGCACATCTTGCCATCGGTGGAGATGCTGATCAAGTTGTTGGCGTTTTGGGTGCCGACCACATTGACGCAGTAGACCGGGTGCTGGATAAACAGCGGCGTTAAAAAAAAAAAAATCGCTTGCGGAATGAAGGTAAAACAGCCACGTTAGCTTAAAAAAAAAAAAAAAGCTAGCTACCGTATGCGCGGCAGCAGATAGGGGAGTCCTCTGCACCGGAGTTCTCTTGTTGCTCCTGTTGTCCCACAGAACAATTTGTCCCGAGTACGTACCCCCGACCACCACGTTGGGGTGGAACTTGGCGAAGGAAGCCGACATAACGGCAGACTGCAAAAAAAAAAAGATGATTAGATGACACAAATCCATTCATCCCCCCAAAAAAAGTGTTCAGAAGGTTCCGAGTGCGTTCAGTACCTGACAGTGGAAGACGTACTCCGGTGTGGTCTTCTTGTACTTCAGGTTCCACACTAAAGCCACGCCGTCCGGCTCGTGAGGAGCGTCCATGTTGTTGTTGTAGGAGGCAACCAGAAGTTCGGGATACTAGGAAAAAAAAAAGAAATCAGTCAGAATGACACAGTGGCTGAAAACTGGGAGGGAGGGGGTGGGGTGGGGAGTAACCCATTAATCTTTTGTCGCCTTGAATAAACGCGGAATACACGATTACAATTTTCCCACTGGGCAGGTAAATAGAGTGAAGGGAAAAAAAAAAAAAAAAAAAAAGCTGGCTTTCAATCAGTGTCACATGCATGAAATAACTCTGGCCGCCAAAGGAAACAAATCATTACGCTCTTTGACTAAGTGACAATTTAGGTGGGACCTTAAACTTTTCATTCCTGAGGGACTTGCAAAAATAAACGCTGTCAAACTCCAACTATGTAATCATAAAACGTGACGGCGAGGAAAAGTTAACAGCCAATTAGCCGCCGCTTTGTACGCCATGAACTTCTGTTTGGGTAGACAAAGTGATGTTGGATACTATGAGGAGAAAAAAAAATAAAATAAATGAGAGACCTGAGGTGACCAATCCAGACACGTGACAACGCGATGCTTGGACCAGCGTTCATCTGTGAATTGTCTGTTGAGCGAAAGTTTTGTTCCGCCTTGAATTTCACTGTGGAGAAAAAAAAAAAAAAGGATGCCCGTGAAATTTCGACTGGGGAATCTCAACGTGAGTCGATTGTTAGGACGTGATGATTACCCCTCCTTCTCTTCCAGGTCGCGGCCGCTGTAGTCGAAGAAGAGGTCCACGTGCTCCGACAGAGCTCGTTCGATGATGCGAGTGCTGTGGTCGAAGAAATCCACAAACTCCTCCGAGTGCAAAATCTGCAGTTTCTCCTCCTCGGTAAGTTCGTGGAGGGTCACTGAGGGAGGGGGGGGACTGGTTCGATGAAAACGTTTGGATTGATTATTGTGTGACGTCACCGTGGCTCGATTACCTTCTTCTTCCTCGTTGAGGTCGGGTTTCTCGATGGGTGTCTGGACGACCGTCTGCGGCGGAGCGACTTCTTCCTCCTCCTCTTCATCTGGCGAACAGTAAGTCCATTTTTTTTTTTTTTTTTAAAAAAAGCACATTTCTGCAGCCCTGATTCATAAAATAGTATAATGGCATTCCTTTCATGAATGCAACGTGTTGTATAATCACGTAGGCTCTGATTATACACAAACACTCGGAAAAAGGGAGAACAAAGTCTGACACCAATTTTCACCTGTCTTTCACATCCTTCTATTCTCTTCTTTCAATAAAAAGCTTCTCCCGGTGATTATGGCCGACGCAAAAAAAAAAAAAAAGACTTTTTCGGTATCTCTGCCTTGCATTTGTTAGGTCTGTCAAGCTCGACGTCGCCTTTTCAAAAGGGACGCTGCGTCTCAAAAGCGGCGAGGTTGTCATTTGTGTTCGACGGACACGGCGCAGCGGGTGTCTTGTTGTCGCAGGCGGCCCGTTCCAACCCCCCCCCGCCCCCCTTAGCTGTTAATGAGACTCATTCAAAAGCGAGCCGAGTTGTCAGTTGTAGCCGCTCGCTTTCTGTGTCCCGGAAAACTAGTTGTCCTCCCTTCTAGCAGGTGCCCGAGCTCCATCCCATTGGTCGGAGCAGATGACGGCAGATGGCCACGTCTGGATTGTCTGGTGTGTTCTTCAGAGGTGGCACGGTGATGATGGGCACAGAGGTTTTCCGCTCTGCTGCTTCGAGACAAACTCCCCCCCCACCCCACCCGCCCCTGTGTAATTACCCAGCTAGCAGGAGGTCCTGAAACTTCTATTCAAGCTCAGATAATGTACAACAAACTACAGGCCGGAGCAGCTGGGGAAACTGCTCGCTAGTTTCTTTCAAAGCACATCTCCTAGAGACGCCACACCGCCCGAGTTTTGAAAAAAAAATAATAGCTTGGAAGGATTGATCTTGGTCTTACGGCTAAGGAGGATTTCCTTCTCGTCCGGATCATCTAAATGATAATGTCGTCTGTCAATTTGCCTACGAAGTGATTTATCCCCTTTACGGAGAGATGAAACACTTTCGGGGAAGAACGTTATTGAGCACGCTGATGAGTTTATCGCTTTGAAGACCCCCGTTGATGTTTCAACGTAAGGACGGGCCATATGCTTTTGCGAGCAACGGGAGAAGGTTCAAATGTTTTCTTTCGAGGGCCTCAATCAGGCTCGGAGGGGGAAAACAGTAATCACCCCGGCCGCACTCGTCAGCCCTGACGAGGCGAGAGGCGAGGCGGCCTCGGCAATCAACCTGCCAGGCATTAGGAGCGGATAGACAATCTGAAAATAAAGGGTATAATGCACCTGCCAGCCAAAATGGCCATTTGGAGAAAAGCCAGTGATCCCGGTGACCCCGCTGGGGAGGGAGCGAGAGGGGGGGGGGTTACATTTAACAAAATTCACCCGGGCCCTATATAGCAACACCTCCTCTTAGAAAAGGAGCCTATTACGGCTTTTGCACCGCTTAAGAAATAATAATATAAAAATAAAATAAAAAAAAGCTTTTAGGGAAGCGAGTGCAAAGCTGGTCTTGTATGAAGACAAACACGGCCGGTGATATTCACCAATACAACGGAACGACCTTTGCCCCGAGGAACTGCAGGTGTCTTCCTCTTCCTCGGCACAAAAAAAAAACAAGTCTGAAAGCGACGGCGCGCGCGAGTCGCTTTGCAAAGACAGCGGGCTTGTTACGTCGCAACCTTTTGCCATCCGGGCTAATCAGCCAAAGACGCAGTGGGGAAGATCATTTCTTGTCTCCACAAATAAGGCGCTTTGAAAAAGCCCTTTTCTCGCCTTAGACAAAAGACGGTGATTAATCCTTTCAAAAGATATTGCAACATTTACAGATAAAGGGGAAAAAAAAAAAAGCCAGTGCAAATTACACAACAGAAAAAAAAGCCGATTGGTCGGATAATACTTCCATTAAAAAATAATGATTGTAGCTTGAAACTAATCAGAACTAGAAGCAGGAAGAAAAAACAATTTAGGGTCAGGTAGAGACTTTTATGTATCTAAAAAAGACCTGTCCCAAGACTTCTGCTCAACATGGAGCATGTTCATTGATAAAAAAAAAAAAAAGTAGCAATTATGCACACAACCGCCGATAGGTAAATCATAACGACCCTCCAAAGCGAGAACTTACCCACATCTCTTCACACAATAGGTATTTAACCACTAAGTGCATAAAAGGCAACTAAATTCGAAAGTGGCACTTGAGCTGAGAAGGCCACAAAAGGGCTTTTGTGAGTTGAAGTTGTGACCTTGCTCGGAATCTAGAGTGATTAAAACAATCCCATTCCATTAAACGCCGGATTGACTAAACCGCCGCGCGTACTTTGAAGCGTTAGAAGCCTTTTGTAGCTCTGCGCCGGAGCGCCGCCACCCCATTAGCACCTCGCACTCCAGCGTGACATCGGCGTCGGTAATTACAGCCTCTCGTTAAGGAACGGATCCCCGATTCTGCTTATTGTGAATCATGGACAGGCAAACAAATATGTCTTTAGGAAACTGGAGGTATTAAAATTAGGGATTTAAAAAAAAAAAAAAAAATCAGACTAGAGATGAAGCAGCCTTCATTGAAAAGATTATAATCACTGGAACATGAAAAAGGTCTTGTAAATTAAGCACAGCGCTAGCTAGCTAGCTAGCTAGTCGATAATTGTTGAGGGGCGGGGCAACAGGCTTTGTTTTAGCCACGCCCCGCGTTAAAAAAATAAAAAACGAACACACGGTGTCACCAAATGTGTTTTGTTACGTGTGGAAAGACGAGACAGGGAAGTGAGGGACTTGATGAAATGATTACACGGCGGCTACCAGGCGAAACGGGATTCACAGCTGCTCGAATCCATCTTTGTTTAACAATGTTTTACAATAGCCATAAAGACTGATGTGTTTTTTTTTATTTGATTAATTTGGATCTTTTTCTCTTGCTAGGTCAGCGTAGAGTTTTCTCCATAACTCTTGACCCAACAGCCCTCCCGTGATGTTTAAAATCCTAAGCAGGCTTTCAAGGACGGCGAAATGGATGCGTTCAATGATGCAAGTGAATCAAGCAGACAAGCATAATGACAACCTTGCGCCAGACGGTGAATTTGGAAGAGCTTGGAGATAGTTGGGACATCTCCAAATGGACCAGAGAGTGGGGGATTTTTTTTTTTCTCCCTGTACTTTCATTTTAGGGCTCGCTCACTATCACTTCCGGAACATTCGTTGACTCGGGTCTTAGGGGTTGGTCTAAAAATATTCTGAAATCTTTTCTTTCTGATGTAGTAACATACTATGTTTGATTTTGCTAACACAGCTCCAACTTTACCTGCTAGGAAGGTATGTTATGCTAGCAAAGCGGTATCGGTGTCATAGTATCGGAGCATTTGCGCATCAATTTAATGTTCTCAATTTATTTCTGATCTCTTCCATTTTTTTCCAAATCAAAAAGTTATTGAAAAAAAACAAAACTCCTTACCTTCTTTTTGCTGTGTCATGACAGGTGTCTGGGTCTCTTTTGTATACAACACAGTCTCCCGTGGAGGGAAGTCCACCTGAGTGACTTTGGCCATTCCAAGTTTGGAAGCACCCCGCCTAGAAACAAAAAAACCACTCAAACCACTCTACAAACCAGAGCAACAGTCGACAATTTCAACTCCTTACCAGAGAAATTTCAGATGGAATGGCAAGTGGCTTAGATTAGTTTTACAAAAACCAATGTTAACATATCTTGCGCATGCAAAACGTGAGTCGTGACAAGTAATCATGCCGTAGATTGAGAGAAGGGAAAATGACCAGGAAAGGAGAGAAGAGAGTGTCCAGTACCCCAGCTCAGAATCAGAATGAAGTTGAAGAGTAGACGGGTCAGAGTCCCAGTGTAGAGTCCTGGTTAGTGTCACAGCAACAAGGCGGCATTAGTGAGACGCACGACCCAGCACAAACCAGGAGAGGAAACAAAGTTAGCAAAACATGCACATTATTGGGGAGACACAAAAAAAAATGAGTACAAAAATCATTTGTCATTTCGGAACTTCTGGTTCTGGATACCACTTTAGTTCTTTCTTAGTAACGAGGGGGGATTGTAATTGGATCTTTTTCATCAAAATTCAATGAGACTTCCTCATTGATTGACTTTGAGGTGTGAACGCTCCCACACATGGTCGGGGGGGGGGGGGTCTGAGTAAAAAAAAAAAAAAAAAAAGAGAACTTCCGAGTGTGTGACACAAAGTGTTAACGTGCATCCAAGCTGAGCCTCGGGGAGAAAACATGACCTCCATGTGTGTAGGAAATGGCCGTGCCGGGTGAGGGAAATGAGTCAACGCGTTAAAAGGGGGTGGGGGGGCTCCTTGGGTCTGATGGGACGAGCTTGAATTTCAGCCTAGGGAAGGAGCTCTAATTAGAGGTTAAGAAGTCCCCCAGGCATCACAACAGCCTGTTTTATTGTTAATTCAGGATCAACCTAAATCTAATAAATGAGCAAAAAAGAATTTCTTGTACTGTACCTCGGTCCCGGAGCTCCATCCGAGTCCTGGCTCCCCGTCTCGCTTAAGGTGTCTGCCGATTTGGCAGTTGGAGACACGGGAGGAGCGGCTACAGATAGACACGAACACAATAAGATATTTCGATAACATGATGATGGCCACAATAGTATAGTGTTGATGCAGTTGTACCCGCCAACACAAATTTGGTTTCCAAATACAGCCAGGAACTTAGACGTGATAATTTAAGTCAAATATTTTACAAATAAATGCCGGGATATCAAAATGAATAATAAAACAAGATTAATTTGTGTTTTATAGCTATGCTCAGGGATGGTTTTCTTTTTTTTAAATGGATCGCTACTGCCCCCTGCTGTTCGCAAAGCGAGAAGGACGCATCTCGTTAACATGCCTGGAAAAAAAACATTAGTTGAACTGACTGAAAGTGAGACTGATATTGCAATCCAAGAATAAAATTAGAAGTATCGACTAGATAAGCACACCGACCGACAGAAACATCTGAGCCGATGCCAAAACTTTGGAGCAGGGCATCGGCTTCATTGCGCTTCTTCTCCAAGTCAGATTCTTCATGGTGAACGGCAGTATCTTTCAGTTGATCTGCCTATTTTATAGTGGGGGGTAAAAAAAAAAAGATATGTCACCCATTCAAGAGAATATTGTGTCAAATTGACTAATTTACTCACCTCCTTTTTCTTGCGTTCCTCTTCCTTTCTTTTCTTTTCCTCTCTGATTTGGGCCAAGCGTTGCTTCTTTCTTTCAAGCTCGGCTTTTAGTTCGCTCTTGTCAGACATGATTCTGCAGCTGTATAGCATAAGAGAGAGAGAAAAAAGAATTTAAATGCTGAGTGGATAGTATCAACACAGATTTCAGATCATATTTTCAATGTGGTACACTTGTAGAACAGAGATTTTGATCAACGCAGTTTCTCTTATTCTGTTCCTATTGGGTCTCATTGTATTGTGCAGATTCCTAAAAAAAAATGCATACTTTTAATCTATTTCTAATTCAACAGAAAACTCGAGACCAGACAATTCCGGAGGACAGCTATGATTAAAGCCCCACCCTGAGCAATCGGTAACTACAATTTGACCCCTACGAGTCTCTGTCCAAAAAAAGCTACTGATTTTCATTTGATTTTGCTTATAGGCGTATTTTTACTTGTTCAAATCATAACAAAAGTTCGATCAAATATTGAGATCACAGCTTCGCTTCGATTCAGCTTCAACTTGAACTCTCTCTACTAAAGCTACTGTTAGCATTCCGTGCTAAGACCGACTAATTTGCTGTCATAACTTTATGTATACAACGCGTGCTGTAGCACAACATACATACACGTCAGACTAGAAGTTTGTCGTTTAAAAAAAAAACTAGATCTTGCAGAATCCAGCGATTATCGAATTAGCAATTAGCATTGACAGCTATTTAGGTCCGCAGGGCTGTCATGCGCTAACCGATCAAATGATCGGCGGCTAAATGAAGCCTCAGAGCCAACTCAAACAATGTAAAAAAGTTAAATTTAATAAGTGCGTGCTACTACAACTCGAGTAGAAACATTTTCTAGCATACGAACCTTTTACTCTGTTCGGGGCCGGTGGATCTTTACGAAAAAGCAAAACAATCCAGTTTCATACCACCTACGGCAACCTTGAAGGGACAAAATAGACGACGATTATAACACACAGTAAATAGAGTCACATTAGAATCTGCAAATATTTATTGTAGAATTAGTCAAATGATATTTTAATCATTCAAAGATGGAACAATACAAGAGAATCTGAGGATTATGCCAAATTTTGTCATATTTATGAAAGCCCTTTTAACATACAATCAGGTCATAGTGCAACACATTCAACATCTACAATATACAAGAAAAATATGACATAGCACATATGAATAAAAATACAGCATCATTGACTATTGGAAAAAAAAGAATGTACATTCATCGTAAACTGGAGACAGTTGCGGTTTATTTTGAAATTCAGTTGACCTGATCATCAAGTTTATTATTTCTCCTTCGGATCTCCCCGAAGCCTTCACCCTCTGCTTCATCTGAGAGTTGAGACAGGGTCGGACCCACTTTTATGCTATCCTCACCGCCCTCGTTGGAATGCAGACTATGCAAGGTCTGCTCACTGGGCCGCTTCCAAGAACTTCGAGTGGCAATCCAAAGGATTAGCGCTCCGAAAACCACCAGAAAGAGACCCAAAATGTTCACAAAAACCGCCTCTGGGGGTGAGTCTTTGTACTTGGGGTTACTCCTAGGAGGAGAGAAGTAAAATGTTTCAATATACCTTCTAGAAATTAACCTTAGTGACACTGTTTTCTGTACTTACAGGCTAAATATGAGTTTCTCAGTGATGCCCATGAGTGCCACGGCGATGACGGAGGTGAAGAGGAACAGGCCACAGTAGACATGAACGGGCATAAAGGCTGCTCTCCAGGATATGGGGGTAAATGGAATCAAATACAAGCCGACCCCTAAAACGAGCTGCATAAAGACATATTCACATTATAATTATATATATTTTTTTAAAACAGGAAGAAAAGAAAAAAGAATGCATTAACCTGTAGACCGTAGATTATGACAGCTCCCAGGCCCACCCAGCTGTGCAGACTGTACATGTTGGGGATTTTGGAGGTGTTGTGAAAATCGAAAACCGCCACGGTCGCAACGACAGCAAAAACGAAGGCCGCCAGGTTCAAACTTGCGTGGATAAACTTCATGGTGAGTTTGCTGCACTTCCAGCTCCATGGTAGTCTGTACACGATGATGGCTTAAAAAGAGAAAGTCATTTGAGGTTGTTAGAGAAAAAAAAGAATTGCAAATTATTCTGATTACTTATGGACGCTCATATGATATAAAAATGTGTGAACGACTCAAAATGTTGATTTACTAAGGTCCATGTGTACACATATTGACAAAAGGAAGAACATATTTTCATAAGATCTTTTATTTCGGTGTAAGTTAAAGCAAAGTAAAGTTAGACAAAAACTGGAAAATCTTGTTTGGGTTGAGTAGAAACCAAATCTCACAATGTCTATTGTTTCACATCCTTCTGAAAGACTCAAAGTAATTCGAGTATATTGCGCGGTTCGTCCACAAACGACTTTGGAAACATTGGACCGCTGCACATGTGTTCTTGAACGGCGTGCTAAAAAAATGGGCACGCCTCCTTCCTTCTACGCACTTCTGCAATTGTGTAATAATATCAAATCGTCTGAATTCCTTTGGCCAGAGAACTAAGAATGAAAAGCACAACTCACCCAGACCCTGCAGGATGATAAACCCGCAGATGTTTAAAACCGGATGCCAGTTAAACTCTGCTTGTCCTCCGTCCCAGGCCAGACCATTTTGAAAGTGAAGAACCCATCGTAACACGAAGATGATGGCGAGAACGGCGACCAAACCGGCAGACGACAAGGTGAGCAAAAATAGTTTGTAGTTCTCCATGTTGGTCTCGTTTCTCAGCGACAGGAGATCGGGACGACGAAGACGATGATGAAGAGTTGCAGGCTGTCGTGGACGGACTTGAGAGTGAGTCACGTCGCGGGTGGTTGACAAAAATCTTCGGAGGAGGGGCGTTTTCTAATTGCAGCTTACAAAACTCACCGTTATTTACTTTGCCCCTTATGACACAAGTTTCATAACAAAAAGAAAGAAAAAAAACATGAAGCGTAAAAAATATTCCTTTTTAAAAAAAAAAAAAAAAAAAACTCAATCAATAGATCCATCTACTAAAAACCAGCATCAAAAATAATGATGGTAAAATAAGCTTAAACAACTGATCAAAATAACATCTTCAAATAGTTTAGTCAAAGTAAGACAATGTTTTATTTCAATAAAACGTACAAAATGAATCCAGTATACTGTACAAAGTAACAGATTGGAACAATGAAAAAAAAAAAAAAACAGGCCAAATTCTACTTCAGTTAGTCTTGAGCTTGTAAAGGTAACAGCCGACGTCGCTGTTCCGATGTACGATATGAGCAATCGTGTCCTTGTCGAAGACCAGGTCATGTCGTAAAGTCTGAAAGCAAAAAAATGAAAGTTCACCTGGTCGCATGCTAGCGTGCGGACGGATACTCACCTCATCCCAAGGTTCCAGCAGCTCGACAGTTTTCAGTAAATGTCCGCTCTGGTTGTCGTGTAGTTGGATCCGAACGCGTCCCTCCCTCTCCAGGCTACTGGTGGTGACCACCACTGCCAAAAGGTCCAGCTCGTCCTCATATATTACCGTCCGGAAAGTCTGAAAGAAACATTTTGTACGATCAAATAATAATGGCGAGTCTCTTTCTGGAGAAAGTCTGGAGCTCAAAAGTTTTTTTTTTTCATACCTCGTAAAAACAATCATCATCGAGCTGCTGGAATCGTCTTTTCACTGTGCGCCCTGAAGAGGTGACTGTGACTTGCGAGGAAGGCTGCAGGATATATATATATTTTTTAATTATATAAGTAACTCTTAAAAACAATCATTTCAACCGAAGCAAAGCACTTACAATCTCGTTCCGCTGCGTCGCTATCGAGAAATCTTCTATTACCTTTGACGGCAATTCGCTGTTGCGCTCGCCGAGGATTTTAAGAACGCTAGCAGGAGGGGAAAAAAATATATATTCATTTGAGATTATTTACGTGTACTTTATATTGAAGTATTTCTATGTGCTACTCACTTTATAGTGCTGGGTCCCATGTGAATGATTCTTCCTGATTCATCAGGATGGAAGAAAATCATATCGCTCTCTAGAGCGCAACAGTCCATATTCTGTATTCCGTTTATGGCCTAAATTGATTTTTAAAAAAGGGGATTATTTTTGGGAACATTATGAAGCGTACAATGTAGCTCAGAGAGAAAGTTATCAAGAAGTTATGTAAACAAGTGGCACCTCCGCCTACTTCAGGTGCTGAGCATCATTTGAGTACATTTGAGTTCCTAGAAAGAATATTTATTCATATGTGGTGTTAAGAGTTGAGTTTTTGATACCAGAGTGCTGTCTTTGAGTGAGCGGAAGTGATGAGTCCCTTGGTGACATTTTTTGGGTGGTGTGTGAATGTAATGCCAAGGAAAGCCTCCAAATTGAACACCATTGCTGGAGCAGGACACCTCGAAGAGCACCGGAGGGCAATCTGTGTCATTACAATCAAAATAAATGAATAAAAGTTTGATTTCTTGGCCAAGAGTCTTCGCCAAATCTTTATTAGAGGATTAACGATACCTGTAATGTGGATATTTGTCGGAATGCCGAATGGAACGTCTCCCACTGTTTTGCCATTGAGGAGTGAACTTGGCTTTCCGAGCGTTATTTTTTCCACCAGGTACTAGACGAAAAAATATACAGTATATTATGGCTATTCCAATTTTTTAAAATTTTCTGGTCAATCATCACCAGGCATATTATTAGAAGCAATCAAAGAATGAATAGAACATACACACCTTTTTCAGAATGTGCTCAAAGCTAAACAGTTTCAATGCCTTTTTGCTGTAGGAAACAGCCAAGACACCCTGAGATAAATCGACGTCAGTTATGCCGTTCCCGAATACCTGCAGAAAATGAAACAGGTAATATTACGATATTCACAGCTTGTTGTTACAAGAGCAAGTATACTGTGCAAACCTGCTTGTTGATTTCCATCATGGCCACAATTTGTAAGGGGAAAACTTGGAATATGGCCAAATGCATCACGGCATTCTGGGCGATACCAGCCTGGTCCAAAAAAAAAAAAAAAGAAGAAATTATTGCAGCGAATCACCCATAGAAAACATACAATAAGTTCAACAATCTATTTATGGAATTCTAACCAAATGACAGAATATTTTTTTTACCTGTTGCTGTAGGGATGTGCTTTTGTTTAGAATTGATTTAACATAAAATATCTCTTGAGAAACATCCCAGTTTATGTACCTAAAGAAAAACAAGAATAGCAACATGAAGCCTGTATACTTTTTTTTTTAAGAGCCCTACAACCAAAAGCTAATTAACCCAAATTTGTGTTCTGAAGAGAGGAAAACTCTCTCCAGCTCCTGTCCCGTTGAATCTGCTAAGCGATACAACCAATTATTGGCCGTCAAGCACAAGAGGCTGGGCTTCTGATCGGAAGGAGACGCTAATGTGCTTTCCTGCCAACAAAACAGATTCAACATAAATGTGGAGATGAAGTAACGATAAAGTTTAGTTTCTGGGCATTGACTTACAAGTGGGCTTTGGCACAGCAAGGTATCTTGAAACTTTTCCTTTTTAGATCGCTTTGGCAACTCGTAGAGAGCGTGAGGCTTGGAATGAACACTGTTCAAAAGTTAAAGTACTGTTGTCAGTTGACAAGAAAGAATCTCAGCAATCGTAATGATAATAAAATGAAAGTGCAAACTAAAAATGGAAGAGATTTCTACTCACCAGCTAAAGCACTCGAGGTAATTTTCCAGGTAAATTTTACCATTTTCATACAATATTGCGGATTTGGAGGTATTGCCCCACGCTACACAGAAATTTCTATTATCCTGTATTATGGCAACAGTTAGAAAAAAATTAACATGAAAAGAAAATACAGCAGCATTGAAGTGCTATTGTATTTTGTTTTGCATTACCCCCAAAAGGATGGCTCTCAGGACCTTCGTATTGAGCCTTGTTAGTGTCCCACCATCTCCGATACCTCGTTCTCTCCAGCTCAGCACCTCAGCAGCATTTACCTTCCGTTTTTTTTTCCAGTAAAGCGCCATCATCTAGTTGCATTTCTTTCAACCTTTCAAGAGAGTATCTGCAAGAAAAGTGTTTTCAGCATCTTATACAGGCAGAGGTTATTGTGTCTCCATTTCTTCAAATAAATAAATTAAGAATAAGTAATAACAAATCACGACTTATTCTTCAAAATAACTGATGTGTTATAAATCACGAATGTGGCATTTGAAAAGGTAAACAAAAAATGTACCCCACTTCTCATTGGCACTGAGGCATTACGTCACAATCCGGCGACACACAAGATCATGTACGCATGCGCAAAAGCAGGTGTCCGCTACTCCACATTACAGCCAAATCGGGTGATTATGGTATTTTTTTTTCTCACTTTGATAATTTTGAACCGACTGTGTTCGGAAGATCTTGGGTCTTGTTGTATCGTAAACACGACTACATTCAATTAGCGACCTTAGCTTAAGTTAAGAGGCATCATAGAGGACTGAATCGGGTTGATCGGATTAAAAGGATTTTGATCCAGTTTATCGGCAAGAAATAAAACGGTAAAGGCACATTTAATGACGTAATGTTTTACCGTAGTATCCTTGGATGAATGTTTAGTTTACTTGTGCCTCCTTAGTCTTGTTTTGGTAGCTGGTCTGCTTCTTTCCACGATATACGTCGACTCAACAACGTTAAGACTCACTGCTGACACCACCTGGTAGGAAGTGTAACAGCATAAATAAAGAACAAAATTATCGTTAAAACCTCAAATATCTGTCAACTAAAATATTATTGGGTTGTTGTTTTTTTTCAGAATAAATGCATCACTTTCGTAGCCTCGATTTAGTCATCAGCAGAGTGTCTACACGTTTGAAGAGCACAATAAGAAGACCCTCAGCTCCACTGGGTTCAAGAATTTTGAACAACCCTGATGACATCTTTAAGCACAATATGTGGTCAGTAATGACAGAAAAATGATTGAAGTCCAACTTTTAAATATTTGTTTTTAATTTTATGCGTGCAATGTGCCTTGTTTCCTTTATATGTTTACAGTAGTTGTGTAATTCTTACTGTTTAGGGATCATGTGGAGTGGACAGAGGCGGACAAAGATAACGCACAATTGAAAGCTGCTGAAAACTCCAAGGTGCACATTCCATCAGGGGAACAAGGCAAGATTTGTGTTTCAAATCAAATTTCAAAACTGTCACCTTTCAAATTAGAAAAAAGGTGACCTTACTCTTTAATGTCACAGGCAAATTCGATACAGAAGCTCATCACTACTGGGATAAGTTTTACGAGCTACACGAGGGTAAATTCTTCAAAGATCGCAAGTGGCTGCTTTTGGAATTCCCAGAACTGCTTCCGTCTGATTCCAAAAGCCAAGAGAAGGACTTTGAAGGAAAGATGGAGTCTAAACATCAGCAATGCCACAGCTGTACACACTTTGACTGTACTTCAGACCATGGAATAAATAAAAAAGGCCTGACTTACCCAGGACAACACGCCTCTTTCAGGATATTAGAGGTTTTTGCAAAATACTATTTTGTGAATAATGATAAATACAACTAATAAAAAGGTTCATTTTTATCAAAAGGTGCTGTTATGTAGCTCAACTGTATATCTTTACAGGTTGGATGTGGGGTTGGCAACAGCGTATTCCCAATTCTTAATCATGTCAAGTAAGTGTCATGTAATTCATATTTGATATCTTCTGAGTATATTATTAACGTTAAGTTTTCATTTTGTTCACAGGGAAAACAGTGCATTTATATACTGTTGTGATTTCTCCCCATGTGCTATTCAGCTGTTGAAGGTAACAAGACCGATGCGTTTTCGTGCTCTAGTAAAAAACCTTGGGAAAGAGAAGACTGAATCAAATGAATTCTTTTGTGCCCCCCTCTCATAGAATCATCCCGACTTCGACCACTCTGTGTGCCACGCTTTTGTGCATGATATTTGTAAGGATGAGTGTTCTCTTCCCTTTCCTCCACAGAGTCTGGATGTTATTCTTGCAGTTTTTGTACTCTCCTCCATTCACCCAGACAGGTGGGTGAAGTCTACTGCAAAAACGCAGTATGGTGTTAGCATAAATATAGCAGACTTAAAAGCCCACTTGTGGTCAGTAAATGAGATTTTAATCAACAGGATGCAAGGAGTCATTAACAGGTTAGCCTCCTATCTGAAATTTGGTGGGATTTTCCTTTTTCGGGATTACGGACGATACGATTTGTCACAACTCAGGTTTAAGAAGGGTGAGTCATGGATTTGTTGGACACATCACGACAGTGTTCTTTATATAATGGCTTGCGTGGATGTAGTCTATTAATAGGGGTCGTATTTTTGCAATCAGGTCGGTGCTTGTCAGACAATTTCTACGCGCGAGGAGATGGAACTTGTGTTTATTTTTTTACAAAAGGTAAGAAACTACAATGATATGCTTACTCGTTCACGTTAATGAACGATGAATTGATTGTCTTTTATGTCCACAGATGAAGTTCATACTTTATTTACCAACGCTGGATTGGAGAAAGTTCAGAATCTGGAGGATCGAAGAATTCAAGTTAACAGAGCGAAAAAAGTTTCAATGCACCGGGTGTGGATGCAGAGCAAATACAGGAAATTACATCCAATTTCACCCTGTTGACATCCTGTCGTGCAATTTTTTTTTGTGTGTACCAAAATGTTGTTTATTTTTATACTTTGGACTTGAGAAACTGTGATGTCATTTTCAGTCGCCATCAAGTTTCAAAATGGCCGCCCCCTGAGATGGATTAAAAACAGGTATTTTTTTTGCTTAATTCATATTAAAAAAAAGAATAAAATCTGAATACTACATTTAGACTCATGGGGATGCGTCAGGTATATTATTGCAAAGAACATTTTTGAGTTGTTTTCCACTTTAGTTTTGTATGAAGTTATTTTGGGGTTTTCTGTACAGACATAAAAATTGTATAGACAAATGATATAATTGATAATTATGGTGTAGAGTTGGAGGGACACAAAATAAATTCCTTCTTGGGAGGTGTAACAGAAAGAAATTGAGAAGCACTGATAAAAATATATTTATGTTTTGTTGTTTTTATGTGTATATACCAAATTGCTCCAATAGTGTATTTTGCCATGAAATACTATATTTTCATATTTTGAGGTGGTGAATGTTTCATTTATTTGTTGTTGATGAGACGAAACAAAAAGCATGAACTTTATTTTTAGGTTTTTTTTTTTTTTTTTTTTGCACACGCTGCGTGACGTCGTCTTCCACTTGAGGACCGAGGAGGAAGCCCACGACAAGACACGGCAGTAAACACACTTAATACACTACACGTACCAAGGCATCAAGAGGTTTTGTTCTCCACTAACTTTGTTTAATTACCACCTTTCTCCGGTGGCAAATCCCACCACCGGCGGGGGAGGCGATGTACCGGGCTCGGGGCGTCAACTCCACGGGAGAAAAGTAGCTTGATGAGTGTCCAAAGTAGTGGAAGTTTGGAGGGGCCGCCATCTTTGGTCCCAGCTCTCCACGTCCTCAACACTGACCGTGTTTTCAGGAACATACCACGGCGCTGCTGAAGGCCCTTGAAGGTATTTTGGAACGTTATTGGGAAGATTAATACCCGCTTTACCACCCTGCGTGTTGTTTTTTGTGCGTGGCAGAACGGGAAGGGAATTGAAGCGAGACGACGGACGCTTAGTCGTGAATGTTAGCAGAATATCGGCTCCAAAGTCCATTGAGGCTTTTTTGGCTACTAGCTAGCAACATCAAAGCATCGTCTTTTCCCGAGCTCTGGATTTTCATTATCTTTCAAAAAATTGCACGCATATGGTGGACGAGTATTTATAAGTAGGAAAGGTCGCGATTGTTTTGGATGCACGCAGCCATATTAAGCGTGCACCTTTTTTTTTGCACGAGATGTTCAAGTAAACGATGAAGGTAAAAGGGGGAAACAACGGTGGGGGACAAAGCAAATGTCTGCTGATGGTTACCGATGTCTCTATCACTAGTTGGCATGCTTGCACGTAGGTGGACATCCACCATTGTGTGGCGATTGTCGTGTCACAACGTGACGTCTTATTTGCACCAAGCTGCAATATGCTGCTAATGCTTGAGATGAAATATTCATTGAAATTTAGCCTAACATGACTTTTAACAAAACAGCCGAGAGTAACTTGCTAAATCGGATGTCACTGTTCCAAAGCCATTGATTGACACCATTTTAAGTTTGAAGTCAACACGTTTGGCCTCTGCATCCTGCTTCTCTTGGACCCCTCTTGTCTTTTCCTGTAAATGTTGATACAAATGGGGGAGATTGCAGTACTGAAAGACAAAGTAATGCCTAATAGTCAAAGTTGTATCATCCAATGCAATGAACTTGCCGGAAGTGGGCCATTAATTAATGCCAGAGCTTTTTAGGACTTTCTCAAGTGTCTCTGCCATAAACAGGTGGTCAATCTGCTGAGCAACATGGCGTTAAAATGACATTCACAGGCATGGCTCTAAGGGTTCAACCACTTGTTCCAGCAGGGGCGTTAAAATAGATAATTCTCGTACACAGAGGCCTTCAGGGCAAACCTTTATAAAAACACATAGCTGGATTGTATTAATGTGTCGGAAATTTACTGGGTCAAAAGGCAACGGGGTTTTATTCCTGTCACATTTTTCCTGTCGAGCAGGGGTCTTCAATCCTGGTTCTCGGGGTCTGGTGTCCTGCATATTTTATATCATTATCCAGCTTTGAATCAGTGTGTTGCATCAGGGAGACATTTCAAAGATGTAGGACAAGGATGGAAGAATGATGACCCACGTTTTGGAGAAAAATGGCATTGTCGTATAAACTGTCATTTAAACTGTTCAGATAGTCACCTTTGTGAGAAAAGCCGAACACTTTTATTGACTTTAGCAGCAGCAATCAACGGTGGTATCACTTGTAAATTATTGCAACAGCTGTAGTAGCCAGCAAAAAGTACAATGAGTCAGCAAGTTGTTTTGAAATCTTCTTGGTAGCAGTCAATATACACCCTCCCACCTTTGTACAAATTATTTTCGACTCTTTCCATTGTCTCTGAAAAAGCAACAGAGATGGGATGGCTTGGTCCTGAATTGTTTTTCATCTAAACCGTAATCGTATTGGTTGTAACATTTATCAAGCTCGGTGGCATTGTCCTTCCCCCAATTGTTTTAGTTTGTTGACATTGTGTTACACTGCTGCGGCAGAAAATCTGGAAAGCAGCAATCATACATTTATTTGAATACTTTAGTATGTAGATGTTACAATCACTTAGTACGCTATCCTTTTTTTTATTTTTTTTATTCTCTGCTTGCAAAGCCACTAACTGTCCAGCCTCATGCGCAGATACAAAATGGTCGCATCATTATCGCACAGGTTCACTGAGGCTGCAGAGATGCTAGTGCCCTGGGAGCTCAGGCAATAAGAATTAATTATTCATCCTTGACTTGCTGTCCAAATATTAGGCCTGGTCCTCACGTGACATTTGTGCTTAGCAATGTGACTCGGTCCAAATATGACCAAAAGGCGCACTTGATGATGCACAAGCATGATTATTGCTTTTATTCCAACCCTGCGGTCGTGTGCTCTTGTGCGTCCTCTAGGGCTCCAATTAAACGATATTCTCTGGTGGTAACCCAGATGTGCTGTGAATTGTCGCTAATGTTTACAGGCGCCATGGAGGAGCTGCACAGCCTGGACCCCCGCAGACAGGAGCTGCTGGAGGCTCGTTTCATGGGCGGGGTCAGCGGCAGCACCGGCGGCAGCACTGGGAGCACAAGTGGAGGAGCCAAAGTAAGCCCTCCATTTATGGAATCAGACAAATCGCCATCATTTGTACTCGTATGTGTTCTGAGTGATAAACATTTTCATTCTAGGGTTTGACCACGAATGAATGTTCAAACCATAGTTTTGGAAGCTTGGGATCTTCAAGTGACAAAGAATCAGAGGTATATTTTAAGTGTTTTATTTACTGAATTCTGGTGGTATCATTCCTCTTCAGTTACTCCAAAAATGTGACAGTCCAGATAATTGACCTTTGGGAAATTTCCAATTCAGGTTTTTTTATTTTTTTGGTCTAATATTTATCGGTTTATTTTCAGGGCTCAGATGTGAAAAGAGGCGGTTCACCAGCTTACTCAGTGAGTTTTGGGTCAACTGAAATATAATCTTAATTGCTGAACTGAATGTCAATTTTTCATAAAGACAAAGTCGTGCCAAAGCTGCACCCACCTTTCCAAGTGAGTTAGTGTCCTATCTTTTTTTCTTTGTAATGAAATCTTATCTCTCTCTATTCAGACTCCAGAGAAGAAGCAGTCTGAAACACCCAGAGGCAGAAAAAGAAAACCTGATGTTCAGTCAGAGAGTAGCCAAGGCAAGGATCATTTTCTTACTCTCTTGTATATGTAAAAAATAAATACAGCTAATATCACTTCAAATTATTTCTCCGCTTCACAGGAAAGACAACTGCGCGGGGCCCTAAAATAAGTGATTATTTTGATGTAAGTTTGCCATCTTTGTTGTAAAAAAGCCCTGACGGAATTGCTTCCGATTTTATTTCGAAAGGACAAAAAAAAAAATCACATCGGTGAAATAAAAAGATCTGTTACTCCGATGGCATTTATTATTGGGGGGGTTTTTTTCAGTCTGTCCTATTTTTTTTCCCCTTGAAGTTCCAGGCAGGGAATGGCTCCAGCCCAGTGAGAGGCCTCCCGCCAGTGATTCGTTCGCCTCAGAATTCTCACTCGCACTCCGCTCAGGGCACCGCTGTAAGTTTGGTCCAAAATATCCACCCACACTCTGCTTCATTGGAAGTTTGTTTTTCTCAACACAAACGCTATCTCGTTAGTTCCAGGGTAGACAAAATAGCTCCTCTCCTCCCAGTCTGTCCTTTGGTGAGCACATGGCACATCCAAAACAACTGGCGACAAAATTTGTTCAGGTGAGGGACTCTTTTTGGGTCGTCTCGCCACGTCGGCGTTCTTCTTTAACCACTTTTGTCTAATCGTTTCCACATTTTCTTTCCTTTGCCAACCAGACTGATCTCACAGTTTTGAAGCTGGCTGCCCTTGAAAGCACGAAGAATCTCGACCTTGAGAAGAAGGAGGGGAGAATAGATGATTTGTTACGGGTATGTTTTGCAATTTTTAGCCAAAGAACTTTACACGCTCTGCTAAAAGGAAACTGAATGGCAAAAACTGAATTGTTTCTCCTTTTTATAGGCCAACTGTGATCTCAGGAGACAGATAGACGAACAACAAAAGTTACTTGAAAAATACAAGGAACGCTTGAATAAATGCATCACCATGAGCAAGAAACTACTTATAGAAAAGGTACATCGCAACGTTTTTGATGCTGGGCTAATTGCTAACCTCTGTTTGTTCTGGCTCATCAGAGCAATCAAGAGAAGCAGGCCTGTCGGGAGAAAAGCATGCAGGATCGGCTGCGTTTGGGCCATTTCACCACGGTGAGACACGGCGCATCGTTCACCGAGCAGTGGACGGACGGCTACGCCTTCCAGAACCTCGTCAAGTGAGAGACTTTTCCACACATTCCACGTCACCCCTTCATCATTTATTTCTCATTTGCTGCAAATATTTGCTCAAACCCCTTGGATTGTTTTTAAAATGGTTTGGCATTTAACAAAAACCCCCGTCGGCCTTTTCAGACAGCAAGAGTCGATAAATCAACAAAGGGAGGACATCGAGAGGCAGAGGAAACTACTAGCCAAGAGGAAACCGCCTTTGTCCAACAACTCACAAGCACCCGCCACTAACCCTGAGCCAAAGCAACGCAAAACCAAGGCAGTGAATGGAGCCGAAAGTGATCCTTTCCTCAAACCTAGCCTACCTCAGCTGTAAGTAGGACCGTTTAGAGTTTCTTGTGGCCATTTCACAATGTTCCATTATTTTTTTGTGTGATTTTAATGCTACACTGGGATATAAAGGTTTTTTGTTTAAAATTATGTGGCATATTTTTGGGGGGAAATTTTCAGAATCAAAAGTACTCGTTGGTATCGTCCTGTTTATTTGTCAGGGGGGAGGGAAATGGCATCAAACGTCCCTAATAGAAAAATAAATTTTAAAAAATGTGATGCCTATTTCAGTTGTAGAAAAGACTACAAGCTGACCTCAACCCCACCTTGAAAAGAAATTATGTTAGCTGAGTGAATTTGTATTTAAAAAAAAAAAAAAAAAAATCCCCCTTGTTTGTATTTCAAAAGGCTGACGCTGGCTGAGTACCACGAACAGGAGGAGATCTTCAAGCTGCGACTTGGTCACATTAAGAAGGTTTGTCAATCAATCCGTAAGAACGATCTAATAGTTGAACACGCGATCGGAGCGGTTTCTAATATTTTTGACAACTTGAATCTTTTCTAGGAAGAAGCCGAGATCCAGGCGGAGCTGGAGCGTCTGGAGCGGGTTCGCAACCTTCACATTCGGGAGCTGAAGAGATTAAATAATGAGGACAGTTCACAGTGAGTGAGAATCAATCTCTCTTTGCTTTGCCACCGAGGAACTTGGCGTGGCCCGGATTTGCCGAACCAACAATAAAACCAGCACAATTTATGGACCAGATCGAGCCGGCGGTATAAAACCAAATCTAAACGCAGTGTGGGAAAATGACTTGGCTGTGCGGGTGGAAATAAAATCTATCGTAGATGCCACATTGATCTCACGCCGACGTCGCGAAGATTCCGAATTTGTCACTCCATGTTGGCTTTTTATCCCATCGGCAGATTTAAAGATCACCCAACGTTGAATGAACGATACCTACTCTTGCACCTTCTCGGGAGAGGGGGATTCAGTGAGGTTTACAAGGCAAGTCATTCAAGTTGATGGACGAAAATTCCGTTTGTGACGCAAAAACCCCAAAAATATAATTGCACCTTCTCCTGTGTCACGCAGGCTTTTGACTTGATCGAGCAACGATACGCCGCTGTAAAAATCCACCAACTCAACAAAAACTGGAGGGATGAGAAAAAGGAGAATTACCACAAGTATGTAGGACTCGGACTGAAATTCACATCACTGTCACTTTGAAATATTTAAGCGCCCGTTTCCTCGCCGCAGGCACGCGTGTCGAGAGTACAGAATACACAAGGAGCTGGACCATCCTAGAATCGTGAAACTTTATGACTACTTCTCACTGGACACAGACACGTTAGTCGCCTCGTGAATTCCCAAGCGGGGCTCGCGCTCAGGCTCGAACTTGACCTTTTCCGCCGTCTCGTCTGACAGGTTTTGCACTGTTATGGAGTACTGCGACGGCAACGACTTGGATTTCTACTTGAAGCAGCACAAGCTCATGTCGGAGAAGGAGGCTCGCTCCATTGTCATGCAGATAGTCAACGCGCTGAAATATCTGAATGACATCAAACCACCCATCATCCATTACGACCTTAAGCCAGGTTAATGTTCTCTTCTGACCTTGGAGCACCTATTCTGTTGGTGAGATGATGTCATCACAATTAACATAGGGCCTGTTTAGCTAATATTGTCACTCTTCTTGTGTCTGAAGGTAACATCTTGTTAGTGGACGGGACGGCCTGCGGCGAAATTAAAATCACCGATTTTGGTTTGTCTAAAATTATGGATGATGACAACTACGGTGTGGATGGGATGGACCTGACATCGCAGGGTGCTGGAACATATTGGTGAGAAGACAAGGAACATATAAGAAAGCATCTTCAGGGGCTAATTCTGTTGTGGTTGATTCCCGTGTTAGGTACTTGCCTCCTGAATGTTTTGTGGTTGGAAAAGAGCCTCCAAAGATCTCCAACAAGGTGGACGTGTGGTCTGTGGGCGTCATCTTTTTCCAGTGTCTGTATGGGAGGAAGGTAAGGAGTAAAATAAGAGTTGGTTGCTCTGGTTTTTTTTGTTGTTGTTTTTTTAATGTCAAGCAACGGCTAAAAATTGTTCCCGGTTTTCAGCCGTTTGGCCACAATCAGTCACAGCAGGACATCCTTCAGGAGAACACCATACTCAAAGCTACCGACATCCAGTTCCCCGTCAAGCCTGTTTCCAGTAATGAAGCTAAGGTTTGTTTTGTGCTTCATCAAATTGTCTTCAAGTTGAAATATTTGAAACATTTTTTTTATTTTTTATTTTAACGCAAATGTGCCTCGCCTTTTCTTTTTTTAAGGCCTTTATACGGCGCTGCCTGGCGTACAGGAAGGAGGACCGGATCGGCGTTCACCAGATGGGGAGTGACCCCTACCTGCTCCCGCACATACGGAGGTCCAGCTCCTCCGGGAATCTTCAGATGAATGCAGCTGGCTCAGGATCGGCCCCCTCCGGCATCATCTCATACTGACAGCACGATACTGTGACACGCAGCCTGACCAAGCGGACGGCGAGCTTTCTTCCCCGAGGTCAAAGGCCAGTGAGCGAGAAGCGGGGTGACCGCGCTTCACCTGCTGGGCCTCCACTGGCTTGTTGGATGGATGGACTGGAATGTTTGCTTTTTTGTTTTTGAGTAAAGGACACGTGCTTATTAGCCGCTTTGAGGAGATGACAAAAGCACTGAAACAGACTCCGTACCTTGAAGAAAATGTGAGTGGACGTTGTTGAAAATGTCTCAAATGGAGAGAGCCTGAGAGCGGGCACCCCCGCTGTTAAGCGTTAACTGTCACGCCAGTGCCAGGATAAAATGTTTGAGCTGCTCAAAATGAATATACTTTATGGAGGACAGTCGCCAAGTAGGTTTACCGTCGATTTGGTTTCAGGTTCCGTTCCCATTCGTTTTTAGGCTTTAATTTGACATTGTTAGCCATGAGAATGTAACGCGTAGCATACGAGGGACATCTAGTTTCATGTAGTGCTTTCGGGGGAGCTTTCGGTTCTTCCGCTTCATGCACAAAGTAACCAAATGTAGAATTGTGGCGTAAAATCCTATGCAGGAATAATAGTACAGATAACTTGGCAGAGTCTATTCTGTACAGTTTGTCTTTGAATTTTCCAATTGCAGCAGTAACATGTACAAAGCGTTAAAATGTCTACTCCAAAGGCCTTTTTTGGGTGGATTCATTTTGCTGCTTTTGTTGCTCTTATTTTTTCAAGGGCTGTATATTTTACTTCGGGTACATATAGTTCCACTCAGAGTGAATAATAAATGAAAGGAATTGTCCCCCCTCCCCCCAAAAGTGAACAATGTTGAGTACATGAAGTATCTTCATTTCCCCTCATCAATACATTGAAAGTCTGACCTCTTGTGGTATTGAGGGGAACTACAACAACATTGACCATTGTTTAATCTTGACTATTTTTCAATTCTTTACACAAAATCCAAAAGGAGTACAACAATTTGAAGGGAAAAATCCACAAGTCACACCAATGTGACATTTACACAGCTTGTAGGTGCAAAGACGAGTGCGCTGGCGTTGTGTTATTTATTGAGTCGGAGCTGATTAGCGATGATGGAGTTTGGCTCAGGGAACTCATCATTTGGACAACAGTAGAGGGAGATTCTTCATTCTGCCTGACAGTGGCATTTGCGCAGGAGGTTGGGGGAGAATGTTCTGATGAAGACTGAGTGACCGACTGAGGTGAAGGGAGAAGATCTGGAAACAAACAACACAGAAGGTCAAGCTTTATTCACTATATTCACCTTTCTGCTTTTTTTTTTTTGTTCCAAATCCTAATTTGAAACCCTCATTCAAAACCCTACTTTCAAATCCTACCCTTATTTGAAACCCTACTTTTAAATCTTAACCAACCTCAATTTGAAACTGACACTAATTTTAACTCCAACCTTTATACCTTTTAATCCTAATTTGGAACCCTTACCTAAATTTAAAACCCTACCATGAAAGCTACTTGAAGCCCTTATTTAGTAGGATTGCTTTGTCGTTACCTGTTTGAATATCGACGAGATCAAAAGCCACGTTTTTCTCTTCTGAACCAGGATTTTCCGGAACGGTTGCAACAACAGCAGTGAGACCAACCTGCAGATCAAAATGATTTCATCTCAGTCAATCATATTTGGAAACCTGACAAGAACTCGTTTCAAACCGTCGTGTTACCTCTGAAGACGTGTCACCAGGTGGAGGAAGACGCTTGCTCTGGCTGGAAGGCGCGGTGGGCACCCTGTGCAGGTAACCGTAGCCGATCCCGCAGCCTAGACTGAAAGACAAAACGATTTTGGATCATCATTCACATCAGCTGCCACGCTCCAAATTGAAAAAGTTGGTTTCCATAGCAACCGGCGTACCTGCCAGCTCCCCCCCATTTACAATTCGGTCTGACGAAAACCTCGCGACACTCGACTGTGTCCGTGTTGTAGACGTAGAGCTTGAGCAGCGTTCCTTCGTATTCTTGGATAAGTTTGAAGAGATTGTCGTTCTGCTTGAATTGAAGACGCAGGATCAGCCGATCGTCATCACGATCGTGTCCTGAGTAGGATCAAAATGGCTACCTTGTCCAAAAAGGATTCCGCTCCTATAATGTAGTCAGTATAAGGTCTCAGGCCAGCCAGGGCTGCAGGAGAGTGTGGCTCCACTTCCTGGAAATCCACAAATATCATAAATGCTCAAAAGCAAAAAAACAAAACAAAAAAAAAACACTTCTACCTACCAAGACATGCCAAACATTTTTTTGAGCGCCTTCAAAGTTGGAGAAGCGGATGCTGATCCCCAGCAGCCCGCTGCCACCCCACAAGCTGCTGGGGATGACCTCCGTCTCCCTCACATCCAGCGTCCTGCTACTGTACAACATGAGTTTGGTGGGTTTGTCTATGTTCCTCTCCAAAACATCTTTGATGGTGTCGTTGTCTCTGCTCTGTTACACAGTACACATGCCATACATATACGATATGGCCACCACACCCATTTTGGAGCTGCACACGCCGGTTTAACTTACCAGTCTAGTGTCACAAATTGCGATGATGAAATCAAAAAACGGCTCCAGTCCTGCACAATGACCGGGAGAATTTTTCTGAACCTGCAAAAAATAAAATAAAAAGGGAGACGGTGGTTTAATTGGAGTAGTTAACTAAACTTGCAACTTAATTTTTAATTATTGTTCCATAAAATTGAATATGTTTATTTCCCAGCAATCTATTCTCAGTTTTTTCTCTTGGTTGCACTGTTTTTTGTCCACTTGTTACATTTCAGCTCCTGTGTTGCCATGTCAACAATCTACGCAAGGTCATCAGAACGAGAAATGTAACAGAGGTCATTTAAGCGATTTGAGAAATTGGTTTCTTTAACTCAAAATTACAGTAAGATATATCAAATAACAATAAGTAAAATTGGCAAGAAAATAAAGACAAAAAATAAATCAGTGAAACCTATTTATTAAAAATGGCATCAAAAAAAATATATATTTGTGGATGTGAAACTTTCCCAACATAATATTAATATCATGCATTAAAAAACACTACAAATATATATTTTTTTAAAAGTTAGAGTAGATCGCCACTGCTGTATTTTTCACACACAAAAAAGATTGAAAAAAATGATACAGAATATTAGTAATTTTCCATTTGAAAAGTTGAAATGTCGCCTATGCAATTATAAAGTAGTGCTGCACATTCAAGCCGAGTAAATCAGAAAATAAATTGACGCCCATTCTGCTCAGTCACTCACCACACCGGTTATTCTTGAAGCATTTTCGAAAACGACTTTAAATCAGGGCGCTCCCAAAGATGCCTTCACTGACTCCACCTTCAAACACCTTTGTGTTTACTACAGTGCAAAACTAATTAAAAAAATAATCAGAATAAAAAACTCTTAAGAAAAGATTATGCTGTTGTTACAGCGACAGGTGGCGTCACTCGCGTGGGGTTTAATCTAACGCCAATTAATAGACGTCAATAGTCGTGAACCTCACCTATCTGAGGGTACGTGAACGCGGCACGACGCTACAAACAGAAGGAATAAAAAGTGGGATAAACAACAGGAGGCAATACAAATCATCTTTCTCTATTAATTCATGAAAATAATATAATAGTGAATATCCAGACACTACAACCCGTGTCATTGACATGAATTTGCTCCACTTGTTGCAGAATTGGTGACTTACTTTGAGGACGTGGTATCCTTCGCTTCCTCCACCTGGAACCTGCACGCTTGTCAAGCCCCCCATGCTCCTGATTTAACCCGCAGTGGCGTCACGGATTCGAACGCAGAACGAGTGTGCCTTGCGTTCATTTGCACGTCAACGTGTGTGGTACCTGTTTGGTTAGAAGTCAGCACTTCCGCCACGAGGGTGACCTCCTCCAAGGCGGCTCTATTGTTGATCGACAGGTTAGGGTTTCAAACTAGGGTTTTGAAGTAGGGTTTTGAAGTGGGCTTTCAAACTAGGGTTAGGGTTTTGAAATGGGGTTTCAAACTAAGGTTAATTACATTTATATTTATACGTTGTGCTATTGTCTTAATGTGATTCAGCCATTCTCATTGTGTGATTAAATTCAATTCATTCTCGATCATATTGTAGTCTGAGTCTTTCGTTCCTTACTTTTTGTGTAGCACATCATTCAAGCAGCAAGTGAGAGGTGTACTTCACCTGCTGACACCTTCTCTTTCAACGAGCCAATGAATAAAGCCTGACTCCCAGCAGCAGCTTGCTGACACCTCAGAACTTTGTAATTGTGCTCTAAAAAGCTCGCTCAGATTTATCGGCCAGTCTCGGTGGAGTTGAAACTTCGGCAAAAAGCGCACGATACTTTGTCAAGCCTCAGAGATCCTGATCGACGTGGATCACGTGTGGACTTTTGCTGCATTTTAATCTTTCACCAAGGCCTGTTTTCATTTTTTAAAATATTGTGGCCTTAAGACTCTATTGTATTTTAAGTTACCGAATATGAAACTATTCATCTCCGTGCCGGGATGTGTCAGGCCAAAGGAATCAATAAGAGGAGGCGATGTCCAGAAATGCAAGCCATCATAATTACTTTGCAAGTCGTAGGCCGGGAGGTGATCCCGCTCGATGTAATCATCACTTGTTTGATGGTTGGGCCCCGAGCTCAGAACATTAAAAAATGAAACAAGCAAACAAAAACCATCTCTGTTAAGTAGTAGTGTCATTATTAATCTTTGGAGACGGTTCAATTGCAAATCAAATGTTGACGGTTAGTTAAAAACAAACACACCAGGAATCCAAATAGAAATAAGTCATTAAGAGAGTTGATTGCTGGGCTGCTGCTGCTGCTGCTGATAAAACAGAGATCGGGCAGACTGGTGCCAGGAGAAGATAAATGTTTCACGGTCTGGTGTTCGGCAGGCAGCCCTCCTGAGACACAAGGCAAAAGCAGAATGCAAACTCCCACGTCATCTTCCTTTTTATTTTACAGGCTTGAGCAAACCGGTTAATTGAGGATTGTAGATCATTCATTTAATAGATTGAATAGACTCCTCCACATGAAGTACTGCCTATACCAAAACCCGAAAATGACGCATCAAAGACTAAACGGTTTAGTGACTATTTTACACATTTTTAATACATAAACCAATCATAAAGGTTTTACTGTGCCGCATGTAAGTACACAATAGTGATGTGCATTACAGCTCTTTTAAGTGAACTGAATCTTCAGAATCAGTTCTCTCAAAAGATTCGTTCAAACGAACCGTTCAACAAATCGACTGGTTGTGACGTCACACGGACACTCCATTAGGTACACCGCCATTTTCAGGTGTACCTAATAACAGGCCACTTCATTAGGGAAAAATCATGGTCAAAATTTTAATGAAAGTGAAAAGTGCCACACCCGAACAACCCCCCACTTTCTGATTGGCTGTTGGATCTGTGACGTCACACGGACACTCCATTAGGTACACCGCCATTTTAGGTGTACCTAATCACAGGCCACTTCATTAGGGAAAAATCATGGTCAAAATTTAAACGAAAGTGAAAAGTGCCACACCCGAACAACCCCCCACTTTCTGATTGGCTGGTTAATCTGTGACGTCACTCGGACACTCTATTAGGTACACCGCCATTTTCAGGTGTACCTAATCACAGGCCACTTCATTAGGGAAAAATCATGGTCAAAATTTAGATGAAAGTGAAAAGTGCCACACCCAAACAACCCCCCACTTTCTGATTGGCTGGTTGATCTGTGACGTCACACGGACACAGGTGTACCTAATCACTTCATTAGGGAAAAAGTTTAAGTGAAAGTGAAAAGTGCCACACCCGAACAACCCCCCACTTTCTGATTGGCTGGTTGAGCTGTGACGTCACACGGACACTCCATTAGGTACACCGCCATTTTTAGGTGTACCTAATCACAGGCCACTTCATTAGGGAAAAATCATGGTCAAAATTTAAACGAAAGTGAAAAGTGCCACACCCGAACAACCCCCCACTTTCTGATTGGCTGGTTAATCTGTGACGTCACTCGGACACTCTATTAGGTACACCGCCATTTTCAGGTGTACCTAATCACAGGCCACTTCATTAGGGAAAAATCATGGTCAAAATTTAAATGAAAGTGAAAAGTGCCACACCCAAACAACCCCCCACTTTCTGATTGGCTGGTTGATCTGTGACGTCACACGGACACTCCATTAGGTACACCGCCATTTTCAGGTGTACCTAATCACAGGCCACTTCATTAGGGAAAAATCATGGTCAAAATTTAAACGAAAGTGAAAAGTGCCACACCCGAACAACCCCCCACTTTCTGATTGGCTGGTTAATCTGTGACGTCACTCGGACACTCTATTAGGTACACCGCCATTTTCAGGTGTACCTAATCACAGGCCACTTCATTAGGGAAAAATCCTGGTCAAAATTTAAATGAAAGTGAAAAGTGCCACACCCAAACAACCCCCCACTTTCTGATTGGCTGTTTGATCTGTGACGTCACACGGACACTCCATTAGGTACACCGCCATTTTCAGGTGTACCTAATCACAGGCCACTTCATTAGGGAAAAATCATGGTCAAAATTTAAACAAAAGTGAAAAGTGCCACACCCGAACAACCCCCCACTTTCTGATTGGCTGGTTAATCTGTGACGTCACTCGGACACTCTATTAGGTACACCGCCATTTTCAGGTGTACCTAATAATCACAGGCCACTTCATTAGGGAAAAATCCTGGTCAAAATTTAAATGAAAGTGAAAAGTGCCACACCCAAACAACCCCCCACTTTCTGATTGGCTGTTTGATCTGTGACGTCACACGGACACTCCATTAGGTACACCGCCATTTTCAGGTGTACCTAATCACAGGCCACTTCATTAGGGAAAAATCATGGTCAAAATTTAAACAAAAGTGAAAAGTGCCACACCCGAACAACCCCCCACTTTCTGATTGGCTGGTTAATCTGTGACGTCACTCGGACACTCTATTAGGTACACCGCCATTTTCAGGTGTACCTAATAATCACAGGCCACTTCATTAGGGAAAAATCATGGTCAAAATTTAAATGAAAGTGAAAAGTGCCACACCCAAACAACCCCCCACTTTCTGATTGGCTGGTTGATCTGTGACGTCACACGGACACTCCATTAGGTACACCGCCATTTTCAGGTGTACCTAATCACAGGCCACTTCATTAGGGAAAAATCATGGTCAAAATTTAAACGAAAGTGAAAAGTGCCACACCCAAACAACCCCCCACTTTCTGATTGGCTGGTTAATCTGTGACGTCACTCGGACACTCTATTAGGTACACCGCCATTTTCAGGTGTACCTAATCACAGGCCACTTCATTAGGGAAAAATCATGGTCAAAATTTTAATGAAAGTGAAAAGTGCCACACCCGAACAACCCCCCACTTTCTGATTGGCTGTTTGATCTGTGACGTCACACGGACACTCTATTAGGTACACCGCCATTTTCAGGTGTACCTAATCACAGGCCACTTCATTAGGGAAAAATCATGGTCAAAATTTTAATGAAAGTGAAAAGTGCCACACCCAAACAACCCCCCACTTTCTGATTGGCTGGTTGATCTGTGACGTCACACGGACACTCCATTAGGTACACCGCCATTTTCAGGTGTACCTAATAACAGGCCACTTCATTAGGGAAAAATCATGGTCAAAATTTAAATGAAAGTGAAAAGTGCCACACCCAAACAACCCCCCACTTTCTGATTGGCTGGTTGATCTGTGACGTCACACGGACACTCCATTAGGTACACCGCCATTTTCAGGTGTACCTAATCACAGGCCACTTCATTAGGGAAAAATCATGGTCAAAATTTAAACGAAAGTGAAAAGTGCCACACCCAAACAACCCCCCACTTTCTGATTGGCTGGTTAATCTGTGACGTCACTCGGACACTCTATTAGGTACACCGCCATTTTCAGGTGTACCTAATCACAGGCCACTTCATTAGGGAAAAATCATGGTCAAAATTTTAATGAAAGTGAAAAGTGCCACACCCGAACAACCCCCCACTTTCTGATTGGCTGTTTGATCTGTGACGTCACACGGACACTCTATTAGGTACACCGCCATTTTCAGGTGTACCTAATCACAGGCCACTTCATTAGGGAAAAATCATGGTCAAAATTTTAATGAAAGTGAAAAGTGCCACACCCAAACAACCCCCCACTTTCTGATTGGCTGGTTGATCTGTGACGTCACACGGACACTCCATTAGGTACACCGCCATTTTCAGGTGTACCTAATAACAGGCCACTTCATTAGGGAAAAATCATGGTCAAAATTTAAATGAAAGTGAAAAGTGCCACACCCAAACAACCCCCCACTTTCTGATTGGCTGGTTGATCTGTGACGTCACACGGACACTCCATTAGGTACACCGCCATTTTCAGGTGTACCTAATCACAGGCCACTTCATTAGGGAAAAATCATGGTCAAAATTTAAACGAAAGTGAAAAGTGCCACACCCAAACAACCCCCCACTTTCTGATTGGCTGGTTAATCTGTGACGTCACTCGGACACTCTATTAGGTACACCGCCATTTTCAGGTGTACCTAATCACAGGCCACTTCATTAGGGAAAAATCATGGTCAAAATTTTAATGAAAGTGAAAAGTGCCACACCCGAACAACCCCCCACTTTCTGATTGGCTGTTTGATCTGTGACGTCACACGGACACTCTATTAGGTACACCGCCATTTTCAGGTGTACCTAATCACAGGCCACTTCATTAGGGAAAAATCATGGTCAAAATTTTAATGAAAGTGAAAAGTGCCACACCCAAACAACCCCCCACTTTCTGATTGGCTGGTTGATCTGTGACGTCACACGGACACTCCATTAGGTACACCGCCATTTTCAGGTGTACCTAATAACAGGCCACTTCATTAGGGAAAAAGCATAAGTGAAAGTGAAAAGTGCCACACCCGCCCTCACCCCCACTTTGTGATTGGCTGTTTGATCTGTGACGTCACACGGACACTTCATTAGGTACACTGCCCTTTTCAGGTGTCTAATAACAGGCCACTTCATTAGGAAAAAATCATGGCCAATGCTTAAGTCTTAAGACTACTTGCTCTTTATTTTGGGGGACACCAGCAAATGTCAGATTTTTATTTTTTCATGCCCCAAAAAATCAAAACAAGGAATAAAACACCAGACAAGTTTTAACAGAAATGTTTATTAAAACAATAATAATAAAAAAAGTACATTTCAAACCAGCAATCTAATGTGAAATTGCAGTAGATATATTGGATAACAATATTTAGGCGTGCATATGCATACACGTTATTTAAAAACTACTGTAAGTGTTATAAAATAAGGATTACCCAAAGAGAAGCATAATCTCCCCGCTGTTGCATAACGGCGTATTCGCAACACGTTCACTGACTGATCAGAGGTCAGTTGACTCATTGACTCGTTCTCGAACGGGAAAGTCAGGACTCGTTCCCTCACTGATTCGTTCTCTCGATGAACGGGAAATAGGAATCACTCACTGACTCGTTGACTCACAGATCCGTTCAGTTGGTAAACGGGAAATGCAATTCACGTCTCGTTCGTGAACAGGAAGTTACGTCATTTTCTTCTTCGTATTGTTTTACAGCGAGGTGGCACCAGCTTCAATGGGCATTACCGACACCTACTGGTTGAAGGCATATGAAATGGAAAAAAGAACGAATCACTTTAGGAAATGATTCGTTCACTGAAAAGGTTTGTTCTTTTGAACGAATCGTTCACTCACGAGCCAACAAAGCATTTGGGGACAGCAGGCTCGTAACGATTGCGCCGCTCAAGCGTGAAACAAAGCGTTGTCTGGAGGAGAGAGGACGGCAGAGGAGCCAAGCCAGCAACCGGTCCATCTAACGCTCCAGTGTCCAAAAATAAAATGCAGCCAGGCAGATCCACCAAATAGGCTCCCCTCAAAAAAAAAAAAAAAAAAACCCACAGTCTAATGCATTTTATGATGGTTCTCCTAAAAGTAGGAGGAAAGAAAGGAATTGTTGAGAAATCAGCAAGGGGGTGCTATCTTCGGGCAAATTATTATATTATATATTATTATTAATAATAATTTAGTAGGCTAGCCAAATTGAATTTAGTAGGCTAAAAAAAGACGATTTTGCTAGCCGGCTTCCATTTTGCTACAGCAGCTTAGTTTTTTTTTAAGTAATATGTTCCCACACACTCAACAGCTCTTTATCTTTATTAGAACTGGAGTTACAACAGAAATGAGAAGTTAAAGTGCCTACATTGACATTTCATCTGATTCCGGAATGTTATTTAGTTCTTCTTAGTACAACAGCAAACACTGCGCAAGCTAAATTCATCATGATAAATACTCGTCAAAAAGAGTGACCGACCTCGGCGAGAGTATGTTGCGTATCGTGATTGCCACTCGGACGAACACGTGAACGTAGAAACAATCGTTGTCGTTAGCATTGTAGCATTGTGCTTTTCTTCCGACAAAACCACTTTGCACAGATAACACAACACGTATCGCTATTGCACAATTAAAGTTTTCTTCTATAAACATGTGTTTTTATCCATAAGGGCGACGAACACTTTCGTTAATAGAACTCAACCCATCTTTGGTTCACTAACGCACATAAAAGACATCCAAAAACGTTGAACTATAAAACAACAAACATGACAAAAAAATTATTTTACACATGGAAAATAATTATTCACAATTACCGTATATTCTTATAGTTAAAATAAAGTTACAGAGTATAGTTGATTTACACATCAGGTTTGGTCACCATAAAACACATTTTGTAACAATACTATACACAATCTACACAGAAAATATCTAAAAAGACAGCCATAATAAATACATATTACTGTGTACACTTTCAAATGACCACCAATGTGATGTCCAAGGGAATGATTGACTTGAGCAAGACATAAACAACATGGTCCATCAACATACATATAGACTGTAATATGCATAACTTACACGTTAATGCTAGAAGGTTGTGCTCTTTTTTTCCATATATATATATAGAGAGAGATTTTTTTTTACGTTCATCCAGTCTTCTAAACTATTCTGCATAGAGTACATGACATTATCAGTGCATGGTCACTCATCAGTAGATAGGAGCGAATGCTTCAAATGTATCTATCGAAGGCCACAACATTAGGTACACCGAGTCATGAGAACCGACACAGCTCTTATATTGTGCAGGCGTACCTAATGATGTGTCCTCCGGTGCGTATGACATTTCGCAACGCACGCGGTGCTCTTACAAATCCTGCCCGAGTCTTTCGATTTCTTCCACCAGGAAGTCGATATCTGACCTCGTAGCGGCGGCGTTGGAGATGACCATGCGGAAGAAGTTGACTTTCTCTCCTTGAGGCTGGTAGCCCACCATCGTGCTACCGGACTCCATCATCATGGCCTTGATTTTTGGGGCCACCTTTGGAGAAAATCCCAAAAAAAGATACAAAGTGATAGCGCCTGTCGGGAACTGTAAATCTGAAAATGATCTGACTCGGTCAGTCATTGTTTTGTTGGTTCGATTCCAAATTGGGAGGACCTTGAGAGCCATTCGACTTGATCTGGGAAATGAATTTTAAAGCAGATTAATGAGTCGTTACCTTGTGCAACCTCTCTTGTCTCTCTTTCCCAGCAGGCATTCCGCGTAGACTCAGCGGAAGGTACCAGAAGCATACGTTGGTGTGCTGCGGCTGATAAGAGAAAGACCATTTGTAATAAAAACTCATACGCAACAGTAGCTACGAAAAACGCTGGAGCGGGAGACAACATTTTCTTCCAGGAGAGCTGCAAAATATTAGGACCCCACGATTTCATTGTGAAAGTCATTTTGGACCTGATATTTTTCGTGTCGATTGAATGTAACTGATCTCACCTCGGTGTTAAAAACCATCTGAAAGCCTTCTCTGTCTTTGATTTTGTAGTAAAGGTACAATGACAGCTCCAGACACCTGTCGATATGTTGTTCGAATCCCACCGTGCCCTTTTAAGGAAGAGAAAAAAACAAAAACTGCTGTTGTGTGACTCATTCATGTGTTGATTTGAGTTACCTTTGCCTTCCACATGAGCCAGAACTTGAAGATGTCGACATGGCGACCGCACTGAATGGCCTTGTCTCCCGTGTCGTACGCTACGTCGTATTGCTTGTCTGGCTGGAAGAGGTAACCAGCGCACATGGAGTTGCAACCTTGTAATAAACCCTGCGGGCACACAGAGGGACGACCATAAAAAAAAAAAAAAAATTAAAGATCCAAGGGCGTTCAAGGTGGAAAACAAACTTCTCACCCTTTCCCTGACCAATATGGCGGAACACTGCAGAGGCACACCCATCATCTTGTGAGGGTTCCAGGTTACCGAGTTGGCTCTGCACACATCATAGAACGTGTATGACTTTTTTTTGTTGTTTTTTTTTTAAATTCCGACTTCCATAAAGTGTACCTGTGGACTCCGTTCAGCTTATGTCTGTGTTTCCTCGACATCAGCAAACCTCCTCCCCATGCACCCTGTGCACATTTGAGTACTGGTGAGAAGGCCTCAAATATGAATTTGACACTTCCATCCTTACGTCCACATGAAGCCACATGTTGTATTTTTCACAGATGTCAGCAATTTCATTGATGGGATCGAAAGCTCCGTAGACCGTGGTGCCGGCCGTGGCGTTCACGTACATGGGGACGAAGCCCTGGGAAGGGAAACGAACCACACGGCGGTTGGTAATGATGCTATTTTCTTGACATCAAAAATGACAGGATGGAGCCTTTCTGTAATCATGGACTCCTGCTTCCTGCAGATATGCTCGGAGCAAAATTGCTTGCCCGCCCCCCGCCCGCCTTCACATCATTTTTGCCTTGAAGAATGACTTGCGGCACTTTGCTCCACAGGAGCCTCATATGTGAGCGGACAGAAGTATTAATATAACCTCGCTTGCCCTGGAAAACTTAACGACAAAGTGTAGAGAAATGCCTCAAGGGAAAAAATACAGCAGAAAGATCAAGTTGGGGTTTGATCAAACGATTCTCAGAAGTCGCACAGAACTTAATAGAGTCAAACCACTCATCTATCGACAGAATTACATTTTTTGTTTGTTTTGGTGCTACAACCGTAGATGGATGATAACAATTTCCAGGAATGGGTTTCGATTATTTGCTAATGAGTGATGACAGATACATAGAGAAAATGAAGAATATATGTTGGTATATTGTCTGTCTACATGTGTTGCACCACCATTTGTTTGAATATCTCTTAAAAAGTTAGAACACAGCGACACCAATGCTATTTCTTAGCCCGTCTATGGTGTTTTACATTGTTAGTTAGCATTAAGCTAAGCAGACTAGTGGTATTAATACAGACAACTTTTTTTTGCCATTCGCCGGGTCCTTTTTTTAGTTTTCACATTATTTCTAATGGAAACGTTTGTTCCCACAATATTGTTGCAGTGTTAGAAAATATTCAAGAATTTTTTTTCACCTTTTGCTTGGCCTCAATTACTTTGGCTTCCAAATCAGCCGGAATGACTCTTCCCCTGGAAAAGAAAATTCAGTTATCAGCATGTTTATTATGGTTAACACACAAAAAAACAAATTAGTATAACCAACACTGGGGAAAAAAATAATAAAATAAAATAAGAATATTAAAAATAAAAAAACAATTAACTACTCAAACCTAAAGTAAAATTCTGAAAAAATAAAAAAAGATTAAAACTGAACTTAAAAACCAGGAGTCAAATGAAATTAAAACTAGCAAGAATAAAAATGCAAAACTTTTAACACTGCTGATCTGTCACAGACTTCCAATCTCCATACAATGAAAAATAACAACCTCTCATCCGTCTTGAGCAGAATCAAGTTGTCCGTTCCAAATCCCAAAGCCGCGCTGGCCTTTTTGATTGAGTAATGGCTCTGCCAGAAGAGAGGTTTGCTCAGAATTTCATGTACACACCAAAATTCTGTCCGGATAGTGTGGAACCAACATGCTCAGAGGTGAAGAGGACCAGTGGAGGTGCAGCTGTCATGCCTTTACTTTTCACCTCAGGGAAGAACTTATAGCGTGCAATCATCACGCCGTACATGTTGGAGATGGCTCCTCCTGCAGGAAAGCAGATGGCCATCGCTAGTACACGCCACATGTGGCTAACAACTGGCTGTCCAATCAAGTGTGACGCCTGAGCGTCGGCTCACTAGCCAGTGTTGGCGCTACCTGGAGAAAAAATCCCATCCCCCTCCTCCTCGGGCCAGCCGATGAATTCTCGCATTTTTTTCAATGTTAGCTGCTCCATCAGTACGAAGACGGGGGCGATTTCATAGGTGAACCTGTGACGTAGAAAATACAAACATATCAAATATGTCGAATTTGGATGTCATTTCCAAAGCTTTAAACCCTACTTTGAAACCCTAACCCTAGCTTTAAACCCTACTTTGAAACCCTAACTCTAGTATGAAATCGTTGCCATATAAAGAACACTATTTTTGAAAACGTGTTACCATTTTTGGGGCAGAGGTTGGAACGCATTAATGGCGTTACCATTCAATTGACTGGGAGAAATTGATTTCCGTGAAAAAACGCTTACATGTTGGTGTTGGCCGTCGAAGTGAGCCACTCTCCTGCCAAGCCGACAATATCCAACCCAGTGGAGAGTTGATTGAAGAATCTGGGATGACCTGCACATTGACCAATCAAAAGACACCATTAAGGTAAATGCTACGCTAAGGATTGAGCTCCGCGGGGGCCTCACCTGTCCTCACGCCATACTTTAGAGTGTCCCGACAGTCCACCAGGATCTGCTCCAGGGACTCGGGCTGATCCGAGAGCTCCAAGTTGAAGCCCTCCATGCCCTCCAACAGCTGGTGCGGGTGGTGGAAGTCCAGGACCTTGGTAGATCTGTCAAAGGTTTTGCGGATGTAGGTGGTGAGGATTTCCACCACCTCCAGCAAGAACTGCATTGTGGGCTCCTCTCCATTTTTGGCAGGTAACAACTCTGCAAAAAAGATTCAGTGGTTTAGCATAGTAGCTCCTTCGTCTTGCAGAATAATAATTTTAAAAAAACCAAGCCAACTAAATACGCCGATAGGACTGGTTTGGTTTAATTCCTGCAGCTATTTACGCATAGTATTAAAATATGATGCAACATGAACCCTTAGGTGATGTCAAATAAAAACTAACAATTAAA
The DNA here is from genome assembly GCF_054491065.1 of Syngnathus leptorhynchus. NCBI lineage: Eukaryota > Metazoa > Chordata > Actinopteri > Syngnathiformes > Syngnathidae > Syngnathus > Syngnathus leptorhynchus. The sequence goes on from NC_141203.1 coordinate 11,157,461, forward strand.
ATAACGTGGTTGCATAAGTGTGTACACCCACCTTACTGGAATGTAGCACAAGATTAGTAAGGCTATGGGAAGTTGGGAAGATATTGTTTTAATATCATAAAGGCCTATACCACCCTACTTAACTTTTTTTTTTTCATGATGCAAAGTCATCAAAATGTGTATTGCATATCATAGACGAGTATATATATTTTCCAAAACATTTCAGTCACATTTTTCACTTTTAATTAACGTTAAATCAGCAAATTCATTTGTGATTTTATATTTAGGTATATATTGCACACTAATCCAGACTTTTTATTGTGAGCACGACTTTTACCTACCTCGAGCAAACAGGTTGGAGAAGTCCATCTCCGTGCGTGTGAAGCGCGCGCCCCCGCCACTATTGTCGCAAGTGGGCATGAGACTCCTGGCCGCGCGTTCCTTGAACGAGCCCACGAACCTGTTCCTGTCCTCCATGTTGTTATTCTTCTGCAGGAAACCTAGCACAATCCGCAGAATTCTGAAACGACTGAGATCACTTCAACTTTTTTTTTTTTTTTCCAACTAGTCTCCTTCTTCCAGGGCCCTTTAGAGGAGGCCCCCTATTATGGGCGGGGGGCGGGGTGGAGTGGGGGCAAAACGATGACGTCAGCAACAAAACAACCCGCTGCTGTAAATTCGCTCTTAAGTGTTTCATTGGAGTGAACACGTAGCAGATCCCAGATTAGCCACAAAAAAGGTGTTCATAAATCCGAAAATTACAATCTCAATACCGCGCAGCTCCTTTGGAGATGTGTTTATTACAGATCTATTGATGGGCTTTTTTTTCTTTTCTTTTCATTGGACTCTTTTATGATGCAGATAAAGACTGCCAGCTAATTAAACGGTCTTGATGAAAGCAGCGGAACGTGTCGGTCAAAAAGTGTGCAGCCCACCGGTGCGTGACAGTCACTATTATGGGATGTGTCAGCCTGCGTCAGACTCTCCGGGAGCACATTGTAAAAGCCATCACTAATTCCTTTCTTTTATTTCATCAGCAAAAGGGAAATAGAAATTAATCATTTGGTCCGAATGTTGATTTTTAGATTGAGTCAAAAAAAGAATTGAATATATATTTTTTCCAGGCTTACCACAAATCTTCATTCCCAGTTTTCTTGTACACCCATGAGCAACTCCACACCAGGCGTCATAGCCTAAATAGATAGAAAATTGTTATAAATATGCGGAATAAATACACAAAATAAGGATAAAGAGCCACTGCATATGATCAATTCAGCATTTCGATGTTATCCAATTGGGCCCACCACGCTTAAACCTTTCATGACCTAATTTAACTTTAAATTAATTATCCTTCAGCTTGAAAAATGGTACGAAGTTAAAAAAAAAAGATGCAAGACAACACCCGTGCCTTATCGTGGCTTCCCAGACACCAGCGCGGAGAGGAGGGGGCACTTTGGGTTGGCAAGAGGGGGATCAGACAATCAAATGCTTCAAAAAAAAAAAAAAAAAAAAAAGCAATTGTGCGGTGGGGGTGGCTGGGCTCGTGGGTGAGGTGCGAGCAACATTTTAACCCTCTGCTTTGGATCATTAGACAAATCATTGGCCTGTGCTTAGCTGTTTTATATGACACCAGTATTTTTTACAAGCAATTTTATCCTACATTTAAAGCACACCACAATTTTATGCATTTATTTGAACATATTTAAACAACACACACAGCTTTATTTTTTTTTTTTTATAGAAGCAACATACCACTATAGTCTTGTTTTGTTCTTGGAAATATTTCCTCGGGCTGCAAATGTTCAAGTGTTGCATTAAGGCCAATTTAATATGGCGCAATTAATTGACACTTTAGGGTCTCTTTACATGTGTGCATCCATATGGACGCTTATACAACAGAGGTATACAAGATATACACATATATAATAATAATAATAATAATAATAATAATGCCCATTGCTACGTAATGCAGCAAAAAAAAAAAAGGACCCCCCCAAACCCTCCCCACTTTCCTCTCCCCCTTGAATGGAAATGATTAATGACCCAAGAAATAGGCCTAAATAACACGCGTGAAATGGCATTTTATCTGCCGTGCACCTACTTGAGCCCGGTGGCCGTAAATTTGTGGCGTTGGGATCCGGATCGCCATCTGAGGAGGAGGACGGTGCAGACGCCATCAATCCAGTGTAGACTCCGAGCCAAAGTCCTCAGCTTCTCCGCCTCCCCCACTTCCCCAAAACCAAAAAAAAAAAAAAAGAATATCCTTGTCTTCTTCCTCGCTTAAAAAAAACCCTCCTTTTTTTTGGAGGGGGGTGGCTATCCAAGAAGCGAGGAACGACTCACTGGTCGGGAGAGAAAAAAATCCATCAGCTGCTTTAATGAAACAATCAGTGGATTCAAGAAATGATTTTTCAAATCACACCCGTTTAAGTTGCATTACGTGCATGCAGCAAACGCACCAATAGAATCGTTTTCTGTTTGATTAAAAGACAATTAGGCCAATATTTTATTGTACAAAAAATTAACATGCATCCTGTATTAAAAAACAAAACAAAACTAAGCGGTCCGTATCAATGATCACAAAGTGTGCTCAAATTGTTTGCGAATCAATTTGAAAGCGAGTTAGTTGACACCACCTGTTACAGCGAGCTCCACAAATAATAAAGCGCATTTCCTTGACTTTGCTGTGTGCGCGCTTACGGTAGATTAGACGAGCAGGTGTAGTCCAAACTCGACTTGAGCTGCTCCACTGCTCCACTCGTGCGATGCCACGCAAGGTGACCTTGTTCTAGCTGGGGTTGACATTTAAGCGCACGAATGAGGTGTCATCCCAACCATTGGCGTGCGTTTGTCTCCAATGCTTTCTTGCTCTGCGCGCGCGCGCGTCTCTCTCTCCCTCCCTCTCTCTGTGTCTTTGTCTTTGTGAGCTCAGTCAGACTTTTTTGTTTTTTAGGGAGGTTGTGATGCTCTTCTCAGAGTCCTCGTCACGGACCTCAAGTTTGATGCTGGTGGAGAAACACATTAAGAGAGAGGGGAGAAGAGAGGAGGGTGTGTGTCGTTGTGATTGAGGAGGAGGATTTATTTAAAAAAAAAAAAAAAAAAGAAAAAAGAAAGAAGCCATAGCCAATCAATCCTTCAATCGTTTACCATTTGGCACCCCTCCCACCTCCTCCTATACTGTCAACAGCCATTAATTTTCCAGGAACTATAACATTTTCCATGACGTCATCATTGCTTATCTCATTTTTGGACGTGGTTCTTCAGTTTTATTCCATAGATTGTCGCGTGTCACTCTTATACTAACCGCTAGATGGCAGTAAGCAACCAGAAATGCTCAATCAGTGCAACGCTTCATTTCTGGACCCCGTTTCTCCTTGTGAATGAGCATTTCTGCTTGTGGCTATACGTCAATGGCAAAACAGATTGCACAAAAGATGACCCATTTATAGTCAATAAAAAGATGACCTATTTATAGTCAATAAATAACATTCGGAACAATTCAGTCAAATCGAATAATCCTCCCTCATAGCGCACTGACGTGCATAACTAATCAACTGCCCTTAAAGGGGTCATTTCACCAATCCATCTATTCATCCATCCATCAATCCACCACCACCACCCTGAATCGCTGTCACGCATGCGTAAAAGAAGTGGAAAAGTCTTGCGAGCGCTCCAGTGACGCATGTTGTCTTTTCAGCACTGGACAGCTCCACACTGACGTGATGAAACAGGCAATCATTCTTTTTAAGCCACCTTGACGTTCATGTTTTCTTTGATGGACTTCAAATGTTTTAGGGATATGGGAGGAAGGCAGAGTACCCCAGAGAACACCTTAACTCCACCCAGTAGGACCCAAGATTCTAATCTGGGACCTCTGGACTGTGACATGCTCAGTCGCAGTGCAGCCTCAGACCACATTGCATGCGTCCAAATTTATGGCAAAAGTTTTTTACTGTGCCCTGGTGCACCAAGCAAGGTCTGTAAAAGCAAGTTGGAGACGTTTGGTATGGAACAACTTGCACAGAACCTTGACCCGAAGACGATAAAACACGAGTAAAGCGTGGATTGGGCGATAGGTCTCACAAAAATACCCACAAACACACAACTATAGTATATACTGTCAAATACAATAAAATATCTTTTTAAGTTCAAGTAAAATCGAGGTTGAGGCCATGTTGGTCTTTTGGGAGATGCATAAAAATGTCCGCAAGATGGCGCACAATCCAAATGGAGCATAAGGGAGAAAATCAGCACATTATGAGCCAGCCTACTTGATTGTCATTTGTCCTACCTCATATGATCATGTCATCAAGCACCAGTGACACTCGTGAAGGCACCTTAAGGAGGCTTAAGGTTCGGCTGGAGGGGGACAAAGATAAAGCTGGCAAGCGCCCATTGCCGTTTAAACATATTTATTCAATGTTAATCAGCGTGACGTATTAATTCGACTTTAATCATTGCGTGTTGATGAATGAAAGACGGCGCCCAGCGTGAGAGTGACTCTGCTGACCCCCTTTTTATACCAACCTTCATTCAGCGTTTGAAATCCGAGCCGGCCGGCCGGCCAGCATGAAATTCACTCTTGTGCGTGTGACGCGTCAAAGTTAGAATCCAATTAGACCATTTTCACGGTTGAAATACTCATTCCTCCCTTAAAAGACAATTCAAATATACAGAAAGAAAATCCTTTCATTTTCTCCGAACATTGTAAATCCTTCAAAATGGCTGATTATAATTCGAGGAAACATTTGGCAAGCTTTCTCAGTCTTTGTTTTTATGCAAGCAGTTGAACCTGATCTAAAGTGGCTTCTCTTGCTTGACAGTTGGCACCTTAACGAAATGTCCTCTGGGAAAATAACTTCTTGTCATGGAATCAAGAACAGTTCTATCACAAATATTGACTTTTCGTTGTTATTTTGAGCAGCAGCATCGTTGTCAGCAACATTTTGATGATTGACGTCATCATTTGGCGATCATCATGTTATTTCTTTTACAAAGACTTCATTTTGGGATCTTTTCGAGTAAAAAACACATTTGTTGCCCTCTCAAAGAGTGAGCAATGCATTTAACCAATAAACGTTTGTGACGTCACTTCACTGTTGCGTTTTTTACATTAACACGCTGCATTTTTTTATTCAATTTAATTTAATTTAATAACCAACTGAATTCGAACAGATCATTGTACCTTGACGAGTCAAATAAAGCATTACGGTAGACTTTCGCTATTCGAATCACTTTAACAGAGTGACTTGGCAACAAGATGCCAAAAGAGGGCGCCATATTCACATAGAATTGCGTCGCAAACAGCAAACAGGTGAGTTTTTCCAGAAGCATTTTAAATGCTCGCGGGTGTGTAGACTTTTTATATCCACCCTTACAAAACTATCAAGGACATCATTTGATTTCTGAACTGACCAAGGGTCACCTTGCTAGGACCACAGAAAAAGCCAAGAGGAGAGTGGAATTAATCTGCTCTGATTTTATGCAAATGGAGTTTGTGATGACTGATTAAAAAAAAGAAAACGGTGCTCCTCAGAACTTATGGGAGGAAATCTCTGCTCTTAAGATCTTTCGTTAAGTTTGGCAAAATCCACTTAAAGCCGCGCCATAGGAGGAGTCAGGAATTATGGCCCCCCCACGGTGACGGAGAATGCCGCTTTGATTGGACAATGAGATGAAATCAGGGGCAAACAAAAGCCCTTCTTAACGGGGCGAGTCTGCCGCCATTCAACATATCCATCCATAGGCCGCCCTTCATAATAGGATCAGAATATTTGGATCAAAATGTTACAGTTGGGAGGGAGGTTTTCCTTTGTGGACCCCGTCACCCAACCCCCTCTTTTTTGTGGGGTGTTTTTCTTCCACAAGGATATGACTAAATAAAGTGTTGTGAAGTCAAAAAATAAAATATCATAAAAAATCCTATAGCTGATATGTTTACTGATGTGTTTTTGTCTAACCATCTCCAAATTATTGGTAAAAGAAAGTTTTACATTTGCTACACTATGGTCAAAGTATTTGACCTGGGGTGTGCAGACTTTTGTTTCCCAGTGAGCATTTTCACAACATAATTGAGCCTTACCAAAATGATTCTTGAAATAAAAGTCCACTCTGCTTTGACTGCTTTTTTGGGGTTTGAAGTTTTGTTTGAGGTTTCCGCTCCAGGCTCCAGTCGAGGGCTGTCAGTCACTGATGTGTTGACCTCGGGGCAATTCCTGCCATTTTCCTTCCAGTGCAGAGATGAGAGACGCCACTGTGCTTTTCTCTGCGAGCCAACTTTCGTGCTGGCTCTTTCTTTTCAAGAAGCCACATGCTTGAACACAAGAAGACAATAGAAGAAATTAAATTAAATGCTTCGGAATGACAACGACTGACAGTGGGTGAAAGGTAAATATGTCAAACGTAAATACATTAAGTTACAGTAGCAGAGTACCCAAGACATTTTTCATCTCAATGAGAATTTTTTTTAAAATAAGAAATGAATTATACTTAAAAGTTAAATACAACTGAACTGTACTTGCGCAACAATCTTTAGAAACTAAGTCAAGCAACAGTTTGACCAACTCAAGTCATTGTGACCACTTGCAGAGGGGGGCGCTGTTGAGGCAGGGAAATAGATAATAGTTTGCACAAGGTTTTCTTTCAGGCTAACTTTTTTTTTTTTTTTTTTTCCAGTGATAGGATACAAGACAAGGAGAACGAGAGAGGGTACTCTGGCATGCACTGAAGAAGGCTGACATTGGATTTGCTCAATGGAGATTGAAATTCAATGGCACCTGATTTGAGAAGGACCATTGTCATGCTTAAAAGACGTCAGTCGGCAGCCTTTGGCATCACATCACAAAAAAAAAAAAAAAAAATTGTAAATGTCAAGTATTCACATATTTACCTTGGATGACTTTTTAAAGATGAATGCTGTCTTTCCCTCTTGAAGCTAACTGTGACAAACAAAATATTAGGAACACCTCCGAGTATAATACAATGATCAAGTAACACATTTGATCATTTTTGTCAAGGCACAATATTTTTACAGTCAATTTGTGGTATGATATTTGAACAGAAGGAACTTTGAGGCACTCAAACAAACTTTTTTTTTTCTTCCAAACGGTGCTCCAAGTTGTCCAATGGTGGAGTTAAACAGAGAAACCTGCCCAAACGCAAAAACTGGACCGACCAAGACAGTAGGCAAAAAAAAAAGCCAAAAAAAAAGCTCATTTTTGGGAGTTGTTTTGCACCTACCAATGGGTTGTCATCAACCCCATTTAACATATAACTAGCGGTGAGGTTAATGAATTCTACAGACATATGGGAAAATGTTATATATTCTTTATTCTCACATTGTATTTGGGTCATCTCAACAATAGCAAACTTTCTCAAGAGCATGCTTAAAAACACCTCCCCATGGAGCAAAAAACTTGACACTTTTATTCAACAAAAGCTATTAAATAATATTTACAAAATGGGAGGGGGGGTGGGGTGTCTTCCATTGAAGACCATAAACTCTCAAAGACATGCTGCAGCGATTTCAAACCTCTTTGTGGTCACGAACACAGCCAGAAATGTTGTCGTGATGGAGAAAAAATGCTCACCCCCAAAACGTATTGCACGAATGACTTTTTTTGGGAAATGTTTCAAACATGAGGGTCACAGAAAATGATTCCTCGAGTCCTCCCTCTTGACGTGCTCCACCGCCGCCTTGTCCACGCACTTGCTCCTCTTGTTCTGGTGCGTCTTGACGTGTTTGGCCAGGTGGTCGCTCCGCATGAACCTTTTGCAGCAATCCGGGCAAACAAAGCGTTTCTCGCCGGTGTGAGTCCTCAAGTGTCTCTGCAGCTCGTCCGAGCGCGTGAAGCTCTTGCCGCAGAAGAGCCAGTTGCACACGAAGGGCCGCTCGCCCGAGTGCCACCTCAGGTGCGCCTTGAGGTGCGAGGTCTTGCCGTACACCTTACCGCAGCCCGGGATGTGGCACACGTGCTGCTTCTTCTTGCCCGGCTCGTCGCCCCCGCCGGAAGCGGACGCCGACTGGCAGTTGGGGCAGCGGCACCTCCGGCAGCGACGGGCGGTGGTCAGGGGCGACTTGGTGTGCAAGAGTGCGGCGATTTGCGTTTGGTACTGGGCAAAGTCGGCCGTGTGGCCGTGCAGCACCAGGCCGCGCTGCAGTTGGAAGCGGTGCGGGTGGGCCACGTGGTTGCCCTGCTGCAGGCTCCACCAAGGGATTTCCTCCGTCGGGTTAGGGGACAGCTGTCTCTGGCCCGCGTGGCCCGTGACAAAGGTGGGCATGGCGGGCGGGATAGGGGCGGGCGCCGCGTAGCTCACCGCCGGCACGTAGGTGGGCGGGCAGGCCGACTGCATGGAGCACGGCAGCATTTTTACAGGCGAGAAGTCATACGGGTAACCGGGGTCCGCAGGAGGGGTCAGGGGCAACTCGTGGGGGGAGCCGAAGGAGCCCAGCGGCTGGGGCTTTGAAGATAGTCCAAAAGTGGAGTTGCCAGGTGGGCTGGTCTCGTTAGTCCACGGGTGGAACAAGCGCGAGGGGGAGCCCAGCGTGGTGGGGTCGTAAGGAACCTGGAGGAAATCGGGCGGGCTGGAGCCCGGCGGGTGGTGGTGGTGATGATGGTGATGGTGTCCGATGCGGTTACAGGTGGCCGCCAGGAGAGCCAGCGGGGAGTGCTTGCAGTTCTCCGGGGAAGAGTTGGGGGTGCGGTCCTGGAATGCGGGACAGACACTTTTCAGTGGGAGGGGAAACTTGACATGGTCACTTCAATAGGTACACCACTATCTGGTGTGATTTGTTTGCTTCATAAATTGAACGAGGTCATAAAAATATTAGCGACAAGCGATAGTGCAACTGAATGCAAACTTTTAAAATTGATTTATATTGGGTTGTCGATCTCATTCGCGGGAAAAGTTTCAGAAAGCACTCCACGTATATTAATAAAGCCTTTTAAAACTATTGACTAGTTTCGGTTTATTAGGGAACCAATGTATTAGAAACTCTTCTCTTGGAAATGTAGTTGAATTCGACATCACTAAAACTGCACATTTAGTCATCAAAGCAGCTTTAACTATCAAAAGTGGTAAAAACTATTTTCTTTGAGATGTATATTGAAAAATAAACAGCAATATGAATTGGAACGCATTTTATAAAGCAAAATTTATATTACTCTTACATAACATTTTTATTACATAATACCTCTGTAGCGCAGATTGTACATTAATACAAAAGAAAACTAACATTTGGGATTAGTTTCAACAAACCCTTAATATAGGTTGCAAAAAAATATTGTTAAACAGGACGAATTTTAACAGGACGTTCTAGACAGGTGTACCCGAATGAACTATACGGCCAGAGCAGATTATTTATTTGTTCTCCAGAAAGTTCTGACTTGACTTTGGATTAACTCACAGATCGCATTAAAGTAAAAATAAAAACCCGAATCACTTATTTTCGATTCTAAAAAGTGCCCCCCAAAAGTTGGAGCAAAACGAACCTGCAGAAAAGCTTGAAGCGTCTCGTTCCGCAGAACAGCCACTGCTGCCATGGTCCTCCTCCGCCTGGACAACAAAACGCGCAATTCAAACGCGCCTCCAAAAGTGTCTTTAAATTCAAAAAGGTATGCGCATCGGTGTCGAAAGAGACAAAAAATAAGTCAATTTGAATCGAGCACCCGATGCGATGCCTTCCTCTCCGGCGGATCTTCTCGCACTATCTGACGCGGCGGCGGTGGATCACTTGAGAGAACGTGATAAGCACTTTGGTGGGCTGCCAGCCACTCACAAATAAGATGGCAGACTTTGAAGTTTGCTGCTGTCCAATCATCAAAGAATGGCAGCTCTCTGAGAGAAGCAAGCAAATCCTTTGAATCCACAAAGCTACTATGGTGTGTTTGTGGTGCGGGATAAAGGAGCTGATTATTAGCGAGGGGAGGCGGGGGAGGGAGGAGATAAAGGCGGGACAATTAATGAAGTAATCACTATGTGGGAAATGTATATAGACAAATAATTGGATTTCCCCCCCCCATCAAAGACCCCCCCCAATGCCGCCCGGAGAGCCCACCGTTGGGCCGCCCGAGTCATCTGATCCGCTTTTTGTAATTAAGGATTTGTAGTAGAACTCCGAGTCACAATGTGACATTGTTATCTCGGGAGATCTCAGAGAACTCGATGGGGGGATGGATGATACATCAAGTGACTGGAATTTTTCATCTCTTCAGCATCGGGGTCTCTGTTCTAGTTTGCTGTTTTACACTTCACTTGTTTGGTTTTTATCATTTTTTAAGATCAGAGTCATTTGTTCATTCCTTCGACACAAATCGCAGTTTCACTTCATTGGTCTCAAAAGAATCTTTTCCAAATGATGTCTGTCTATGCCAGCCCCGTATAGTGACATGCAGAACAATTAAATACTCGTCCACTAGAGGGCAAACATACTCATTTCGTAATTAAGGCTAAAAAAAATATGCAAATAGTCTTCTAATAGATATTTTTCAACTTGTCACTGTTCAATGAAGTGATGAAGCAGCTTTAAAAGTGCTACATTTTGTTTGAAAGCATTCTCGTAGTTTTATAAAGTGAAAAGTACTTGCATAGTTCCGAATAGCAGCTGCGTGACGGTTATCAGGCTTCCCCCAACCGAAACAATCACTGTACTCTCAACCCAGTTTGGAGAGGCAGATTTTTGAATTAGATGTGTTCCTTTGATGGGATTAATGTTCTTAGTCCTCTCCCACGGCTTTCCGCACACAGTCATGGGGGGGAGTGGGATTGGGGGGGGGGGGGGGGGTCGGCCTGCCGGGCTAAAGCCATGTAAGCTACAACGACAAGTACGACATCGCGTATGGCCGAGTGATATGAAAACTAGATTAAGCTTGTTTACATGAAGTGGAGGCAAAGTGACGAGGCAACGTTTGGTAAATCTTCAGAACTGCTGACTTTTCTATGAACTACAAGCATCATGGTGACATCAAATTGCGAAATTTCCCTATATGTTGGCCTCTCCGCTAGGAAAACGATATTTGGATCACGTTGGATCATGTACTCGGCAGCTTTGCCAAATAATCGATCTCTTCTTTTGAGTTGCTCAAGTTCAACTTCTTCCATTTTCATGCATTTCAATGGCGGCGCTTTGAAATAGTTTGGGAGAATTTCCCAGAGCGTGCGCTCGACACAATGTCCCGTCCCCGAGGTAATCGACTTGCGGAAAACCTTTAGCGTCTTATGGCCACGCTTGGAGTTTGACAGTGGGTCACATCAGTAGTTGTTGGCTTGACTTAAAGTTTTCCTACTGCATAATAAAAAGCATACCGGGGAGTCAATTTAAGTCTGAGTAGATTCAACCCTGTCTGAAGTATTCCAGCTATTTTTTTTTCTCTCCATAATATTCAACAGGTGGAACTTCTTTGCCATTTGTCTTGGACATAAAAGACACAAATAATGGCAAAAAGTGTGTTGCCCTCAAGACAAATTTGTTGTGTCGTCTTCAATTGCACAAATCTCATCTAAGAAACAGCAGGTGGCAACTTTCGAAGGTATCGTTTCGTTTTTAGTTTTTTTCCCAAAATTGAGGAAAAACATTAACAAGCAAATCACAATAAAACCACATTTATTTGTGTCATATAAAACATAATTTTGTCATAAATAAATACAAATGTGCACGAGATGTAGTTTGTTGACGCTTTTTGGTTTCAGGTTGACTTTGCTGGTGAAGAAGGCAGAGGGGGGGGGGAAATAAAAATCACATTACCCCAAAGCACCTGCATAAGTTTTCACGATCGGCATTTGCTTTCCGTGATATTTAGTGTGGATTTTTGACTTAAAACGTTTAATATAATTCCATAACTACGATTATGACCCAAAGATTGTTTTGTGATACGTGTGAAAATGATTTTTTATTGGAGAGATGCACAACCTAACATATATGTATACCGTATGACTTAAAAGTGCACTTTTCAGCAGTTGCGACAGTTTAAACGGCTTGGAAAAAAAAAAAAAAAAAAAGGTATCATTCCGTATTATCTGCAATTAGACGCAGAGCCATGGAAGTTTGTCTTCTTCAGCAAGAGATATGGGAGTTTAAGGGTGGGTGGTAGGTTCATATCCTGTGTGAGAGAGGAGAGGGTTGTGTTGGAGAGAGAGGAGAGTGACGGTGGGAGGGGTGGGGGGGGGGGGGGGGGGCGCTGGAGGCTACGCGGTACTTGAACCGCTATAATGGTGTCTCGTATGAGAAAACATCTGTGAATTTCCTCAGTGATCGACAACAAAGTGGAACTCGGAGCAGTCACTCAGCAGAGCTTTGAAGTCGCAGTCTGACAGAAAGCCGCCATTGTTCGCGGCCCCCCCGACACACAGAAACTCCGACTTTGGTCTCCCCTAATTTTCCCCTGCAACGCGATACAAGTCCACCCCCACCTCGACCCTCTTGTGAGCCTATGAAGTGGGAGATGTGTGCATATTCACCAGCAAAGAGCAAAAGACCCCGGCCGGCAATGCGCGGCTTGGCCCGGGGGTCACGTAAGGCGGGACGGGGTCATTGTACCTTCCAGCGGCCCACCCTGGATGTGATAATCCGACACTAAAAAGGGGAATTCTCCTGCCGCAACGGGCACACTTGCGGTCGGTTGGCAGTGGAAGGGAACAATAAGGCAAAGCGCTTAAATCGTAAATCATTTTTCCATATTGAATTATGTGCAAATGCTTTTCATCTGTTCCAGTCTTAACCAGAAAACAACACCCAAAAAAAAAAGAGGAAAATATCACATGGCCACTGGGAGACTGTATAATATGATTGAAGTCATGTGGGCACACAAAGAAGAGTTTCACCACTACTGTGACTCAGCAAAATATGGAAAAAGCATCACTTTGAAGTGTCACCATCCCAAATCCTTAATTTCTCTCATATCATTGAACTGCATTTTTCACATTTTTACAATGTGATTTCATTCTCTTGCTTGAGCTGTTCAAATTGTTCAACTGCAGGGATGTTCAACTTCAGAGGTTCCGATACGCAAATTAATTTGAAAAAAATAAGTGTGGAAAATTGAATTTTATCTCGAGTCCAATCCAAATTTTGCTCTCCCCCTTTCGGCTATAACACATTTTTCTGTTATGCATTCCGGACCCAAAACAAGTCGACGATGATTCTCACCCGTCCGGTGTTTATTCAGTGGCAGCTGGTCGCGCCATCTGGGGACGCAGCGACGAGGCAAAAAAACAAAACAGGTTCCACCTTTGGCCATGCCAAGTCTGCTCGTGCCCTCCTTGCTCTACAAACTGAAGAAAGCTAATCACAATTTCACGCTCTGATTTGTCAAGTCCCATTCCAGCACCGGAGGCACTGAGAAAACTTTCAAGTCAGTGAATTTCACGGCACGCACAGGATAACAGCTTTTACATACTGCTTCTATTGTTCTAGAGCTGTGGTTCTCAAAGTGTGGGCCGAGAACCGCTAGTGGTACGTGGGCTCCCTCTAGTGGTATGAAAAAGAATCACTGAATGTCAGAATGGTGCGTAACACTATGCCCGATCTATCTGCTCATACATTTTTTTAATATAAAGTACCATTTGAACTTTTAAAGGACAGTACATAAAAACTAAATGACAGCATTACACGAAAGGTCTACAGTACTATGTTACAATACTTGTTAGCCATTATGGTAGCATTTGGAGAGCTACGTATTTTATGAGCTGATATTTGGTGTAAAAAAAAAAAAACTGTTAAGCTCTAGTGAAACATGACCTCATCTCCAAATGAAAGGAGAATTGTAATTTAGGTTGAACACCGCTCAGATTAGCAAAGAGCAAACTGTGACCCCCCCCCATTTTTTTTTTTTTTTTTTTTACGTCCGTGCTAATGTTAACAACACTTGTAAAGCCCTCGACTGACTGCAGGTGTGAGGAAGCTCCAAACAAAAGCCAGCGTAACCCTAATGGCATCTTTTGTCATTAGCGGACCTTTGATGCTTCTTTTATCCCCTTGTTGCGCTCCCTCACTCCGACACTTTCTTCATTAACGCTGTCTGCGGGCAATATTTTTTTTTTTTTTGCTCCGAGGCCTCGACGCACATCTGGCACCCGGCTGACGCTGGTTTTTGTCCATTTATTTCAACCACGAGGCAGCAAAGAGCATCGCAATGTTTCCATTTTAGATTCAATCCATCCCTCTGGAACAGATTATTTCAACTAAAAAGAAAATGGACACACAGTTCAAAGAAAATGAAGGTGAACTCGAAAAGATTGCTCTCGGGATGAAGTTAAAACGTAGAACCTGATCATGTAAATAGATCCAATGTTGAGTTCACAGCGGCTTTTGATAAGTTAGCATCGAGTCTGGATTTGGAACGATTCATTTTCGCAATAACAATGACGTGTGATGAAAATCGGGTTCATCTGGATATCAAAAGCAAGTAAACTGCATTAAAACAGTATTTGAAAAGCTTCACATGAAACGGCGGTATTCAAACTCTCCCTTTGAACCGAGAGGACAGAGAAGAGAGGACAATGTCGGCCTAATCGCGTCCTCGCTTTGAAGTAAGACATCACTATTAGGTGAAAAGGTAAGTACGTTTCTTCACAAAATAAAAGCTTTTCATCGGTTGTTAAGGCTGCAGCTCCAACCATTTCCATAAAGGTTGTTGAAAACTTTGGGGGGGGGGAAGGAATCTGTGTTGTATTGAATGCGAGCTTTCAGGAAATCTCACTGGGAGACAAATCGCTAAATTACACGGGATAGCGCCGGCAGTAACGTTAGCCGGTAGTAACGCTCTCTCACGTGCCAGATGTTGGCACATTTAAAGAGCTAAAGCAAGAAAGGAACAAGATTTTATGATGTTGTATAAAAAAACAAACAAAAAAAACAGGTGCCTAGCTTTGAATGCTAACTTGCATTTAGCTGTTCACCTTCCAAAAGGCGCTAACACAGAAGCTCGCAACAGTTAACGGTTCTTAAACTGATTTTTTTTAAATCTATTTGTACAGTACATACAAGTTAGGTGTATTTTTTGTTATCATTGGCTAATTTAGCAGTTTTTTGTCCGTCGGGTTATAATGCTAGCAAAGCTAAGGCATTGTTTAGCTAACATCAAAGTCCCAGCTCGCGCTTTTTTAAGTACTGAGTGTGAGTAAATACTTTTGCCATCAGGTGACCAGAAACAGGCCGGAAAAAAATGTCTAGCATATTTCATAACATCCGTCCTTTTCACGTGGCACATCATCTGACGCCTCCGCTCATTTCCTCGCTTATGCTAACACAGGCAATCAGCCAGGGTGTTAATTTAGCAGCCTAGCGACTCCCACACTGGCGCTGTTTGTCACCACGGTCCAACCTTGTTATTCACAAGCAGTGGGGCCTATTTGAAATTCTCTGGGTGCTAGAAGGAGGCTCAAATTAATCAGGGGAGCATGATCACACTTAATTGATTCAGTGTACTTTTAAGATGCACTACAGGGTGCTGGGGTGACCTATTTCCGGCTGCTCTTCAGAGGAACCAACTATCCCAGCGAGGGAGTCATTATTGCAGCCTCGGAGGTGAAAAGCTTCTCAACTAACTAGATGACATTAGAACACTACCAGTGGACGTTTACGCTTTGATTTTATTCTTATTTATTTTTGCTTCTTTACAGATATGACCGTGAATCTAAGAAAGATCCAAAACACGTCCATGAGATTACAATGGTACCTTGAATTAAATCGTGAAGCTTCCATTTTTTTTGTGCGTAACTCTTCTTTTTGGGTTCAGTGTCATTTAACTTGAGAAGTTCCACGGTAATAACTAGCCTTTAAGTGCTCAATTTCTTTTTTTTTTTTTTTGCTTTATTTGTTAAAAAGCTTTTTTGAAGAAAGTGTTTTGATGTCCGCGCTGTAGTCCAAAAGGTGGAAAAAGCAGACGGTTGTAAAAGCAATGACCTCTATGGTAGTAAAAAGTGGTGTTGGGTGATCACCTCAGGCCACTTTAAAGCCAAGCTGCCGCGCTATCTAGGCAGAGCGCTAATGTTTTCCCCTCTGAATATAAGCAAGATCAGATTCTCAGTCATACCACCCTACTCTTCCTATTAAGATCAAAATCTCCTCTCAGGCCCTCGGGTGTCAACAAAGACAGATACAGTAAATGATATGCAAATTGAAAGAGGGAAGGGGGGAAAAGAAAAAAAAGCTCCGCAAATCAACTCGCCAGGCCTAAATTTCCGACACAAATTTCAGTATTTAAGGAGGAATTTGCAGTAAGGTTGGGTTTGAGGGGGTGGGGGGGGGGCTACGTGTGGGGGGGGGGGGGAGTCTCAGTGATCTCAGTGAGAAGAACGTGTGCTGAGATTTATGAGCTTCAAAAGGATTTGTCTTTGGATCTGTGTTAAGACACTCAATGTCGTGCTTTTAACACTACTGTGTTTGAGGCCTTGGGTATGTTCATGGACAAAAAAAAATAATAATCATTTATTTTTTCTGAATTATTTTGTTGTGCTTGATTAATTTATGCCAGTATTTATATTAATTTATATTAATTTATATTAACATATATTTTATATTAGATATTATTATTATTATTATTATTATTTTATATTAGATATTATATTTATCTATATTTTTTTTCTCCATTATGGCAAACTGAGCGTTTTGTGATTTTTCTCTCGGTGATTCATTGCACTGAAAAATGACATCCCGGTCTCAACGTGATCTACGAGACAGTCGTCTCTGTCGACGTTCTGCGATCAGAGAGGATTAACAAGCCAAGGCGCGGCGCGGCGTCGGTCGGCCGCACGTCCAACAAGGAGGATGTTCTTTGGGGTGTCTGTCTTACCGGCTGACGCCATGTCAAGGCTGAGCTTCGGTTAGAAGCGGCGGGCGGGCGGGGGCCGGGCTCTCGTACTCTTCTTCGGGGATCGACTCCACCGTTGACAGTAATTTGTAATACTCGTCCTCTCCGTCCAGCACTTTGATTTGACTGCGGAGGAAGACGACAGGTTAGCTGTCATACCCGAGGGGTGTTCTTCATAATGATCACGTCATTTTATAGAACAAAATCAAAGTCGAGGGCTTTCAACGATTAAAATCGGCGTGCTGACAAAGCCGTGAGACGCATCTTTCTCATGACGCGGGGGAAGCCGAAACCGAGCTCGTTATTTCGGTCGCTCCATTTACATGACGAGACAACAAGTCGGGTTCTCCCGATTCCACAAAGGGGCCCGCCCGCCCGCCCGCCCGTTCGCTCGCTCTCTGCTCGGAGCCGGTAGGAAAGCAGTTATTTACCCAAGTTTTCTGGGCTTCCTCTTGCTCCCCTGGTAATCCAGAGTTCTCTGAGGAAAGGGCCGAGAGCACACAGTGAAAAGATGAGCCGAGAGTCATTAATTTTTAATTCAAAGTGATTTTGTGTTGAATGCGAGCAGATGCTGATAATATCAGAAGTCACAGCATAATTTTTTTTTTTTTTTCCTGATCAAAGGGCTCAAGTGAGTCTGATGAAGCATGCATCTTGCTCAGCTTTGATAAACCCGCATCAATTATTCACCGTGAAGGCAGACATCCTGACATGAAAGCAACAGATAAAGAGCATAAGCACATGTTCGAGACAAGAGACGTTCGGGGCTCCGGGCTCTGGCGCAGGTAGCGTTAATTGTATTAGCGTGCGCGGCCAAAGTCAGACAAAAAGACCTCGTCGGATGGACGCTTTGAACTCACGTTGAGCTGGTTGTAGTACAGGCTGTCTTCGGGGCTGTTGAGAAGCTTGGGTTGCTGGCCCCGCCGACGAGGGGTCCTCTGACGGAGCTTCATCACTGGACCTGTGACAGAAGAAGAACGCGGCGGGGAGTTCAATTGGGCAGTACCGAGAAAAAAATCAACCTAAAAATCATTCCTGCCTTTGTGCAGAAGCAGAACTATTTGCACCTAAGAAGCACATTTGTGCATCCAGACACTTTTGACAATAAAGCGTTCCTATTTAATAGCAGATCATGTTTCATCTTCTTTGCCGACATTCCAGGTGAGCGCTTTTTTTTTTTTTCATAGCGGCTCGGCCTCTCTCTGCCTTGACTAAAGCTGAATTTGCTCTTTCCATCTCGACGCTACTTTGCGCTCTCTCCAAAGCGACCTCATCACATCTCAGTCATATACATCAAAGACTTCTCATATCTTTCCAGCGCCTTTTCTGAAATGTTATTCAGAGCGCCGCTCAAGTCACAGCATTGTAAACGGGCCCCAAAAAGTTCATGTCAGCTAACAGCAAATCTTTTCTCCGCCAGCATCCGAGGCGCGGATCATGCTCCCTTTTAGTATTTATGACTGGACGCTTATGTACACTGTAAAGAAAAGAAATGACATGGTTTGTCAGCAGGAGGTCTGCAAGAGACTTTACTGGTTTGGTCAAAAATTCGAAAAGATGCATCCAGAAAGTCCAGCAGATCTTTAAAGAAAAAAAAAAATGGAGGGGAAAAAAAGAATCACAGCACTGTTGTGTACTAATAATTCCAAAATGGGTTTGATAAGCAAATGAGTTATTCCCCTGAAACGGCATCAAAGTGCTCACTCGCAATTAATGAACACAGGCGTCCTTGTAAGACTCTTGAGAAGCTGATCGAAACCTAACAAACTCCACAGGCCCTTTTTGTGCGGGTTTTTTTTTTTGCTTGTGGACACATGCTCCACTTGAACTAATAAACATTCGGAATGTAGAATCCTTTATACAATAATAAAAAAAAAATAGCAAAAATTGAGGCTTTGTAAAGTTGCACAAAAATACATCATGACTATTTCTTCCCCCCCGCAACGCCTAGAAAAGCAACTTGCCTTCTTAGACTGGCCAAGTCAATCACCAGACCTCAACCCAATAGAACATGCATCTTATCTCCATAAGCGGAAACTGAAGGGACAAACAAACTGTCAAATATCTTCCCGATTGATTTCCTTACATCGTAGAAATGTTTGATGATCTTTTGAGACCATCGAGAGCAAAAACATTTAGACCTGTGTTTGAAGCCAAGTAATTGCCATCTAAATCCCAGTTAGATATTTTCCCTCAAAGTGCTCGGCGCTAATCTGTTGGCTGGCTCCTCCGCGTGGCCATTTATCCACTGTGACCCCGCAGCGATTGGAGCGTGCGGCAGATCAGAGGATGGGTCAGGCTTCCCATCGAGGCACCTCTATCTGGGAAATGGCTGCCATTTGATCCAGGCGAGCCCCAGAGGAACGCTGCTCGTGCAGATAGACGGCAGCCGGGGATGCTGCCAAGCCGGCTTCCGGCGTGGCCTCCTCGCTAAGACGCATGCGGGAGGCCCGCTGTGGAGCGAGGTCAGATGCTGGCTGACACAGGGGAGGGAGGGGGGGAGGGAGGGAGTGATAATGGTGGAGTGGGAATAAGGAGGCAGCACGGTTCATCGAATATTGATTGGGTTATTTCAAAAGAAAGCGAGCCCCAGTTGCAAATGTTTGCCGGGTGGGAGATTATAGAAAAAAAAAAAACTCTTCTGGAGATACAGTTGACTCACATTACATCTCTAAATGCCATTCGGAGATCTGTTGAAAATCCCCACGCAACATGAAAGAGGGATTTTGAGTGGAATAAATTAAAGATGTATTGATTTGCTCCTTAAAAATCATAACGCTGGGATCACCTGACATCCACACTCGGGGTTTGTTTGCTTTTGATGTCTAAATGAAGCACGTGTAATCCAGACGGCTCCCCTCCATTTTACAAACGCCTCGTCTCTCAAAAAAAAAAAAAAAAGGAGGGAGGGAGGGGTGGGGGACAGGTCTTATTCATCAGTTCCAAACAACAACCAAAATCCAAAGTTGAAGAGATTTTCCAGAATGTTACCGAGCTCCTGAGATTTATTAGCCCTTTTATCATTTGGGACAATAAACGCTAACTCATGTGCTTTGCATTAGACGACAAAATGAGCAAGTCCTCCTGCAGATAATGTCGGTCTTGCCGGACGAGGACGGAGGGGGAGTTCCCGCATCTGTTTTCACTAACGCGGAAGCAGTGAGGTTTTGACATCAGTGTACTACTACTGTACTTCCAGTGTTTACATTTTTTTTTTCGTCCAATCAGATATCAGTTTCTTCGTGTTACCATGTCAATGTCATCTGCCTTTCGCTTTTGAATCGGTTGTGCTGGGCCAGTGTGACTGAACCTGTAGTAACAAAGAGACTATTTCTAATTCCACCTGAAAAGTGTCAAAGCCCTTGATGACATCGGCATCTTTCTGTGCTCTGATTGGTTGGTTAAAAAAAGTTGTTAGAGGCCACAAAAAAATAAACTCAGTATCTCTGGCGAATGTGTTTTTTTGTTTTGTTTTTTTTAAATATTTTTTGCAGTTTTTTTTTTCTTCAAGCTATTGAATATATATTGTGAACTGCTGATTTTTTATTTATTTATTTATTTATTATTTATTTATTTATTTATTTAACTATTTCTTTATTCATCTATTTACTTATCATTACATTAGAACTTTTGGTGCCAGCATTGGCATCAAAATAGGTGTGCAATTCTGATTGTACAACTAATATATCAACATGAGGTTATCACCAAGCAGGTTAAAAGTGTCTTCCAAAAGTGCAGAGATAATTGCTCTCTGTGTTGTTGCTCCACTTTAACGCCGTCTCTCTCTCTCTCTCTCTCTTTCACTTGACATGTATGTTTACCACAAGTCTAATCTTCAAACAGCCTTTAAACATAAGTAGCTCAGCTTTCATAAAGCATAAAGTCAGCTTTGACTGATCCGCCGCACCATCCTGTTTACCAGGCGGAGGAGCGCTCTGATCATATCGGATGCTCGCTGGAGCAAAGTCGTCCTTTCTCGCACGCACCTCGCCGGCTCATTTCCAAACATGTTGTATTTATTAATATTCATGCTCGGGAGACAGGTGACGAGGGGTGACACCGTCTTTAAGAGAATCGTGCTTACGCGACTACACGGCGTACGTCAGAGTTTTTCTCGGTGACAAAATACGAGAAATAAAAGGTTGTTTGCCGTGCTTGACAGCAAAAGTGGAAAGTGGAAAGTAAAAAAAAAAAACAAGCACAAAAGGCACGACCCCTACGTCCGTCAGACACATTAGGAGTTTCCAAGTCATGCCTGCATAGAGAGTCCGGAGGGGCGCGCTAACTCGATTCTCACGGCTAATCCTGACACACTCGGGTCGAGCTACGGCCCAGGAGAACCGATGCCATCACCAGAGGCGACAGCAGGATGAGACACAGGAAGGAGCTCGCTCTCGAGACATCTGGCATGGCTCTCGTGAAAAAAGACGTAGAAGAAGAAGGGGATTTGTGGCGTGGGGTGGGGGGGGCTTCAGATGTGAGCAGATCAAAGAGTGCCCTTGGTGCCAGAGCCACCCTGGTCTCTTATTCAAATGGACTTTCCAGTCAGACCTTAGAACAAAAACCCAGGCAGGAGAATACTGTTTGTTATAAATGAGGATAGTGAAGATGATAAGTTTCGTTAAAAGTGTACAACTTTGGAGGACACTTGGAAAATTCCATTTAATGAAGGAATGTTTATGACCCCAAAGTAATCCCACTAGGACAAGCATGATGTGAAGTAAGGTGGCCTTTAAGGGACAAAAAAAAAATTCAGAAAAATGTTGAAAAATTCTCAGAAAAAAAAAATTCCTCTGCAATAACCAAAGCCAATCATTTCCTTGGTGGAGGTAAAAACCCCTCAAGAAATAAACAAGAAATAACTCTGCAGGGATGTTGATGCTTTGTATCCTTTCAAAAGCAAAGCCGGCGAGATTCCTGACAAAACCGCATGTTTGAGCAAAGCGCCATTTATTGAAACGTCTCCTTCCGTAATCACTTTGACATTCCAAATCAGACACTTGAGTAGCAGCGATGCCTGGGAGCGGGGGTCACCTGTATGCGGCATTAGCGAATTAGCCGCTATCTAACCCAGACCTGCTGCGGTGCGCTGACACTAATCCCGGACCCGCTCCGAGAGCCCTGTCTGTGTTACATTATCATGTCTAATCCCCGTAATCTTCCCAGCCGCGCGGCTAAATGCTATTCCACCTCTGTCGCTTAGCTCGTAGCCCTCTAATAACACTAATGAGGGGCCGGGGCCCCCCCTTTGCCCCTAGTGGTGGAGGTTGTAAATAGCGGTCCCACTGCGCAGACACCCACTCAGCCTGGCGGGCATCGGAATTAATGTCATTCATGGCCTGGGGGGGGCGGCAAACAAATCAAACGTGTGTTCAACAAATCGGGGTTTGTGTATTTTTCATGTCAGCGGGAGACGTTTATGACGAGTTGACCTGCGTGATTAAAAAAAATGCCACAGGAATACTTCTGGCTGTCAACCAAGAATTGGGAAGGGATGAGAGTTAGCGGGATTTCGGAGTAATTACCTGCACCCGCCAGCATGGAGCGCGGGCTTACCTTGTTTACACCGCGCGTCTCGCAGCCTAGCTGTCTCCCTGCGAAGCTTCGTCACACCGTCTTTGTCTCTCTTGGCGTCTTTCACGTGTCTGTCTCGGCTGTCGGGGCCGACCTTGAAGGCGGAGGCGTAAACACACCCAAAGGAGTCATGTCAGTGAGGACCCCGTGGGGGGGAGCCGAAACAAGCCATCGCAACCTAGAAATCGACTCATGTATATGCCGTGTTCGTTTATTTACAATTTAGCGAGCGTAGTGTACAAGCGCCACCTATTATTGCAGTTTGTAATTTTAATCAAATGCTAATGCAATTGCGTTCCCTCCTAGCAAACAGCCACACACCGGCATAATTGTCAGGGGGGGGGAAGGAAAAAAAAAACCCGACTTCCTCTCATATTTAATTTTATCGCAGAATAAAAAAAAAAAAAAAAAAAAAAAGGGGGGTATAGGAAAGTATTAATCTGCTTAACATTTCTAAGTACATCCTCCAAAGGATTTTGCTTTTTTAATCTTACATATGCTCTGCAGAGTTACTGGCAAAAACTGTACATTTCCCTCATTTCATCCTTTCAACATCAAATGGTGAGCAGCAAAAATTGGATCAGACTTCAAAGAGTGTGATGTGCTCCAAGTCACGGAGTGGCTCTTCTATTTCACATATTGAATCCGAGCAGGATATCAAAGTGCTACCAAAGAACCCCAGGTCTTTACTAAAAAAGGGCTCTAACATCTGTAGAAAGAGGAGCGCAAAGACAAATCACCTCGGGGGGAAAGCGAGCATTTATTCTCAGCCGTGAATTTCCAGCTTTTTTGATTCTCTCGCTCCCGTACCACCCTGTCTTTTCTCTGCTGAGATGGAGGCTGAAGCGCGAGAGCTCTTTTTTTTTTTTTTCTCCTCGTCTCAAGGACTCAAAACATTTCCAGAGGAATAATCTGCAGCTTAAAAGAAGAGCGCTATTTGAGATAGACGGCTAAAAGTAGAGGGCTAAAGTCAACCAATTTCTCATTTGATAGATATTTCCTTACTCACATTTGCTTTATGTAGGCTCTTCGGGCTCGGAGACCTGACAGGAATAGAAACAAGAATGTTTTGAAACAAATAACCATGCGTAGTGCAGCTAATGATGATCATGCACATGACGTGAATCTGCTAAAAAGGTCAGCAATTAAAATATTACTGAATGACATTCATAACATCAGCGGAGACTCGGCCAGCATGCTAACGCAGCTAACGAGTAGACTTTATTTAGCATTTCTGAACTTTTTTTTTTTTAAGTACAAAATGATTTGTTCTATGAGAGTGAAACAGTAAAGCAATTTTTTTTTTAATCACTGCTGACGCTAGCATAATGGGAAATTAGCATATCAGGCTAACATCTTTGAATGTGGCTAACCACTGTTTATTATGTGTCGCATTTAACTTCTAACTACTGCAGAAATGCTGTACAAAAACCTTAACACAATTGTATAAAGGATCATTTAGGTGATCGATTATATAAAAGATCATTTAGGTGATGCTGCTGCTTCATGCAAGATCATTATCTTTTTCTAGCTCCTATGTTGCTATTGTACAAATGTAGCTAGTTGTGGCCAGCGAAAGTGTATGCAAAAGCAGGAGAAGAAAAGCACGTAATATGAAAATCCCTGCAGGAGGGGAAAACAGGCCAGATCATGTCAAAGTAAATCTATATGGAGAGATTCCAGCGCTCATTAAACAGAATTGTTAAGTGGAAGTTTGAAGTAGCTACGTCTCACCAAGGAATATGATTGTAAACACGGAGAGAAAAATCCCCGATGAGCCCTCGCCTGGTTGAAGGATGCAAGCTGCATAACACTTTCAGATGTGTAAATCCAGAATTGGGGTGTTAAGGAGTTGCTCAGAGTTGGCCCAAAGTCATACGAGATTTTAGTGTGAAGACATTGTTTGCTTTCTGATTTACATTTCTTTGTTTTGATCAGGTTAACTGGAAGTTGCAAGTCTTACTTCCCTGAATGACGGGGCCGGATAAACAAAGATTCAGTCGTACATCTGGAGAACAGCACGGCGCTTCAAATCCTATTTGTGGCCGGCGGAAAGATATTTGGGGCGTTTGTAAAAGTGCAAGAGGAGGAGCGCGGGGAGGAGAGCGCTGATGGGCTGGAAATAGCGGCGTGTTAGAAAGCAATGGGAGCCAGTGAAAGTTCTTATGCCCACAATGAGTCGTAATTTTCAACAATGCGTGAACATGCGAGAAAACAAAAGCCCCGAGGAGAGGATGTGCAAGCTCACCCCATATGGTCCTCCTTGGTGGTCTTCCCTCCGGCTTTGGGGTTACATCTGCGTCCATGAGGTCCACAGTCCTGACGTACGCGATGGCCCCTGTATGCTGTACAAGAGATGAAGTTCAGATATGAACAAAAATTGGATGGATGTCGGTGACTACTGTACAATTGAGTCCTAGAACTGGTGTGAGTCTAGTTCACAATGTAACTGCGAGGGTTAAATGATATTCCGAATCATTTAAGGAAGTGCAATGGAGAAAAAAAGGCCACATGGAGACAAATTGGAAGAAGCACCCCCCCGCCGACTGCTTTATGTTTGTCTTGTCAAATGATATGCAGAGAAAAATGAGAGCCGGACCACATTGTTATATTTTATATGGTTTAATCTAATCGATGGGGTGGGGGGTGGGTGAGTGTGTCCCCTGGGGTAGTGAGATCTGAGAGGCCAACGAGGGCTCATGTATTTGAAAGGCATCTGTTTATTTTCCAAATGCAAATGGCAGCCCACCTCAAAGGCTCTAAGCTGCAAAGAACACACCGTGCGAATGTGTCGGAGTGTCGTGCCGAGGGGGCCCCGAGGCTCCGCTTAAGTCAGGTTCAGGTTCTCCAAATACCCCCACCCCCCTTCTCAGTCCGACGCCAGCGGCCACACACGAGCGCGAGTAAGACGGCGGCGTCGAGAGAGGCTTTTTTCTTCCACGGCAATCCTGTTTATCCTTTCTGCAGCCTTATTTACAAGCGTGTTAATGGGCGACGCTCAACAAAAGGTGCACGCAGGAAAACTAGCCAGGCGCTTCGTGTACCAGATGAGGGAAGCCCTTAGAGAAGGAGGCCAAACAAAGCCGGATCTCCTCCTCTATCCTGCCCCTTTTTGGCACCCGTTATTGGTCTCCAAAGAGGAGGAAGGAGGGAGGGAGGGAGGCGGGCAGGAAGGTTAATGTGCCCACTTTGATCTCTGTCAAGGCACACTGAGTAAGAATTAATTTACATTTCAGATGAAAAGCTTGACAGTATAAAAAGGCATCTTGTTTCTGGTATGCGAGGGCCCGTGTAATAGGCGAGGAATGCGAGAGAGGAAGTGGCGAGGAAACAGAAGGGATAAGCCCCTCTCTCGCCTTTACTGGCAAAGACATGAAAGGAAAGAGTGATCTCAGTATGTACTGTTCTTCTGAAACGTGGGGAACAAAAGCAAACAACTTTGCTCGATGCATTTTTAATTAATTATTACTTTTTTTTTTTTCCCCGGCCACTCATGAGATCAAAAACTCGGTCGACAAAGACTTTTTTTTTTTCCCAACCATTTTTTGGCCTCCTACTTGAAAATGTATGAAAAAGTCCATTTCCATAGAACCGTGAGAAATTCCAAAATGTGGAGAAAAAAAACTTTTTTACCTGACTGGATACGAACCGCTGCCTCTTCCCGCTCCTTCTTCATTTGTTTGAGGTTCTGCCGCGCGACGAAACCCTTCCACGCTGGCGAGAAGAAAAAAAATAAATAAAAAAAGGGTGTGTGAAACCAATGGAAGGTGCACACACACGAAACACAAGATCCCACTTCAAAACAACGGATCAAGCAGGTGGCCCAGGAATGGATCCCTCTGAACTCACTGAAGTCTTATTGTCTCTTCTGAATCCGGCTAAGGTCAAGCCGTGGCTATCAGATGTATGGTAAACAATTGATGCGGAGGTTTGATCTACTCAATTGGATCACACGTGCTTCATTATTTGTTGGATCCCTGAGCATACCTGACTGGATAACGGTGGCACTGTTGTTCCTTTTCTCCTTCCCCTTCCTGTAGCGTCGTGCTCCCAGCCAGCCTTTGGTGTAAGCTTGAATCAGCACCACCCGAGCGATCACCTCCCTCAGCAGCAGGTTCAGCTGCTCCACGTGGTAGTACCTCAAAAACACCTGACAAGACGGGAAGCTGATGATGTCATAATGCTGGTTTGAAATGATCGGCGTACCTTGGTTCTTCCTAGCACCCAGTTTTTCAGTTTGGCTCGTTCCAATATGGCCGCCGCGTTCTCCTTGCTGGTTTCTGGCATCTGGTGAGCTCGGAATGCAAGATAGTAGTATCTACAAAACAAGAGCATATTTCATGAATTTATTTCTTTTCGGCTTGTCTTTCGCTTCATATCACCGACATAACACATTAACAGACATTCGGAGAATGTCCCGCTCACTTGATCGAAGATTTTTGTTTGTTTGTTGGGAAACAACAAACTTCTTTTGAATGACAATCCAAATTTCTTATTCCTGTTGATACCTGTTATGTCTTTGATGATAAATACAAAGCGATGCTCACAACATCAGACGGGCCTTTGATATGAGAGAACGCGTTTTAAATCGGGTTTGGTTCAAAGTGGAGGTTAGCCGCTCGGACTGTCTCCGCGACTCCGATGGGATAAAGCGGATCCGTTGGTCTCATTCGCACGGGAAATTACAGGTGAGAAAAAGGTGTAGCTATGTCAACAATCTTGGATGTGATGCAATTGTAGATTAGAGGGATATTTTCTGAAATCAACAAAAACACTTGACTGAAGGTTTGAACTGGTAGAAGAACTATTATCTAGTTTCCTCCTTTGAAAAAAATAAATAAAAATGTAGCATGTTGAGGCCAAATTCCATTGAGTTGCTAAGGACTAAAAGTAGGGCAACCAAAACACACATGGTCAAATTTAAATTTCCTCCCACTATGCAATCATCTCGCTTTTTTTTTCTTTCCTAAAACACATTACAAGCCTAGTTAATTAAATTTCATATCACCTCAAAGACTTGGAAATTAGAGGTGGGTGAAACATTTAGTAAAGGAAAAATGATAGAAATATTGTAACTTTTCCAAGTATTATTAGGTACAGCACGATGACATAAACACCTAAAAATAATTTAACGCAAGCACAAATTTAATGACATTAAAATGTTTCATTTTACTGTAACATTTAGAGTGTGTGCATTGTGTGTCTTAACCTGGTGACAAACTCTGCAAAGGGGATGCGATGCGAATAGCCTTGGCGGCGGATGTTGACCGTCTCCAAGATGCCCGTGTAGCGTAGCTGCACCATCACTCGTTCCTTGCAGAAGCTCAGCGCCCGCCTATCATCGTTGGGCTTGATGCAGCGAACAAAGTGTGGCTGTCCCACCACCATTTTGGATAGTAAATCCATCAGCGAGTACTGCAAAATAATATCACAACACTGGTCAATATAGAGAAAGACACTTTGTAGTTGTTCCTAATATTGTGGCTAATTTTCGTTCTATTATTGATTGTGTTTTGCCAATTTTTCCGTACTGTTTCTCCGACACCTTACGGGAAATGTTCTACTGTGTTGACAGGGCTGGCCACAAACTTTGTGTGTCTGACACTCGGTGCTGATGGGTTGATTATCTTTGTCACACACACATCTGCCGGCTCTTGTCTGCTTATCCAAACATCTGCGAGCAGGATGACGCAAATCGTGCAACGTGGGGATGTTACAGAATGTCAACTTTTTCATGGGGATTCATTTTTTCCTGACTGTTTTCTTCCCTCACAATCGCTTTAATATGTGTGTGAAAAATGTTTACAAAATGTGTGACATTACACAAAGCAGTCGACGACAAAAAAAAAAAATTAACCCTTTTGGGGAACTCCGCAAAACACAGCATGACTACAACATTTGTTTGCACCAAGATGCCTCAAAATGATGGCAAAGGACTACTTTTGTCTAAATGAAGCTCCTCAACTCACTTCAATGTAGCTCCATGGCACCAAGATGCCACAAGATGGCAGAAAAAAATACTTTTATTGCTTTGGCCCATCACTGTGCTTTACCAGTGACAGCTAAGAAATGATTCCAAAAATCAGAATGATTTGTCTCCTTTTTTTTTTTGTTGATTCAGTAGAAAAAAACTTGAACTGGAGCTCCAAATTGTGAAACTGTGTGCAAGGACCAAATATTAGGAAACCAAACATCTTTGTAGCATGGTCCAGAAAAAGAACCTACGCGAAAATAGGAGGCCACGGTCTGTCTCCTCATGTTAGTTGTTTCCTCCGGGTGTCGCATCATCTCCATGGTGTCCACCTGAGCGCAAACATCCACAGTGAGCACAGAGATGGGCCTGGCCTCGAGTTGAAACCCGCTGCTGTTTATTTGCAATGCGGATGTCGCCGGTGAGCTCTGGAGACATAAAGGTATCAATACAGCAACTCCGAACGGCCCAGTCGGGAATGCGCAGCTGTACTAAGTGTGGCGTCTGCCCATAAACAATTAAAGCTAACAATCTAGAGAATAAGCGGGTGCTGCTGTGGGGCACGAGAGAATTGCCGAGCAGTCTGAATAATGAGGCTAGCCGTCGTGAAGCATAGAGTCGTCCCTACCGCGGATTAACGAGGACACAATATAAGCGTTCTAATGGCTTTGGCAGTTCATGGCTTCATCAAATTTAATGAAGCAATAGATATTTGATGGTAAGACGACGTGGCAAAGTGCATATCTTAATACTTTAGTTCAACACAGAAAGAAAGGTACGCTGGAAAAAAAAGCTTCTCTACGTGGGATGTCTTTGAGAATTTCTGATCATTCGCAAGTACAAAAGCCTGACTTGCGCTTAACAACCCTCGCTTGACTTTATTCCGCTTGTTCCGGTGACTCGTCGTAACCGTTACTTCCTCTCAATTTCGCTCGCTAACTTTGATTGCGAACACGACGGCGTACATATTACATCAGTCCCGTTGACTATTAAAATGTCCGCTCTTGTTTCCGCAATATCTGAGACGGTTCATCGCCAGAAGACAAAACGGTGATTGAAGTATGGAATAGGATCAGATTTCAAGTTTTGAGAAACATCCAAGTTTGGATGACGGTGAAGTTTAGGAATGTGAATGGCATCGAGCAATGCAGAATAAAAATTTAAAAAAAGAAATTTGGTATAGATATAGAAACAGATGTTCCATCAAAGCCTTACCTTCAAGAGGTATTTGGGAGACTTTGAATACAGGAAACATGGAAACAAAGAGAAAGCGAATTTAAAGGCAAACAGTAAGGTTGAAACAAGTTTGCGACCACAAGTGTCACATTGACTGTAGCGTTTTTTTGTTTTTTTTTAATTGTCAACCACAATAACAAACTACACTAGCTCCTACCCCCAACCCTAAAGGCGGAGAGGCAGCACTCTGTAATTAGAAAAAAAACAAACATATGTTTAGAGGGATTTTTTTTTTCCTCCCCTTAATATTATGCCCCAGTATGTTTCAGGACATGAGTTGTGGTCTGATCTAAAAGTATAATACAGTGAAGCATTGTTTATCTTGGGTGTTAGATTCCACGGCAACCCACAATGAAGTGAAACTCCAAAATATCGAAAAAAAAAAACCCCACATCAGCCCAATTGAAATAATGGATACTTAACGTCAATGGCAGTGAATGAGTTGAAAGATATGAACAAGGGAGAAAATGTCACGCTTAACTTTTTCGATGGAAGTAACATGAAGGCAGATTATGAAAAGGCCTTTATCAAATTTGAAATGATCAAATCGTTTTTTAAATCATTTATCCTACTTAGGCAATTGGAAACAGATGATCTGTATTAAATAGCACAGAATTTGTTTGTTTTTTTAAATGTCGGCCCTTCGGGAATCGGCCCGCTGCGCCCGATGGCCAGTCCGGCCTTGGATGAGAAAGTGTGTTTCCCAAGAAACATAACTAAAAAAAAAAAAAAAAAAGTACATTAGTTTTATGAGATCATAACTGTTAAAAGTATGCTTAGGAGCACCGATTGAGGCATGTCGACTCTCTAATTTGGGGAAAGCAACGTTTCCTTAAGCGCTCATAAACATCAGAAAAGTTGCAAAAGTCCTGCCAGATGGCATTGCGGCCTCACCACAAGCAAGAGAACAAACATAACAGGGTAGTCTATTAATGTGGCTACGCTTCACAGCACCGTTTTTTTATTTTTATTGTGCTGCGTATGGCTGCAATGCCTATGAGCAACTCGTAAAAAAGCGGAACGCTCTCGTATGCGACACGATGGCCGTCGGGAGTCTCACCTTGGTGCGTCCCGAGCTGAGCTGCGGCGGCAGAGATCGAGAGGCGGCGTTCACTCGGGCACGGGCCGTGGCCAGATTGCCTGTCAAAAAAAAAAATCTCATATCTTTTGGCTGGTTTATAACACTTCTTCGTTTTAAGAATATTCTCGAGAAATAGATCTCCTGAGGTCATTCATAAACGAATGGTCTTGACAAAACTGAAAAGAAAACATTCTTAGTAGGCTTGATTTAATTTCCCAGTGATGATTTTTTTTCCACTGTTAAGAAGTTTTTTCAATAGCCACCGAGTAAATAAAATCAAAATATTATAAGTACCAATATTTTTAGCAAATCTAAATAAATGAATAAAAATATATTATTTTTAATAAATTTTTTATCAGCTTTTCTTTGCCATAGACTATTTGCAAAAAATATTCTTATTAAATAACATTTAAAACAAATAATTTTGACATTTTAAGATGAGTGTTTTGATCACGGAACAAATTCATATTAACTTGGATGGGGGGTGGGGTTCAAACATTTGCCCCCTCACCTGTCCCTAATATTGCGGGCTGTGAGTGTCCATTCGAGGATGAGTACTCGCATCCCCCCGGGCGTGTTGTAAAAAGACAATTCCAAAGAAACAGACTGCAGTTAGGAACGCAGCTGCGTGCACACCAGAGAGGATCTTCTGAACACAGCATATGCACGACAGTCTCAACCTTTCAAAGTTTCTGCACAAGATGTCCAAATGTTTTCCCTGGCTATATCTTCACAGGCTAAACTGTGATTAATAGCAGAGAAAGCAGCCTTTGAAGCAGGATTGTGGCATCAAAGTCCTAATCCATGGGTGGCAGGATTTTTATAATGAGTGGGAAGTATCTTAACACATTTCAAAGGCTTTACTCTATGAATAAACAATAGCTGCACAGATGTGCCACACACACCTTTGGAGGATACAATAAAAAAAAAAAGAAGGCAACATTCCACAAGCATCCATCCAGCATATGCTGATGAGCAAAAACCTTTGTAAGTTTTGGAACATAAAACCTAAGTGACAGGGCAACAATTGCCCCAAGCGCCAACCCGGTGAGCTTCTTTGTATTTGCCATGCATCACAAGCGTAGCTTGTCACTGGCTGCTCCCCAATCCGAGATTGTGTTGGGGTGACAAATGTCAATCAAACACAGATATGACAATTATATTCAAATGGAACCCTTGAGAGCAGGTTGTTTGAATATCAAACACACAGCGCACAATCGCAATCAAACAAGGCTGTACAAGGTAAGCAAAAGGCACTTCAAAAAGGGAATCAAACGCTCTTTTAAGCTAGCAAACAGTGCCGCTGCCACTTTATGATCGGCTAACTGAGTATTTATTCATCTTTTATCACTTCCCATGACATTTTACATTTATGGTGTTGATGGGCTATGTTCAAATAAAGTATTTGGGAGAAGAAAGCAAATCAAACACTCCAAATAGAGCACAAATGCTATTGTCAATCAGAATGTGGTCACAATTTCTGGAGGGGGGGGGGGGCGGGGGGGGGCTTCAAAAACAACCCATTAACCCAATCATGGATCAAAAAGGATTGAAATCAACATGGGTCATTTGTTAAATGAACGAAGAAACCACAAAACAAGCCATTTTGGGCGGTTGTTTTGACCCAAATAATTGGACTCAAATAGCCCCCCCAAAAAATTGGGTCATAATGACCCAATTATTTTTAGAATGCAACATTGACTCAGTCCCTTTTAGAACCAGTACTAGGTTAGCTATTTCCCCCAATTAGTACTTTCAACCTGGCAATTTTGAGCAGGCTACTATGAATGAGAGGTCATCCGATGTCCCGGATCAGTTCAACCTTACAGTGTAAATAGTGGTGTGGGCAGATCGGATTAAATAATCAGAGACACGTGCAATAATAAAAAAAAAAGACGAGCGGGTTAACTGTGTCGGATATATTGGCAACGTACGGGGCAGGGAGGGCCCCGCTCCAATTAGCCCAGAGTAAAGCTGCTTGGATTAATTGGAGTGGGTCTTGTGCAAATGAAGCCCGCTCTCCCCTCTCCCCATTAGCGCTGCTGGGCCGGATCATCTGAGCACATTTGTCATGATGAATTAGCGGCTGCGGGTAGAACGGGCTCGCCAAAGTGTCACTGCGCTTTCACGCCTCTCACTTGCGTGACACCATCAAGGCGAGATGAAGGGGGGGGGGGGGGGGGGGGGGGCTTGGCTAACTCCAACAGTAGTACCTAAGCCTCGACAAATGGACACTCGCTCGCTTTCTCGCCGTATTCCTCGGCGGGTCGCATTAATTCATTCTCGCTAGCGGCTTCGCTATCCCCTCCTGACGAGATGATTAGAGCGCGGGTTAATAGTCGGCATCCTCAAAGACGTCTGCCTCCCGAGACATGAAACCGAGGGAGCACCTGTGATGTCCGGCTTGAATGAAGACCTCCTCATTTAGATCCAGACGGGAACTTTTCTAATGAGGTGGATTATTAGAATTCAAACACAGACGAGCCTGAAAGGGGGACGAATTGTCCTTTGACAGTCGGGAAAGAGCTTTCTCCGAATATCTATGTAGATAAAAAAGTGTGGGGTGATTAAAAAGCGGAGAAGAAAGCGGGTGAAGGAAACTAAAGGTCAAGGCGGGCCACTAAAGTCATGGATGTATCTAGTTCGGCATAGATCTTTAAATCCGGATCTAGCAACTGCTTTGGCTAGCTACTTGTGCGTAGAAAATGATCGACTGTCTGGCGGCAAATAAGCTACAGTTCTGACAAGCGTCATACTCACAAAGGGATGACAAGACAAAGAAGCCCAAAAAAAAAGAAAGAAAAGAAGAAATGCTAAAAGCTAAGCTAACCCAAGCCGGGCAAATCTAATTGCGCTAACTATGTTAGAAAGTTGCTCCAAATGAAGTCATTGATTGGCAAAAGTGCTTTGCAAGTCCAAAATAAATATTTGGAGCTTTCCATGATATGATTACGTATGATGTCTGGTTTTGCAGATTTCCAAAAATGCCATCGTTGGCATCTCCGCGTTCACTTTGAAAACGAAACCTGGCAAGACTCCCAAAAGGGGCAAAAGAAAGCTCGAGCCGGCACTTGTATTGAGCTTCTATTGACAAGAATAGTCAATGAGCGCGGGATTAAAAAAGCAACCCCCCCCCCCCTGCACGCTTTTGTTGGACTCAGTAGGCGCCTTGTACTTTACAAGCCGGCGACGGAGCTGTCGACGCGGGCGACAATCGCAGCGGTGAGGCTTCGCTGAGTGAGCAAGTCGGCCATCTCCCGCTCTCTTTTTGAACATGTGATCTGGAAACTCAACTCAGCAGCCAAGCAAATGAGATTAAAGCGGCCGTAAACCGCCCCCGCCATCACCCACGACGCCGACACCCTCCCCGTCCGCCTGGAGTTTGCTTTGGGGGGGGGGGTTAAATGGCACCCACCACTGTCAGAGCAGATCAATCATAAAATGCGTGGTGTAATTGGCTTTAAATGACAACACGGTGTTGCCTTGATCAAAAGGATGCGGCGGCGTCGTGCGACTTCGAAAAGCCGGTGCCGTCGCAATCCCGCTCTTCCGCAATACGACTTCAATTGGAGAAGAAATAAAACCAAAGTCCTACTTGAGGAGTGTTAGTCTTCCTTCTTCTGCCAAGAGGAATGGGAAGAAAAAAAAATGAAGAAAAGTTTGATCGAGGGAGAACAAAGAGTCAAATGTGTCATATGGCTGCATGAAGCCTGTCGTTTGCTCACAAAGGAGACAAGACGAGAAGAGAAGCAGGGGCATGGGAGAACTGTCACTTCTGTACATGGAATGGTACTCGACGAGTTTGAACTTATAACCCCGGAGTTCTCTTCAAAGTATGAGCTGGAAATTGCAAGATGGAAGTTTGATTTGCTAAGTTACTGAATATGAAACAATATTGATAATGCCCACCCTGGTTGAAACCAGGTTTTATCCACCACGAGGGGGGGAAAGCAGCTTATTGCTCTGTGGGTCAGATCGGGTAGGGGGGGGGGGAAGACATTTATGAGGCTGTGACCGCAGGTTCCCGAAGCCCTGGCAGGTCTGACCAATCTCCGGCCAATTCCAACTCTGTGATCCGCCTGATCTGGTAGAGGCTTGAGCGCTTAGGAATTTGTCCGTACAAAGATTTGCCATTTCCTCTGACAAAACAGCACCACATGTGTGAACTTGAAGGAAACACATTGTGTGCCGGGAAGGTTTTACTTTGCGGGGGGGGGGGGGGGGGGGGGGGGGCATGATAACCCCCCCGCTGCGTCATTAGTCGCAGCATCACCGTGAGTCTGGCATTCGAAATGAGCGGGTTTGAAAATGACAAACAATCGCTTACAGATTGTGTTTTTATGTAAAAGACAATGAGGGGAAATGAATAGTTCCAGTTTTTGATATGTGAACTGCATATATCTGCAAGTTTGGTTCATTCTTATGTATAATTGCAGGATGTGCGCCCCCTAGCGGCGTTATTGAGGAGACAGGTTTCCCTGGTTTGAAAAACAGATTTCATTGGATCGGCCCCCCTCTCCGATAATGTTAATTTCACAGATAACAGTGAATGTATAATAAGGAGTAAAATGCAAATTAATCCACCCCTCCCCTACCCAGGGAAAATATACCCTGAAGAATAGACTTCATTCTCTTGGTATATCTCTCTCGAAATGGCAGACGATCTTTTTTCAGGACTGATAAAATAGTCAAGTCTTTCATGTTTTTGCTATGAGGGTGAACACTTAAAAAAATAATCTGGTAGTGATTTTTTTTTTTCAATATTGTGATTTAACGCGATTATTTCTTTTCAAGGTCTTAGCGAACAATAAAAAATAAAACCTACAGACTGACTGAAATGTTTTTTTCTTTTGTTTTTCAAAATTACAGATTATTAATACAAGATTGTCTGTGAAATTATTAATTTTTTTTTTTTTTTAGGATGAGAATGGCTGCTTTTAATTTTCCTGAAAGATCAACTCCTTGATAAATAAAAAGCAAGCCAAAAGCAAAGTGGCACCAAATGAAATAAACAGGCTTTTAGACCTAATTGACACAATGTCAGCAATAAACATTACAGCACATTTGAGTCTGCATTCACTTCCTTTGTGCATTTATGGGCTGTTCTTCTGTGAAGCTGTTAAGAGAGAAAAAAAAAAAAAAAAAGCATCTGGGCTGAAGGCTCCCTTGTGCCTAACCTGCACTTCAAGTTTACACACATTGTGGAAATTTCTACCAGTCTCTCTGTTAATGTGTCTTTTGTGAGTTAAAGCTTTCCTTTAAATGCCACTAGGAGTCAAAGTGGGAATTTACAGGTTCTTTAAAAAGAAACTAAATCACATCTTGTGGCTTAGCTGAAATAAAAAAAAAAAAAGGCGGGAAAGCGAACCCCGATAATACAACACGAGCATTTGGGTGACCACCGGGCTCCGGCTCGGCCTAATGACGAGCACATTACTACCGTTATTAAAACCAACAGAAAAAAAAAAAAAAAAAAAGGAGGTGGGAAGAGTTGCTTTTGTGTTGGCTAAATACGCTTTCTTCATCCCTCGGGTATTGGGAAACCCTTATCGTGAAAATATCCCGGCATCGAGCGGTGGCAATCCAAAAGGGACAGCTTAGTGAAAATAAAAACAGAGCGCCGCGCCGCGAGCTGAGCCTCTCCGGAGATAATGGCGAGTGAAGCTTTATCTGAGGACGGCTCAAAATGAAAAGGGCGGACCCGAGTTGCGCGTCTTACCTGCACGTGCAGACGACAGCACAATTTGCATTGCTATTGTGCGCTGATTCTTTGTCTCAGACAAAACTTTGCTGATACAGTGGTGCCTTGAGATAAGAGTTGAAATCCTTTCGTGGCCATTCTCATAACTAAAATCATCTGTCTCCATTGAAATGAATGGAAATGCCATTAATCTGTTCTAGCACCCCATGTTTTTTTTTTTAAAGGAAAATTTGCACTTTATAATATTGCACTTTATAAGAGAGTAATATCATAAACAGAATGTAAAGAATTAAAAACTCAGCTATTTTATGATTTGCATATAATTGAGAGATTTCAGATTTTATATCAATTTTACACAATACTCAGAAAAATATGTGATACATTTTTATCAACCCCAAAACTCTTGATTAAGAGCAGATGAACCATCGAATCATTTTGGGTCAAGAATATGGGTTGGGTTAAAAAAAATTTAAAAAAAATTAAATAAAATAAAGAGCTCATATCTTGGGTCGCTCGTATCTTAAGGCACCACTGGACTATCGTGCGTTGCAAGATTTTCCGTGTCTGTATTTGGCATTAAAACAAGGATCATACCTATTTTCGTTAAGGGACTGGAGAAGAGCTGCTGCAGAAGTTTGTTCTCCGATGTTCTCAGAACCACAACGATGTCGGCGGGGAGAGTGTCTCGGTTTTTCTCCAGGAATCCGTTCACGCTGTACATCACCTGTAAAATCAGATGGAAGATAATCATCCATGTACAGGATCATTAATGAAGGGTCACGAAAATACCTTTCCAGCAAAATGGAGAATCCCAAAGGAAAGCTCAACACGTTTGGGTATCCAAAAGTACTTGCAGCGCAGATTGTCCTCAAACTTGTCTGTAAACACGACGGGGACGGACAAATCTGTTACACCGAGCTGTGATTTTAATTTCACATTCTTTGGGTGTTTTCGCTGCATCCTCACCCACTAAGGTGTGGTCGGTGGCCTGCGGGAAGCGGCTCTCCTCGTCCAACAAGGAGAGGAGACCCATGGGCTTCTGCAGGAACATGTCCAAGATGGGCCTGTTGTCTTCGTACTCCACCAGGCTGGCATCTATTCCCTCGCTCTGGTACTCCATCTAACGGCCGGGAAATGTGGTTAATGACTTCTCCAAATGACCCAATTAAAC
Organism: Syngnathus leptorhynchus; assembly: GCF_054491065.1. Lineage (NCBI taxonomy): Eukaryota > Metazoa > Chordata > Actinopteri > Syngnathiformes > Syngnathidae > Syngnathus > Syngnathus leptorhynchus. Next base: position 11,194,982 of record NC_141203.1, read on the forward strand.
AAATATTATTTGTGCAAGGTTCTAATGGAGCAAAACACACAGCCGCAGTTTGCCGGAGCGACGGCATAATACGCATAACACGACTCAGAACTAACAAATAGTGCCACTTACTTATTCATAATTTACTTCAATTTGCAAATAAGCCAGAGTCCTTTCATACGATTGCATCTATTTAATTTCACATCAAAAAGTTGCTTGAAATATATATTTGGACTAATAAAGTGGAACCAATGGAACTAAACCACGCTCATGTATAAATCATGAATCAACTCAACAATACTGGAGACAAGCACAGCAAATGAAAATCCCGCGTGCGCTGAAGCTGGAGGCCTACATCAGTCAAGTATTTATAGAAGAGAAACACTGAGCAGTCAAATCATTTAGATTTGGTTTTTATTGTGCAGTATGGACAGACAATTCATCCCGCCTCGTGTCGTGTTATATTTATTTATTTATATTTATTAACATTTATTTATATTTATTTACATTTATTTACATTTATTTATATATTATTTATATTTGTTTATATTTATTTTTATTTATTTCAAGTCACATATAAACTGTGCCTGGTGTCCATCTCACCTGCTCCAGATCAAAAATATGCTGGTTGAAGTAAAACTGGATCTGCTCGTTGGCAATGTTGATACACAATTGCTCAAAGGAGTTCTTCTTGAAGTTTTCGAAGCCAAAGATGTCCAGGATTCCCACATTCATGCCGCTCTCCGCGGCGCTTCAAAGCAGCAACAACAACAACAACAAAAAGCGGGACAAACAAACTTATTAGAACACAGCCTGCAAATCCCAGCAGCCATTTATGTTGATAAAACTTTCATGACAATCCAAGTTCAACCCAAATACTGTTTTGCCCGTTGTTGGGAAGTCATGTGTGGAAATCAAATCAGCGCATCATCAATGGTTCTGCTTCTCTGCGTATAGACTTTAACCTTGTGTCAATTTGAAACTTTGAGCGGTGATTTCATAATGTGTCCTCCAGCGAGGTCACTTTCTGCCATCGCTATGGGGTTATTAATGGCAATGAGGCATACCAAAAAGAAGACGAGTAGAATCTAGTTTTTGACGCATGACGCACATATTTATGAAGGAACTCTTTCGGATCAATGAACAGCTTCTTTGTAGTCTCTCTGAAGTCTTTTTAATCATCTGAAGATTATTTTCCACAGCACGCAATCGGTATCAAAAATTTATTACAACTTCTCTGGCATTTATATTCTCCTCTGCGTGTTTGCGCTGACGACTTCTACAAAGGTCACCGGCGCTTTGCGAGAACGTCCGCACGGATCGTACGCTCGGCTCACCAATTGCTCGTGTCGGGCTGCAGCAAAGTGTTGATGCGGTTGACGATCCAGCTGAACAGGCGGCCGTAAAGCGCTTTGGACATGGCGTCTCGCACGTCGGCCGCTTTGTCCACCGTGTTGGTGCGGATGATGGTTTCGCCCCTGGTGACCACACACTGGGAAGTCAAAGCCTCCTGGAGCTCCTCGGAGCCGATGTTAAGCAGGGAAGCAGCTGGAGAGGCAAAAAAAAAAAGGCTTTGATAGATGCCTTGTGGGACTTTTTTTGATCGTTTTTATTTTCAGTGTCTTTGCGTGTCGACCGTCACAGCTCACCGTTCTCCAAAGCTTCCGAGTTAGGCACCTCGCTCTTATCGGTTTGGTGCTGGGATGTGATGGCGGCAAATTCTATGTTGCCGGTGTTCAATATGGCCGAGAGAATCCTGTAAACAGAGTTGACTTCCTAAAATAGAAAAAGCAAAAAATAGGAGGTGAAACAACCGACGTCGGTGAATTTAACGTCGATTGCCGAAAGACCTCTTCGGTAAAGCCGATGTTCCGGAAGCATTCCTGGATGACTTCAAACTGCTCCTTGTACAGTTTGCTGGAGATAATATCCTGCATGACTTTGCGGTGTTGGTTGTCGATATACCTGCGTAATTGTTCCGATTAGCGAATGACGTGGAGCTAGGCGGCATGCGCTAAGGCGGCACCAACCTGGGAGGTGTCCTGTCTGGCAACCTGTAAGTCTTCAGCTTATCTTGGTGGTAAAGGCCGGCGTAGATGTAATAAAAGATGTGGAAGTTCTTTTCCTCCCTGAGAGACAAACACAAAGAGCCGTGAAATGATTGTTGTCAAGAGTCAAAGCACTACTTTTGTCTAAATCAATAGTTTTAGTAAGAACAGTGAAAACGTGCATGGTGACACTGACATGGCCTGTTTGATGACCCTGGACTTCTCCAGCAGGTATTCCGATATTTTGGCACCGATGACGGCTCCGGTGGGAGTGAATTTCATCTCCAGGTACTTTCCGAAGCGGCTGGAGTTGTCATTGATTGCCGTGCAGGCGTTGCCGAAAGCCTCCACGAGAGGATTCACCTGCAGGATCTTCTCACGCAATGTCCGATTGTTTGCCTAAAGACAACAAAACATTTTTTTTCCCCAAATGACTTCCAAAGGTAGATTTACAATAATTGGTCATTGGCTAGCGTACCTTTCCTAAAAAGGTGAGATGTTGAACAATCAAATGAGCGCTCTCGGTTTTGCCAGCACCACTCTCCCCACTGATGATGATGCACTAAAAACAAAGAGAGATAAAAAAAATAAAAATAAAAAAAAATCAGAGCTATTCGTATCAGAATATATGCTTTCGACCACATTCTCGTCCATTTATGCCAATTTGTGAGGTCAGAGAATGCAATTTCTACCTAAAGGCAGGTGTGTTCAATCTGAGGCTCGGGGGGCCTTTAGGGTAACCAATTTGAGAACCAGTGTTCATAAAGTGCTGCACCTGATCTTTGCAGAACGTCACCATGCTTTGGTAGGCTGCATCGGCAGTTGCAAAGATGTGCGGTGGGTTGTCGGCTCGCTTCACGCCGTGGTACAGCTTTGAAAACTAAAGCGGGACAGTAAAAAAAAAAAAAAGGTTGTTTTTTTATTATCACTTGAAATAGTGGCAAGTGTGTGCTGACTTCCATTTAACACGAGTTTGAGCATGACAAACATGCCATAATAATAATAGTAATAAAATAATAAATACAATAATAAATAATAAATACAATAATAATTCACATAATTGTTTATCTTAAATCAAGAATTAAATAACCTGTTTATTATATCTGTGTCATGTTCTGCTGGGTTTTGTGCCTTGGCTTAATAAAAGTTAGGAAACTTGACCTGAGTCACCAACCTGTGGAGAGTAGATGCTAAGGTTCTGGAAAGGATTGAGCGCAATGAGGATGTCACCCACGTACGTGTACACCTGCAGCTCGGCATACCTCTTGCGGAGATGGCCGATAATGATCTCCTGCGGAAAACACGTTACTCTGAAGAAACATTGATGGGCTTTGAGGTCATTGCATTTCATCTCACCTCGTCCAAGAACTCCAGATTGACCAGATCGTCGTCGGCGCTGCTCTCTATGATGAGCGTTTTACGAGTATTGATGCGTCCGTGCCTGAAACGTATAAAAGCGAGGACGCGATCGTGCCGGAAGCTTCTGTTAAGCGCACTTTCGACAGGCTGAATGGGACATATGGGTCACTCCTTTGCGGTCCTCCCAGGGGAGGCCGAGTGAACACACACCCACTCCAGCTGTACTTCATTCAACCATCTTGACTCCTCACAGCAAAAAAGAACTCCAGTGGGTATAAAATCTCAAGGGAGATCAAGAATGTGTCAAAAAGGCATTCTAGTGAGACATAGCAAGCACAATATTAGGAACACCGGGCCCATCTGACGAGAGCTGCGTTAAATAATTGACACATGCAGGCATATATTCTTTATCCTCAATGGAAAAAACAACATATGGCAGCTGATTATAGAGTCTAATGTGTAAATGATGTTATTATAACCTGGTGTGGATGTCTGACCTTTTCCGCACGTTATGAAAATTTGCCTGAGGTCATGCGTCACTTCCTCCTCTGCCTGTATTTCATATTCTGAATGGAGTACAAATGCAGTCGTGCAGAGATAAAGTGGCGGATGGAGGGAAGGCTCATCAGGCCACGCGACCTTTGCTGTTCGATTCCTTTGAAGAAGATCCCAGTTTTGCACCTACAGCGGCTACTTTTAACTTGCCCGTGTCTTTATTCTTCTTATCTGGATTCATTGTGTGCTCGATCTGCGGCACGAGAGACTAAAGCGGGCGAGCCCAGTTCTCGCCCTACAAGCTGCTAATCCCATTATCCACTTTCATTGAGGACAGGAATTCGGGATCAGGCAAGCGGGCTGCAATGCTCTCGGGAGTAAACAGCGTTGGCACCACATCAAAACACTCTGTCAAGGACAGGCTCGGTGAAGTCCTTCGAGAGGGGAAACCGGTGCAAATATCGCCTTTTTTTTTAAGTGAAAGACAGACGCCCGTCTTGAATATATATATATATATATATATATATATATATATATATATATATATATATATATATATATATATATATATATATATATATATATATATATATATATATATATATATATATATATATATATATATATAAAAAACAGCTCACCTTATACATGGGCAAGTGGTACTAATTTATCACAGTGTTTACTATTACTGCGGTTGTAATTTGGAGTAGTTAAGAAGTAATTAGACTTAAAGTGAACATTAGCTTTTTAAAGGACATTAAAGACTCGTTTCATTGTGTCCCCACTATTTAACCCATTAAGTAGTGCCAAAAGACATGATGAGTTATGATCATCTTCCGTGATCACTTTTAAACCTTTACACACCATAAACTAGTAGGTAATTAATTACCTATGTGTATTTCAGCTTAAATCAATTACATGACACAATAAGATGGATTTATTCTTTGTGCTTATGGCTCTCAAGTTCACTTGCATGAGTGTATTTATTCAAGTGTGGTTAGTCAGCAACAATCATTGGCACTGAATTAGTCACACTCCCCTAACTTCTTTTTAATCACATTCTGTGACGTCCTCTTTATCATCTCAATGCAAAAAAAGATGAAAGCCTGCCCCCTACTGGAGTAAAATATGTTCAACAGTGAGTTTTTCTAGAGCGGCAGCTTTGTCGCGTTTGTTGAAATGTCTTCTATGAGAGCAAATGAAAAGAAAATAGACTTACTTAGTTCTGGACGCACATCCCACTTCTTGCTGTTCTTTAATAAGAGCCGCCAGCTGCTGTCGAAGGGTCACATCTTTCCCGTGGGCCTGTTTGATGAAAGGATGCTCCAGGAGATGAGTCACTGACGGACGTGCCTCGAAATCCTTTATCAGACACCTGGAGAGCGGACAAAAAAAAAAAAAACGACATGGTTACCTCACAGGAGTCACAGTGCAGAATAAACCCGGCGATGATGAGCAATCACCTGAACATTGAAGCAAACTAACAGAAGCGTTGTCGCTTCGACAGACTTAAACAGCAGAAGGTGAGCGCCTTAAAAGCGTGAGTGGCTAATCTAGTCAAAGAGCGCCACATGGACGCTGTCACCATGGCCCCGTAGTCCAAACAAGCCAGGCTAGGGCCCAGCAGAACTTCCTATCTGGGATGTGCAGTGTTTGCCTGAGCAGGGTTTTATAGCTCGCACACTGTACACGTGCACATTTTCAAGGAACTGCGATGAAAATGGGATTAAGCAAAGTAAAGAAAGGTTTTGGTCCACATTGTTTTCAATGTTAAATTATAAATAGAGTGGTGCTTAAGCAAAAACAAATTTGGCAAAATATCTTCTTTTGCTTTCTATTGTGGAAAGCAAAATAATCATGGAAGAAAGTACAATAAATTGAATTGGCTAAAAATATAAAGTACAATACTAAATGACTGAAAATAGATATGAAAAGCTTCAAATGTTCTGAAAAGTTTTTAAGTTTATAAAGCCATATCTCACTGGTGCTTGTGAGAGTAGCTAATTAGCGTGCAGCTAGTTGTTTTCATATTAGCGAGCTTCCTTTCTTCACCTTGCCGAACCAAAACACAAAGTAAACTTTCCCAAATTTATTATGTTCAAGAAACGTGTATACATACACGATAAGCGCTTGTTCCATTAAACAACAATCATAAATGTGAATCGGTAGATACGACTTACCCCTTTCGAGCTGCGTGCCTACAGCGATGCTAAGCTAAAGCCAAGATGGCCGCCAAATCGACATCTCTGTTGGCCTACTCTTTTCTCTTCCAAATAGGAATTTTAAGAGGACAGGACACTATTTTGCATTTAAATATTAAAGCGACTCTTTTTACTGATTAATAGGGGCTTTTAAGTGGACTGGACACTATTTTTCATTTAAATATGAAAGGATTATTTTTAACTGATGAATGTTGAGTGGGCGAATCCATGTTATTCATTTACCTGTGCAGCTAAAGACTGGAACAACACTAAACAGACGCAAGATAGCAAGTAAACAACCATCTAATTCAAAACACCTAATCTCGTTTTTTTTTTTTTTTGGGGTGCTTTTAAAGTTAATTCCATGAATTCATTAGTGTCAGGACATTAAGCAGCCGAGGTTTGCCGCTATTAGCAGAGCGGCGCTGGCGGGATTGTGAACGGCGAGCCACTTTGTCACGCCAAGTCAGCTCTCTGGCTGCACAGACAGGGCTGATGGATTTATTATGCCGGAAAAACAGCCTACACACACACGTTTACCTACACACACACTCGAGATAGGCTTCACAAACGGTCTGCAGAACCTGATAACATTGTCCGGCCGCCTCGCATTAAACTCTGTTGGGCTTGTTTGGTTTGATGAGATGAATGCTGAGGTCACGTCACACAATCCATTGTTTTGGGAAATGGTAGCAATGACACAGCGTATAGGGTTGAAAAGTATTAAAAACTCTTGAATTTCAATATTGCCTAATCAATATCATACAAAGCTCTTAACGCAGACAGCCCACTGGATTTGTTTACATTCGTGTAACAGACATGAAATTTATATATTTGGAGCAGCAGGTACAAGGCAGCAATGATGTTATAAGCTTTAACGGGAGGGAATGAAAAGTTATTTATTGGTCTCTGATGGAGGTGATAACTCTTGTGAATGACTTTGTTCCCCCCCCCCCGTGGCAGATTTACACAAATGAAAAGTCAATGAACACAAAGACGCGAAAGGTTGATAGAATCTGCTTTTGGGAAATATCTATTTCGAATCTCTCCGCATTAAAACGCGCGTTGTTGTTTATTCATTAGGGATTAAAATCGAAATATTTGAGTATTCGGCGTGGAAATACAGATTTGAATGGCAAGACTTGATACTTACTGGCCAATGAAATGACAGAAGCTTCTGCACCACTGCTCTGGATTTTGCAAGGTAGGTGACGGATTTCTGAAAGAAAATCAGAAAAGATCAAATAAATAAATCATCTTTTTCAGTTCGTCCGACTAGATTTCCAATGACATGACAGAGGGAGAGTATCTTCAGTCAGCTGACAAATGATGGCTGGCACAAGCTTAGAGAGATTTTTTTTTTTGGGGGGGGGGGAAGACTTGGTGTCTGTCCAGCTTTGTAAGTGACTCAGTGTGTTCTTGGCAGTCGGCATCTGTGACCGGGAGCTCCAAGTTATGGGAACGAGTCTCGCCTCTGTCAGCAGCATTCACGGAGGCCATCTGTAATGAGGCCAGCAGTCTTCACATGCTCTCCGTGACAGGAACAGTGGGGGGGAGTTTAGATGACGAATAACGGCGGGGCCGCGAATCATTTAGGTACACGGATAGTACGGGAGATTCTTTTGAGGTGTCAAAGCCAGCCAGGATGTTCATTTTTAGCATAGTCATCACCTTCTGTATTTCGAAGAAAATCTCTTGAGGAAATTGTACCCAAACAAACCACGGGAAGACATACATACATGTGTTCCTTTTTTTAGGAGGAAAATCTGTCATTCGAAACAGGCGATCTTTTGCAAAAGTGCAGATCAAAGGCGGCAAAGTGGATCCTCTAATGTGAGCCCGCCGCAAAAACGCCTTCTCGCCTTGATGTCGTAACACGCTCGCTTAGACGTTAGCGCGTCGAGACGCGCACGCGCCGCCGATAACGCTCTCAAAGTGCGCTTATTGTGCTCGGGAAATTCAGCCACTTTTATTTGTACCTTTTGAGTACTGCTGAGTGTGGTGGCTCATATTGTAAACATGAATGGCTTATTCAAATCGCAGGCCGGGGCTGTCAAATCTTTCCTCGGTGTGGATTGAGGCGAAATCAGAGAGAGGTGTCAACGCCACTTGACGGCTGGCGCTAAGCCTCGAAGAAAGACAAAAAATGAGACCAAAGAAATATTTTAGCACGGTACTCAGTATGCAGCTTTCGTAATCCTTCACATCCCACAGGATGTTATATATCTCTTGTGCTTGCCTGCGTTTCATTAAAAAAAAATAATAATAATAATAAATGCAGGCCATCAAAAACAATATGTGAGCCTGAATCATAATGAGAAGAAATTCTGCCTTGGTAAAGATAATAAATGTTTGTACTTAATAGTTTTGATTGACGCACCAGGGGGGAGATTAATTGTACTTTGCATTAGTGTAGAAATGTGCTAATTTAATATACGATATAAAATTCCATGGCTGAATCAGGTTAGGAATTTAGGTCCGAAACCATAAACAGTGTCATATTACACAATACAAACATTTGAATATATTACAGAAAATTTGTTGAAAGAGTTGACGAAGAATTCATCGACTATTTGGCCAATTGATGTCTAGGTGTGTCTGAGCTGTGACGTCTGGGCCCACTTAATACCCTCTCCCCTCCCACTTGCTCAAAAATATTGGGAGTCTTTGTTGTTTTTGTCGCCAATTCATGTTCTGTCTCCCCCTGTTGGTCATTAGGTGTACGTTTTATTTGGACAACTTATAACTGAATTTTGTTGTTCTGTACTCGAGCATGTGCAAAATATTCCGATTTTCCACTACACTGTGAGTTTTGAAATTTTTAATGAGCAAAAAAAATCAAATGTTCCTCAATGCCCCTTTATCTTGTCACGACTCCACTTATCATTTAATTTATCTCCTCCTTCTCTCATATTGACATCCACTTTAGACAGATGCATGTTACAAATTTCTTCCATGATTGGACGCAACAAACACGACATTGGCCATCTTTGTTTTTAATCATTACATAGCATTATGCCCCCCCCACCCACCCACACACCCACACTGCGGTTTGATGTTCCATGGACAATGCGAGGCAGCGCACCGGAGAGAAAACCGACTCGAGATATTAACCTGGCGCACATTGAAATATCAAAGGCCATATTTGTATTTATAATTAATTTAGCAGTTGATGATTTTTTTTTTACAACTTTACCCTCTGACATGCTCCATTACCTTCACTCACGGATATTATGAGCTCACATCTGTCAATTACATCGTAGCAATTCATCAAACGGAGGCGGGAAGATGGGGAAAGATAGAGCGGCCGTAGCGAGCTACCAATTAAACACGCTGCACGGACGTGCGAATGTTCTCCGAGCGAGACGAGACCGGGCGCGAAGGTGACCCCTCCCGGTTCATGGTGCTCACGGGATCTTTATAGCCTGCTGGGGTTAAAGTCACTTCCAAGCTGGGCACAAATTCCCATCGTAGAGTTGTAACAATGTTATTAGATACTGTAATCACACCGGCGGGAGCGAACGGACTGATGCAGATGGATGCGAGGACGAAAATAATTCAATCGATAATGCAATCAGAGAGTATCGGTCAATATGCTTTCAAAGCGAGAACCCGATTGTTGTGTATTTTCTTCGGAGAGTTTTACAACATGTATTCCATACAGGAAGCACGTCAAGGACGTCGCTTCATCTGTACCTCGTGAAGCATTGAATAAGAAAAAAAAAGATCAAATTTTTACAATCATTAAACACCCCAAAGATGAATCACCGCGCAGCCGCATTTCAAACTCAAAGGTGGAACACATTTCCGTATTTGGAAAGTCATTCGTACACGAGTCATCATTTACATCAGATTTCTTGGCCATTTCGTCTGCCGTGACGCAGTGGCGGCAAAAATATATTTGAGATAAATGACATGTTAACAGAATCATTTCACGGTTCAACACCTTGGCGGTGATTCATACGGCAAGCATCGCTGCACGGTGGCCGTTTCCCTACAAAAGGGCAAACTATCTATTTTGATTCCGGCAGGTACTCGGAAAGAAGGAGCCGAGCTCGGCTGACTTTGAGAGAGAAAGAGAAAGGTGGCGCACACCCTGGACTGGAGATCATCACCGATGCAAATTGCAATCAGACGCGGATGATTATGTGATTGTATACATTTAAAAAAAAAAAAAAAAAAAAGATGAACTATGTGTAGCTACAGTAAGCTCATGGGCTTCCTCTAGTGGGCTCACCGTGGGATCTTGAAGAGAGCTTTAACCGGGTGCATGTCAGCCAGCGGGGGGTCTCCATCCGCAAGCTCGATGGCGGTGATGCCCAGAGACCACACGTCACAGCGGGCGTCGTACGTGTAGTCGTACTGCTGCTCACAAGCTATCACCTGGTAACAGATGTAAACGCCACATGAGATCGCCACAAAGTCTATTTTAAAGTCAGACACTTCATGAGACAATTCCTTGTACAACACTTAAATTGTGTCTTGGTAAAATCTTGAAGACTGTGCCGTGAAACTCTGGATTGAGCTTTAAAGAGGGACTTTGCTGCCATCTTGTGGTATCTAGAGGTAGTGACTAAACTTTTTTTTTCTCTATGTAATCCAAACAATAACGACAATGCGCAGTATATTATAAGCTCTTATATTCTGCAGATGTACCTTAAAATTATTTCTCCATCAAATTGCGATCTAATGATTCTTGGCAGAACATTATGACACCCATTTTTCATATTCCTTAAAAAGCTGACAGAAGGAGGATTTTCACAGCCATGTAACAATATTAATTTGCGCACTGCAATCATGCGTGTGAATTATTAAATTAGCACGTGAGTTTTAAAAGAGACATCGCCGTGATATCACAAAAGCTGCTTTAAATGCGATCAATTGAATGCCATCAACACACCGGAGCTTGATGAATAACCAAAACAAAACCCCAGAACAATCCATCATCAAACCTGTCTTTTTTATGATGATGAAAAGCCCACCGGCATGGGAAATGACAAACTGCGCATTTACTGGGCAGTTGAGTGAATTTCCCAGTCAATAATTATAATTGACACAGCTGAGTTTATTCTAATGGCCCCCGAGGTGCTTTTCTTACAGCCCCCATCATGGCACTTCATTTCTGCCACGGAGAAAGTGACGGGCCGCGGTCTCCCAGCTATTAACCTTGAGATGACCTCAAGGGGGTGCTCCCGTGGAGGGGAATACATAATGACAAGAAGGGGGGGGAGAGGCGTACAGAAATAGCTCAAGCTCTCACTCCTCCGCCTTTGTAACGATTCATGTCGGACATTTTGGAAGCAAAAGGAACTGACCTCAGGTGCCATCCAAAATGGAGTCCCGACGGACGTGTTCCTTCGCAATCGTGCGCTGGTCAGCTGTGCTGAAACACCTGAGAAATGAATAAAAAAGCCATGAGAACAAATGCTTGCGTTACAAAATAAATATGATTTACTGAGTGAGCCTGCCAAGCGGTAACAACAAAAGGGCTGCGATCATTTCAATTAATGTAGGACAGATTTTTATCAGCATGAGTCCACTTCATCTCCACCACACAGAGGATATAAACACGCCTGAGGGATCCGGAGTCATTTACCACAACAGCTTTCTTTTAATATGCAAAATAATGCAATTTAAACGAGCAATAATAGCCTCGGGTTAAGGCTGCGGTCCATGAAATCAAACGACGTCATGGTGACAAAGGAAAAGATCTTTTCATTTGGGATTTATTTACAAAGTCACTTCATTTGGGTGCACCAGCTCAAAAGTGCTTTTGATTATGAATTCAAATTAATTTCTAGCACAGAATGAGCAGAAAGACATTACCAAAGTCAACCAGCTTGACTCCTCCCTCGGTTGTCAGAAGGATGTTATTGCCCTTGACGTCACGATGAATAATCCGGTTGTTGTGCAGATGCTGGAGACCCTTTCACGGTGAGAAGAGAGAGAGAACATTTACGATTCATGCAAGCATGATTGTTCTGCAAAACAAATGAAACCAATGGAAGAAACGACATTGTGGTTTGTTAGCTTGTTGAATCGCAGATCCGGGCTAGCGTTACCAGAAGGGCACTGTATAAGATGTAGGCGATAACGGGCTCCTGGAGACGCTGGCCTCGCATCAGCAAGCCTTTGATGAGCTCCGTGACGGAACCGCCATTGCAGAGCTGTGGAGGACAGAGACAATCTGGTCACATCACCGCTGGCCTGTCTATTATGAAAAAGATGGGAGGTGGGTTTTTGACATTACCTCTAGAACCAGCCAGAGCTGACCACCCGACGCATTTTCCGACTTGTAAAACATTCCGAAAAACTTGACCACATTGGGGTGGTTGGACAGAGATCTCAGGATGTTGTATTCCGCCTCGATTTCTTCATCCACATCCTTTTAACAACAACAGAAAAAGACAATTTGCTTTATTATTTTTTTTAAGTAATATATTGTATGCGCCCCTACTAGTCTAAACACGGCAGTTTAATGCAAATTACGTTTGTGGAATAGAAGTTAAGAAGCAACATTTACCTGTTTTAATACATCTCAGAGGGCGGCCATTTTGCTTTCAGGTCCCAACCAATCACGGCTCAGCAAATTTCTGAAGCTGAGCCGTGATTGGTTGTGAGGTCATTCTTAGTCAATAGTATGTTCAATTAATAATCTACAAATGAAACATTATTAAGAACACTAGTTGGGCTGCACAGAACAAAAAGAACAAAATAAACCTTCTGGGTTTACTTCCTCTTTAAGACTGAAACCCCCAACAGTTTTTAAAATGTTTTTTTCCCCAAAGCTATTTTTGTAGGCTATATATTTCACTGACTAAAAACACAAGGACAAAAACAGAAATGGTGAGCTAAACTACTCCTGCAGGTACTTTTCTATTGAAGGGCAAAAGAACTCCTCTCTGGATGTCTTGTGTGATAATGTCAGGCAGAGGGATGAGACAGGAGACTGCCGCATCCCAACGGCCATCGAGGGCAGAATCATGGTGGCTAGCTTGCGTCATTCGCTCAGTGGAACAAGTCGAAGTGAGAGACTAAATAGACCTTATCACACAAACAAATGAGCAGGATACGGCTAAAGCGGGAGCTAGCACAAAATTAGAACAAGACGAGACATGAATTCAAAAATGGGAGCTGGGGACATAAGTACGCAGTGTGAAGGCAAACTTACTCTGTTGGTGTGTCTTGTATGCTGTGAAAAGGCCGTTTTAAAAGTTTTATGTCCAAAACTCAATGAGAATTTTAGGATGAACCTGAAATGTATTTCATTGGACCTTCTCTAAAGTTTTCAAATCACGTTCAAAATATTGATCCATTGATACAGTGAAACTTACATTGATGGGATCCAACACTTTGACTGCCGCCTGACTTCCATCTTTCTTGCTGATCACCCGGTAGACTTTCCCATAAGTCCCTTTACCGATGGTCTCCACAATGTCCCAGTTATCAGATGGATCTCCAAGGTTCTCCAGGCCAATCATGCTGGATTTGTAGGGATATACTCCATACAATGACCGCCTGTTGTCAGAAAAAGATGAAACGGTGCAGTGAAAGCTTTTTTTTTTTTACCAATGTGATGTTTGATGGCTCCTGTTAAAACATCGCCTGTGTTTCTTCTAAAGTTCACTTTTTCCTCTGAACGAAATTTGACATTTCATAGGAAAAAACTGCCGTTGCGGAAAGAACTGCAGACGAGACTTTACAGTCTCGGCGCCACATAAAACTAAAGAGAAGCCGGCGAGGAAAGCAATAAAGTATTTGCAGAGGGACATGCCAGTGTTCCATTTATTCCCACCAGGCCTTTACAATCGGTTCCATTGCCAAACAACAACTCTCTCCGCCCGCCACTACATCAACCGAATGTCTCTGTACTTACATGGCAGATGTTACTTTCTTCTGACTCATTGGCGCCGGGAACAGTTACATCAAAGGTTTCGTCATCGTGATACAAAAAGCGAGAGCGACAAGCGATATTTGACGGGAGGACCGGCTTAGCGCTGTCCGCCGGGACGCGTCCTCCTCCCCTTCCCCGCGGGAGTGCAAATCTCCTCAAGACGAATTGGATTAGCATTAGCTTGACATGCGGCGTTGTGAATGAGTAGCTAAACTTTCACTGCACGTGCTGGCACAATACGGTGACATCACCTGGGTATGGTCACAAATTCCAAATGTTACCATTTCTTTTTATGCCGCTCGGTTATGTGAAATGGGTCTAGCAATTTTTTTTTAAAATAACATGAAGGAACAAATGATTTACGGCCATCAGGCATGTAAAAAAAAAAAACACCAGCATGAATCACGCTGTTGTGAGTGACCAATGATGCCAAGTCTGAAGAGACAACGAGGTACCCAACGTCCTCAAAGAATTTGATGAATGGAGAAACGCCGTGGTCATGTTGTGACATTCCACATGGTCCAAGAAGACATGATGGAGAGGGATGTTTGTGCGGACAATCCGCCAGAGGTGGCTTGACCCTGACGGCTTGATGTGAACAGTTATCAAGTCAGAACTCATCGGTCATTCGCGAGGACGCTTTTATGAACGACGGGGCGCTCTACGTGAGTAATGCAGACATTACGTGTAGATACACCGTGAGGCTCGTCTCATCTCGCAACGACGCCAATTCAACAAATCTCCTTCATGCTTGTCCTTCAATGAGCAACTCTCATAGCATTTAAATAACTTCCCGCTAATCCTCCTTCATCTCGAGTTATCCATCAATGCTTGAGGGGGAACAAAAAAAAAAAAAGTTAATCGTCTACCTTAAACCGCTTCCTGAATGATGTTCTGCATTTAGCTTATCAATCAAGCAAACACAAGTCGGTCCACCACAACATCATTAATCTGCAGCAAGCTAACAAAATATTTTTTTTTCCCCCCACTTGAGGCAATTATCACACATGATAAACAATAGCAGCCATGTTTCATTTGAAGTTGAACTCATTACAAAATGCTTAGGAGTAATTAAATAAAACACAGCCAAGTGGTAAATACCTGCGTCTGTGAAAGTGTCCCACTCCGAAATGATGCAGGCCGATTCATACTAAACTATGAGGTTAAATAATTCAGAGGCAATTTGGGACCTGATCTGCAGTTGAGTTAAAATATTCAAGTGGCAGGTGTATGCTCTCATAATGGCCGCTGATATGATGCATCTCGGGTTGCGTGCGGGGTAACTAGGAAGTCGACGGCAGGGGCCGGGGGGGTCACGTGACTCCTCCTACTCTGGCAACCGAGTAAATAAAGTCCCCATTTAAGTGATTTACAAGTTGTGCTGACATGAAGAGGTTTTGCGGTTGTTTCAGCAGAATAAAAAATGAAATGTCTTTTTAGTAATATATCTATATTTAGTACTATCTATATTATATTATGCTGAATTTGTTGTTGCTGCTGCCTGTGACATTTTTGCGGAAGTCAAGAGAAACTTGTTGAAAGGTAAAAGTCACATGTGGCTGATTGAGAACAGGACACCGGTGACACCACATGCTCAAGTTACCCGCCATTGTTTACCTCCCTGCAACAGCACAATACAGTAGCCGCCATGTTTTGGACAAATATTTGTGAGGACAGAAATTATTACAACAAACGGCGGTGTGAGCAAATACTGTAAAAAAAAAAAAAAAAAAGTCTCCCACCATAATAACCTTGCACAGCACTTGACTTGTGTACTTAATGTTGTGGCCAATGTGTGCACGATTGCCTGGTTCAGTTTGAGTAATCTAATTTTCTGCTTCCAACAATCACGCTAGCTCACTCGCTGTTTGAAGCCCGGCGGGAACGGCACGTTGTTAATTGGCCGGTAAATCCGTGGCGACACCCCCCCCCCCCTCCGTGAACTATTTAATCCTTTCTAAGGGGATATGAAGAGGCTTTGCGGTAAACCTTAGCAGCCACGAGTTGGGCTGCAGTAACTTGCCCTTGTCACCCCGGGTAACCTAAAGACTCACATGAGCACATGGAAACCATTTGCTAAATATAGTTTAAGGTCTAGATTGGAAAATGCAGTATAAAAGTGATGTAGGGTAACATAAATGACAAAAAATAGTTGTTAAAAATATAGTGGACACATTTGAAATACTGTCTGTCAATCTTACTTGCAGCATCCAGTACCATTAATTGTCAAAATTGGGCACAAGGGCTCCCTCTAGTGGTACGCGACATAATCACTGCCTAAATAGAGTTCAGTTCACAACGTTTGCATCTAATCTTTACAACCGTGTTTCGAAACAATCATTTAGCCAGTTATTTTTTATTTTCTTTTAAGTAGAATACATTTTGGGGAGTTTCTGATATTCTTTTGAGGAATAAAAGCCGTCTTGTTTTTGATTACCAGAGGGCCTACGACGTGGCTGTATTTCAAAATTGGTCGTACTGTTGGAAATTGGTGGTTGCGTTCTTGATATAAAGTTTTAGAAGCATTGTACTGTACAGTCCACCTATGAATATCCTGTCTACATCCAATCTCATTGAAAATTATTTCGACAGTCAGTAAACAATGCAGTAAACATCTCAGCATGCAAATTTAAGTTCTACCAAGATCACAATCACTTGAATAATTCTTTGGGATTTTCTCATTATGCTGCAGACAGAAGAAGCTTTAAATTCTTACCCTTGGTTGTTTGCTGTTTCGTTTCCATTTCTAGGCTCTTTAAAAAAACAAAACAAAGACACCAACGTCTCAGTTACGTAACTATGGTTACAAAAATAAATAATAAGTCTTACCATCCATAGCGACATATCCAAAGTGATTTGTCTCTTCACCTAATCGGCCAGTTTAATAATTAATAATGAGCTTATGGACACCTGAGTCAAGCTTGAATCTGCACGGGCGAAGACATCTTTCCACTCACCTGAACAGGAAGCAAAAACAAACGAAAAATGGCCCCAGAATTGCTGACCTCAGCTCAGCGCTGCTTTTCCCCAGGTAACATTCCTTTCCTCTCCTTTGGTCCAATTGGCTGAAATCACAAATTAAGTGTGGCTCTTGTTTGTTGCGCACAAGGCCTCTGTTGTTTACCACAGCTCAATTCAATCATCCAGAAAATGCACAAGTCACATGGTAGAATTTGTTTGAGGCAAAAACACACACACACACACACACACACACACACACACACACACACACACACACACACACACACACACACACACACACACACACACACACACACACACACACACACACACACACACACACACACACACACACACACACACACACACACACACACACACACACACACACACACACACACACACACACACACACACACACACACACACCAACAACAGAATGGAGTAACTAATTCTTCAAATCGGTCATTCTGCTTGAAGAAAAACCTAACACCACCAGAAAGTGAAACCAAAGGACACAAAGTCGTGTGCTTACATTTTATTCACATATATTACATGTTGCATTTAATGTCCAAGTCGTACTTTCTGGCCAAAATCAGAAAGTTTGATTCTGCACCTACAGTAATGTACTGTATTGTCTCTTCAAATCATACACACGAGAGCTTTTCCATCACAATTTACACTCATTGACTATTTGCTGGCGGCCATTTACAAAGTGGGTACTGCAAACGTGATGACAAAGTGAAATGTGGTAAACATAAAAGCAGCATGCGTAACTTCTGCAAGTTTGACTTTTTTTTTTTTTTTTAAATTCAAGTGTCAACTTAAACCAAAGAAAAAAAATAAAATAACGGCAGCACGTTTGACGCCAGTAATACCGGCACTTATTTTATCCTCACTCTGATCAAAACATCTCACAGGCACGACTGGATGAACTTACTCTGCTCAAAAAAAAAAAAAAAAAGATTGAAAAGAAGCTAAGACACTTCAAGAATAGCGGCTCAAAAGATGTCATGCACAGTGTAAAGTGAAGCGTCTCCCAATTTTTTTATATATATATATTTTTAAATAAGTCCAAATATAATGTTGGAATGCGACTACAAATCTTGATTTACGATGTTCTTATTTTGGTAGAATTTTTTGTCACAGCTTTCAACAATTAAACAACTCGAACTGAAGTTGCTAAACTGTGTTTTATATGAATTCACGAATCGTTCGTCCTTGTTTTAGCATAAGCCAAACAGACCCAAATATTTTGAGGGGATAATAAATCTGATATTGATGATTGTTTATTCTTTGTTAAAAAAATACACGGGAAGAATACCATGAAAAAAATATTAAACTGCAAAACTACTGAGGGGCAAAAAGCCAAAATCCAAAGCGCAATTATATGGTTTTGTTGATCTTATTCTCCACGCGTAACCAGAAAAAAAAAAAAAGCAGAGCTCAGGCAAGACTTCAGTGAGCGTAATAACGTGGCCGCGTGCGAGACTAAACCAACATTCCCAGCGACCCGAGTAAAACCTCAATGCGCAACCTTCACAAAAAAGTTAAAATTACTTGAACAATGAGCAGCAGCATTTATTTAAATATCTAAAACTTTCAACAGCAAAAGAAAACAAAAAAAGAAAATTCCTGAGGATGGATTGCAACTAGACCCCACAAAAAGAGCCTTTTTTTGTTTTTTTTTTTGCTCTTTTGCAAAAAACGCCATAGTGTGTTGATGTCATGTAGTAATAATGCGTCTGCACCCGTCAGGATCTTAGAACCCATACCAGAACTGGGATTAAAAGGGAGATTCATTAACATCATCAGAAACGGTGCATTATTGCAAGGATAATCAGCATATATATTGTTTATATCGTATATCCAAATAAATACCAAAGCCTTCTAGAGCCTACTCCAAACATCTCTGGGAAAAGTTGTGCTTTTTTTTTTTTTTTTTTTTTTTTTATTTCATGTGTCCGAATTATTTTTTTCCCCTACATGATAAAATAATGAAATGCACACACGTGTTAATCCTTCGGGCTCGTGATTGTACGCCAAACTTCACGCAAACTGAGGTCATGTCACCGACACTAGTGGAAGATTTTGAGTGGAGTCAAACGTGGCAGATACTCGGGCAAAAAAGAAAAAAAGACAAATTGCAAATAGACTTCTTCTTTGTGACGGGCTGCAGTTTTAAAGTGGGGTGGGTTGTTTTGTTTAGAGTCCATTATAGTGAGGCCCCCAACGCTTATTGATGTGATCAAAGGTGTGCGAAACCCATTGTTGCTCCAACACTCGATATCGCTCTTCACACAAAAAGAGAGGTTTTCCACGGCTGAGAGAAAGAAAATAGGGAGGGAAGACAAGGGTGAGCTCCGGAGGGACTGAAGTATTTTTTTCATTGAACTATATCGAACAAATTTAACCCATTGGAATGAACGAAAACGCCATTCATTTGTTTAAGCCCCCCCCTAAAAATGTTTTCAGCATTTTTTTTAGGTCATCAGGTAAGTTGATAGCCTGCTTTATTTTTTAATGTATTATACATTCCCAATAAAAAACGATAGCATCTCATTGTTAGCAATACACTATTATTATTATTATTACGCTAGTATTATACTGCCCCCTTGTGGCATGCCAACGGGCACTGAAGCATGAACTAATGACGTTTCAACTTTTTTTTCTTACAGGGTAAGAACAAACTGGAATTTTCATTCATTTCAATCTCCATTCTAAGTCAAGTCAGCTGTGCGTGTGGGGAGCGGTACCGTAAATCCCGATCCTCCTCTCCGTGGGCATCGAGGTAAACGGAACCCCAGAGACAGAAGCGATGTCCGCGGATGATGATGATGACCGAGGCGTTAATCAGTAGAAAGATGCCCGTAGCGGCGCCACAGTGTTGGGAGTGCTACGTAACGAGAAGCATTGCGTCAACACCGACGACGTGGAGCTGCGGTTTCAAAAAACGGGGTCACGCTCGAGCGACTCACCAAAACACATTCACAGATACCCTGCTGCTTGCAGCAAACCCCTTTGAGACAGACGAAGGCTCCGCAAACCAGGCAGAGCGCGGGGTCCTTTGGCACCTTTTTACAAACAGTGCAGGCTTTCCTATGGTAGTACTGGAAGATGATATTGTAGTTGTCAGGCAGCTGGAGGAGGCGAGGCGGTGCCCACTGAGGATCCTGGACTAGCAAGGTCTTCGTACGAGACAAATGAGAGTCAAACATTCAGCTGACATTTTGCGACAAGCATTTGTTTTCGTTCTAGGTTGAGACGGAAGTTACCAGAGCTTGCTCTGCCTGCACCTGAGGGAGCCTTTTGACTTCGCCGCACCACTGCGTGACCAAGTCGAAAGCGCCGACCGCCCACTCCAGACACGAGGCACTGTTTGCAGGATTTGAAGCCACGGAGGCTGCAGGTGTGAGCCCCAAGCACATAGCCAGGGACGAGAACTCTTCCTGCTCCTGGGAAGAAAAAAAAAAAAGGATGACAATGACATTTCTGGTGTTTAGTCGCCTGCGGACCACACAATAATCTCATCACTGTTGATTACAACAAATTTAGGGGGGGGGAAAAAAAAAATGGCGCCACTAAGGACTAGTCACCAAGCAGCCAGTGAGGTTGTCTCCGTAAAGATGATGCTGCAGAAGGCAGGCGAGGCGAAGGAAGGGCAGGCAGTACTGCTGGAGGCTGAACTCGACAGATTGAGGGGACCACACGCTGGAGCTCAGCTGCAGAGGGGACCGACGGCAACGGTCGATCAATAACCAGATGACAGCTTAATGATAATATGGCTTGATAAATATCTCGGGAGTGAGATATTTGTCGAATCACTTTAATGTATTGTTTGGCAGGAAATGAGGAGAGAGGAGACAAAAAAAAAAAAAAAACGAGCAGGAACTCACCATGATGTCTTCCGTGTTGGCTGCATAGAGATTGTCGCATTTGGATAATTCGCCGATAACGTGACCGAGCAGCGCCTCAAAAGACGTGTCTGCATTTGCACGGGCCTATTGAAAGGAAATAATAATTAAAAAAAAAACATCAATGCAAATCTTCATCAAACATCTTCAACTACTTGGAAGAAATAAATCAATAATAAGCAAATTTCCTTTTGGACAACATTCACACATGGCTAAATATAAAAAAAAAAAAATTCTTCTATAGGAATGGACTAACTTAAAAGTAGATGAAGTACTAAAACGTGATGGAAACGACGACAGTGTCTACTCGATTCATTTCTCAAATGACTCCTTTGATAGGCGAGTCGTTATACTGTGACGGATCCGGACCACGCTTGCATGGCGGCCTTAAGTGTTCTCATACCTAATGGGGCGTAAAAAAAAAAAAAATCTAATTCAAACTTCTCACACTAACCCGACGTCGACTGTGACAATCTAACTGCATTACATCATGCTGAGTTATTTTTAAAATGAAGATGTCAACGATTGTCCACAACAGTACTGAATGTGTGTTTCAAAATAAAAATTCCATTGCTGGCCGGGTTGGTTTGTACAAAGGAAGCGCTGCGAGCATTCATCACGCGCGAGGCGGAAGAATATAAAACAGAAGCCTTATCGCGTCGGACGTTCTTTGTTCGAGATTTATACAAGCCGCTCCGAGCCTTGTCGTTTACGTGATTGTTTAGTCGTGAGATTCCAAACTTAGATCAAAGACGCGTGCAAAGTTGGCTTTTGACATTCTAGCCAGCCGCTCACTAATTCCAATTTAATTGGGTGAAGACAAATAGTCGATTAATGCAACACTCTCCAGCGGTCACGTTATTCAAGATAATGAAGATCGATGCCGTCGCCTGTGGAAAGCGCATCGATCATAAACAATGATTTACGGACATGGTGCACAAAAACAAAAGAGATCATTTATGGCTGGCCTTTGACCTTTTGGGCTGCGCCAGTTGAACACCAGGCCTGCCTTTCTTCCGGCCTCAGCTTGGTTGAGAGCGCCGCCAGTGCCTGGATGAACTGCAGGTTGTAGAGCATCTTCACCACACAGGTAAAATGCTCTGCAGGGGGGCGAGAGAGAGAAAGAGTTAAATAAAACGTGACAAGGCGAAAAATACAAAATTGGGGTTTGTTTATGAAATACCAACAAGATATAACAACACTGATGTATAATAAAAGTACAGTACATTATGTTTTTGACTTCCTGATTAGCTCATTGTCATGTAATCGGATCATTTATGGTGTTTGTTAGTCACTCGATTACACTCGAGGTGTAATTTTACAGACGAACTCCGCCTTGAATAATCCCGATTTCTATGTAGCGAGAGTCTGCCTTGTCCTTGAAAGCAGTCAATCAAATTGAGGCAGTAATAAAATGAGTCATTAAACATGAGTGCAGCTTGACAGCGAGCTCTTTAGGTGGCCGATGAAGGAGATACTGCGACAAGCTTGAGAAGAAGGACACGCCGACCCAAAATCACCCTTGCAAAAGTATTTTTCATTTTTTGTCCTTTACTAAATCTTGAAAAACTCACCTATCTGCTGTTTTTGTGCTCAAGCACAATCTCTTTTTTTTTTTTCCTTTGGCACCTTCTATTTGCATTTGAGCGTCAAGTGACTATGTTGGAATTGAGTGAAGGACTTTCGTTTGGTCAGGTCGAATGTAAATAAACAGCTTCGCTGCCATCTTGTGGCATCTATTGGCAATCGCGAGGGCATTAATTAACCCTTAAAAAAAAAAAAGGAAGAAAATCACAAAGTGTACCTTTTCGTAGGGGCTGCGGCATGGTGAGCACAAAGATAATCAGCAGGGATGGGACATCTCGAAACAGCATGGGCACTTCGGGTCTTTCCTCATCGAAACTACTGCAAAACAAAATGTGGTCATGTTTCTTTTTCTTTCCTCCCCAGCATTAGAGATAAAGTGTTTGGTTTTTTTCTTGACAAAAACAAACATGTCATCAAACAAAAATGTTTTGCCGAATGCATTCCTTGTACAGTTTTGCTGTGTGCCATTTCCAATTAAGCGTCTTTTTTTTTCCCCCCCCCCCCTGTTGACAATTAAACTCTGCACTCTTGAGAGGCCTCGGGAGATTTGAATGAGAGGGACTGCACTTAAGGTATAATACCCTCCATTACCACAGCACTCAGCGGTTAATTCCACAGTGCATTGATGGAAAGCCTTTATGGATGCAGCTCTCGAGCACAGTATGTGGTTTTTGTTTTTTCTTCTTCTTCTTCCTCAATTCTTTCCTCTCCCACTGATCAAATAAAAAGGGCTAAAATGCATCTCTCTCTCTCTCTCTCTCTCTCTGTCCTATTTAGCAAGCCTGGTTCATCTCGGGGGGGCCCTCGGGGCATCAATGACACAGCTCGCCACCGAAGACTCGCCAAAGTATTTTTAAGCGGCAAATGGCCCCTGTGAGAATACGGCGTGCCTGCGAGCAATTTTAGCATAACAAGTGTAAAAGCAGCATGAGGGGAGGAGCAGCTCTCTCTTTGCAACATCTTTTGTGACCATGATAATAATGTACTGCCGCACATCTTTGACTTGTGGTTTTTTTTTTTTGCTTCGAGCATTACAGAACGAGGGCACAATTGGGGTCTGTGCTGAAGTGCTGTGCTGGTGGAGAACACGCAGCAGCGCGCTTGTTCTCGGCGCACTGAATTAGACGGGGGTCGTTTCGCTCTCTGTGGAGTGCCCGGTAATTTGCCAGATGTAGCAATTATAGCGGTAGCTATGGAAACCCCTACATGGTCCATTTTCTGTATTTAGCTTCTCTTTTGTGCGACGGAAAATCTGTTGGGGGGCAGGAGAGCTGGTGTTTTAAGAAAGGTCCTTTGATTGCTTGATGATGTCAGGGAGCAATAGAAGAGGCAGTGATTTGCCTTTTTTTTTTTTTTTTTTTTAGAACAAGAACATTGCTCACTCGGTCTCTCTGCTTTGTGTAAGTTGAGTCAGTTTCGTCCAGGGGTTGTAAGCTGAATCAATGCTGTACAGACGCATGTGCATGGCTAACACATGAAACAGCTGATCTGAAATAGAAAAAGAAACTGCGTTATTTTTACCTCGTCAAAAATATATTTCCCTAAATGGTGTTCACGTGGTTCAGAATGACAAAAGTAATTTATGACAGTCGTGTAGCAGAGAGAAGGGAGCCTAATTTGTCATTATGTGACGCTAGTAAATTGAACCAGCAGTTATAATAAAAAAGTACAAGTCAGTTTGAAAACAAGTCCATTACTGGGAGTTTTATCAGTAATTTATCAGGTGCACAACTCATGGCCTCTGTTTTTTATGCCTTTCACAGGAATGTATGTGACTAGACTGCAGAAAAGTGCTCTGCAATACAGTCAGACTTTTGTAGAGGCCCAATAATTGGAGCAACACTGCCCCCTACAGGAGCATTTAGGTACAGCTAAAGAAAGTACACTTTTTTTTTTTTCCCCCTTCCTCTCATGTCAAGAATTAAATTGATACTCAAAATTGCAAAAGCAATGTTTTGTGGTGCATGAAATCAAGAAGACTGCAATTTTTCGATTAAATCAAACAAACAAAAAGCATACAAGAGCGTGGTCGCACATCAATAAAGGTGTTAACTTGAATGACCCGCACTTTTCTACAAGGCATCGTTGGAGCGTACCAGCCGCTTCACCTGCAAATCAGTTCCATCAAGAAGAGCCAAGTGAACACTAATGCATAGCAAGTGAGGGAATTTATCTGCTTGGTTAATGTCGCTCACAGCCTCAGACGGCTCCACGGTGGAGCTCTTCGCAGCCACTCGGGGACGACAGGCCATTTGTCTGCGGGAGCCTCAACTTTGACAGGTTCATTTCCAAACTAAAAATAGTGTGTGTGTGTGTGTGTGTGTGTGTGTGTGTGTGTGTGTGTGTGTGTGTGTGTGTGTGTGTGTGTGTGTGTGTGTGTGTGTGTGCGTGTGCGTGCGTGACGCAGCCTTTCATCTGCCCGCATCACCTGCAACGTCCACACATTTATCTACGCGTTTGTTCGCAATTGATTGAAGCTCCAGATTTAAGTCATGACTATGTATGATTGTAGTGATAGCCGTGCTTTATTTTTTTTAAGATTCAGCCTTAGATGCTTTTTTTTTGTCAACCATGACACCCGGGCCATCAGTAGTAAGATAGCATCTATCGTTGACTAGCGTTTGGGTTCTTTTTATGGCTCAGGAATGACACGGATGGATGAGTCGGAGCTTGCAATCTGACAATTTGGAATAGAGGAGAAAATGTACACTCATAGAATTCAGAATTTTATCTCAGGTCTGACTTCCTCTTGATTTATTCAAATGGGAAGTACTGCCCACCCAACCAATCATAATGAATCAATATTAAGT
This sequence comes from Syngnathus leptorhynchus, assembly GCF_054491065.1. NCBI lineage: Eukaryota > Metazoa > Chordata > Actinopteri > Syngnathiformes > Syngnathidae > Syngnathus > Syngnathus leptorhynchus. Next base: position 11,220,230 of record NC_141203.1, read on the forward strand.
AGGTCGCATGTCAGAAGAACGTACAGAAATTGATTTGATGGTATAATATTTCCTATCATCATTATTTTTTCATTTGAATGGGAACCCAACTTCATCCTGCACGTCGTTGTAATCAAACGGAAGAGCGTGTGAGTAAATACTTACTGAGACACGAGCGCTTGGCGGCGGCACTGGCTCCACCGCAACACAAGTTCCCTCCCCGGTACACCAGTTCTAATTCCAGGTTGGTCCTGCGGAGGCACGATTTAAAAAAATTGGATATATCCTCAACCTTTAACAGTACATACTGAACATCGATGGGTGCTACAGAAATAAACGTCTTCCATTTCTATGGGCCAGCAAATGGGGGCCAATTCTTGAGTATCCTAAGAGTGTGTGGAAGGGGGGGGGGGGGGGAGCAATTTCGAATAGATAATGCAGCCACAACAGAGCTCCAGCTGGCTTTTGCTGATAAGAGCACCCTCGTGACAGAGGAATTTTCCCCTCTTCAGGCAATTTGCGCTGTTCATTGAACTTCAGAGAGTCAGGGTGAAGGGCTGAGGGGGAAAATCGTAGCAGTAGGTGAGCAAAAGGTTTTGGAATACAACAGGGGGGTACCTAAGGCCATTCAAAAAGTCTTACGTCGTGTAGGTCGCGGGAGTCTTACCTTGCCAAGGAGTACATGAAGAGGAAATCATTGTCAGGGGATCCAGGGTTCTTGCCATAGTCCATGTACTTCTTCTGGGTAGTGTTCTTAATATCTTTGATGACCAACTCCATTTCTTTGCTCAAATTGGACTCCATCTAGGGATGATTTGGAATTAGCACAACACAATTAGCTGTTCAAGGTCAACCACGTGTGTATGACTTACTGGGAAAAGGCCTAATTTGTCTTGAAGAGCTTCGACTTCCTTTATTAGCACACTGGTCTTCTTGTTGGTAGGAGTGTGCCACGCGCCGGCCTCGGAGCTTCGTCCGGGTCGACACGGAAGGACGCTGTTGGCGAATTGACGACAGAGCGGGCAGGTGAACTCGCCCTTGTCGACAGAGAATCCTTGTAGGACCTGGTCGTTCTAAAAAAAAAAAATTGAATGAATGACCTCGTAACAAATCATGGCTTTGCTATCTAATCGATGGCATGATTAATGATGCTAATTACAAATCGATTCCGTTTCCATTAATCAGCTAAACAAATGGACATCAATCATCATCACGTTATGAGGACGAGCACGTTGACTTTACCCTCAGAGACTCCATGTATGACTTGTGGCAATCGATATGCAAAGTGTGTCCGCAGGTCTGCACGTAGACGCCACCGTCCCAACCGATGGACACCGACTGCAGGCAGGAGCTCTGCAGCATCGAAAGGGGAGAGAAGAGAAAAAAAAAGAAAAAAAAAAGCTCAGATCCATCAACCTGCTGAACTTCAGTCATATTATTCATTTCAGAAAGAAAACGAATGCATGCTCTAAATTGAGTTGGACTCTAAAAGCATCGAGAGTGCTTTTTAGACAATTTCTTCCTAGTCGGACTGTTTTTCAAGGTCACTCACATCCTTGAAGAACCGCTGTAAGAGGGAAAGTCGGACGTCATGAGCCACGGCACACGTGTCGGCCGAGTAAATGTGCTCTTCGTCACTGGTTGGGAGATTCTTTGCCTCGGCGTTCTTGCAACGATGTCCGAGCACTGAAAGACATTTTCCGAAGGCTTATTCATTACCCTTTGAACGATTCAAAATGTTGACTCAACTTTTATTTGAAATTTTAAAATATGGAGCTGTACCCGACGAGGCCTGCAGGAGAACGACGAGGCCGGTGGGTCTGTCTTCGGTGGAAGGTCCGCTCTGTCCGCAGATCACGCAGTCGTAAAGAACTTCGGACTCCAACACCTCAGACGTTCCCAGGTCCATGGCTGCCTCGGTTTCTGGCGATTCTGGGACAAATCGAATTATTCAAAGAATAAATATCATACAATAGGCATATTTGTGCTTTAGCTCACAATGATGATCTTCATCTTTCTCTTTCTGCACTCCACTAGATGTTCCCCCCCACCCACCCACCACCGACGCAAGAAATGATTACTTCATTATAAACATATTTTACCTGACTGGACAATCGATTTTCTAAATGAGGTTTAAATGTTAAGAACTGTGTTTACCGGTAAATATTGAGCATAAATGTCACCTTGTGTTGATTTATGACTCTTGGGGGAGAATGGAAGTTAGCAAAAGGTCACTGTGGCAGCTTTTTTGCCGCAGGCTGCCTCAGTGCTTGTGCTCGTACGCTGAAGGTGAAATGACAAGGCAACACAAATTGTATTTTTTTTTCCCAGCAGCATCAAGGCTGCGTAACCTCCAGAGTGTACAAGTGTTGTTTGAATACGTCTTTATATTGAGCTTGTTCAAAGCGCTTGTGTGGTTAATGGAATTACTATTCGGTTCCGTAGATGGCCGACACGCCTTCAACTTGAAGGCTGCAAAATGTTGAAGGCTGCAATGCACCAAAGTGTTCAGATAAGCAAACATTAAGAACAAAAAAAAAAAAGGCTTCATTAACCTGAATCACTAATACTATGCAAAAATAATGCCTGCTGAAATTTTGTATTATATTCATCTGGGCCAATTTGGATGACACGAGGACGCAAACGCAGCACAGTGGGCTTCAAATAAAAATCACAGCTCAGCAGGAAGTGTGTACACAGAGGTCACAATAGTCCGCCGTCTAGTCGCGGCAGTCATTCTTCATTCACTAAACATACTGTGTCAGAGGGGTCCTGGGGGTCCAGCCCACTATTAGCACAAACATCCCCTGTGCCCTCCACCGCCAGCCTCCCATGACACGATTAAATTCACCGTTTGGGCTAACTGGCCGCAAGCTCACCCTCACCTAGGAACATCTCTAGAGGCCCCGGTGTTCTGCGGTAATAATGCGTTTGGAAAGGTCTTGTACACATCATTTATGGAGACCTGACAGAATTTTTTTGCTTACCAACATCCATGGCTGTCTCCATGAAACTCTTCTGTCTGGAGGCAAATTCAGCAAGCAGCTTCTGTTGCCTCTCTCGAGCCCTCTGACGCCTGAGAAGAAAATATTAAGAACTAATGCATTGCTCTTATGTGTAAAGTAATGTAAGAATTTACCTCAAGTTGAAAAAAAGCACATTAGCAGTATGTCTCCAAAGTATCAAATGGACACTTTGAGGACACGTAAACTATTATGATTGCGTGCCGATGTGGTTGTTTTGAAAGTGCTCGAGAAATAAAGTTGAGATGGATTAAGAGCCGCGCTGTGCACTCCCAAGCTTACTTGAAATGAAGTCTCTAATTTGGGGACATAAAAACTACCGACAGCTCGATCACTTTCACTGATGGCTTAATGAGTGGCTCCTCATTTTCACTTGGGGGATTAATGCGCTGCTACCTGATGGTTGTCAAGGGAGAGGAAGAAAAAAAAAAAAAAAACTCTGGGACATGTTAAATGAAGAGCATATGTATTTTACAAGTCTTCATCATTATAGGAAAAACTCAATTTATGGAATTTGTATCAGTGTTGGATACGGTGCATAGTTCACAATATAAATATATCAAAGTGACTTAATGGACCTGAATTTTTTTTTTTTTATAGGACATAACTATTCTGCAAAGCCACTTAGGATCTTGATTATAGTCTCAAATAGTACCTCTGGGGAGAGCCAAGTGAAGACCGATAAAGTGCAATGTTGAATAAATAGCAAATCACATTAATGGAAATCAATTTGAGGAGGTGGAGGGAAAAACAGTGTTACCTTTCTTCTTTGTCCATGGCTTTCTTGTCTGTTGGACTGTTTTTTTTGGGTGGCACAGGAGGACACACCTTCCCGCAAATGTCTTGGATGCTCCGCTTGATTTGGCAGCTGCGCGTGGCCGCCTTGGTGAGGATCCGCTCGATGGCCGTTATGCCATCGCCGTGAGCGTGACGGCTCGTGTCCATATTATCTAACCAGGATTCCGACAGCGAGTTCTGCTTGGACGACAGCTTCTGGTGCAGCTTGACCAGGAGGGAGAGCATGCTCTCCCTTATCTCCAGGATCTCTGTCACCAGCTGCGGGGGCGTACCTGGGGGCACCCAGCGAGTGGACGAACTCTTGGGCCTGACGACCAGGTTGGCCTCCGAACTGCTGCGGTTGATTATCTCCTGGAACTTCCTTCGGCGCTCTGCTACGAGGCTGAACACCTGAGCTTCCCGCAGATTCTGTTATGAAAGGATTAGAATTTTTTTTTTTTTTTTCATTATTTATTCACTATTTCTTTCTTTCTTTTTTTATTATTTATTTTTTTATTTGTTTACTATTTATTTATTCATTTACTATGTATTTGTTTATTTACCATTTATTTATTTACCATTTATTTATTTTTGTTGTTAATAATTTATTTGGAGAAACTACAACATTCCATTTTTTGATGGAGATTTTATGGGGCTATTTTTGAGACACAACGTGCCCATCACAACACAAACTATACAAAGAGAGTAAAGACGACTTCCTATTCCACCTGCACTTGGGTGCGCCGCTAAATCACCATCCCTCAGCCTGACAACAATAATAAACCAATGGACTGAGATGGATTGGAAGGATCCTAGTCAAATAGGTACAATGCACATAAAATGTCAAAATTAAATAACCATGATTAAAAACTGGGCCGACATTTCTTTATCAGCCTTGCTGATAGTGCTACAGACAGAGCCATTACCCGGCCGGGGGAGTCATGGTGAAGTGCCCTACCCATCTGAAGGATTGCCACGACCCGACCTGACAAAAAGGACCCGCGCCGCACCGTTAAATAAACATACATCATATCCCCCGGACACGGCAACATCAATCAAACTGACAAGCAGTTAAAAAGCGTTTACCCAAACCTGTATTACACACATAATTAGTTTCAGCAGGGGGAACTGCTGAAGCGTGGCGCCATGCAAACACCACAGCACACCCGAGAAGACCAAACACTCGCAAAAGTTTTTTTTTTTCTTTCTTAAATCAGTAAAGGGTGCAAAGCGCTACCTCTCTCCAATTGGCTGAAAGACGCCTGGAGTTCTGCGAAGTGAGGACATCACAGTGAACCAAGAGAGGGAGATCGCGAGGTGTCTGACGGAAACTGTTCGGTCCGTTACCTGGCCGTAGGAAGACGCTTCCGAGCTGGTGCTGGGCGGAGCCTCGCGCTTCACTTCGGGCGCCGTCTCGGGAACTCGAACTCGCACAAAATTGATGACGTGGTGCAGGTTGGAGATGAGGTTGGTGCCGGGGAACCAACTGTCATGGCAGTGCTCTTCAATGCAAGGCTCCTGAGAACATGGAAAAAAATAAATCCACATGTGGTCTGCGGGCTGACATTGAATTGCCATCAATCTTACTAACCCTTACCTCATCTTCTTTGCTGTCTTGAACCTGGTTATCCAAGCCCAGCTCAATTAGGTAAAGCACCATACACAGCACGTGTTCAGACATATTCTGATGATCCATCCATATCTAAAACAAAAACACAAAAGTACCTGCTTTATGAGAAATCATAGCGACGTAACATTGAAGTACTGACCGTCAAAAGATCTTACCTTGTAAAGCAGAGTGAATATCACAATGTGCAGGGTTTTGCAGTGCAATAGTTTGATCAGGCCTTTGTAGCACGGGTGCAAGGGCGTCCTCTCCTTGTAAGGAGGCCATGGGTTGCCCGTGTGAATGCCTGACTGCTTTAAACTGGGTGGCCCACAGAGAAGGAGAGAGTTACTGACATAGCCGTAACGACGTGTAAGCTATCAAAAGATGGTGATAAACGTGACAAATATTGATTGATCAGAGATAAATGTTGTAAAGTGGAATATTTAAAGTCATCCCATATTGTGTTGCCAAGCAGCAGCTCGCCCTCAAAAAAAAAGTGACGGCAAAATGCAATTAACTATCGGCGATCCATCTGAACTTTCAATTACATCTCTACCCGAAGGAGAAGCATTATACAAAGGTTATCTTTCCCCACTCCAATTGCAAACATGGCGTTGGGTGGTAATGGTATCGTCGTTCCTTCTAATAGCATGAAGAAGGTGAACGCCGAGGATTCGTCTTCACCGCGACTGACACATTTGTCCCGGGCCCGAAACCAGACGAGGGAGATTTCCTCAATTCTATTACAATTTTGCCTGAAATATAGATTTTTTGTCCCTGACAGCTATTTAATTGGAAGCAACTTTAGCAGCCAATGGACCTGACCTTTCTTATCATGTCCCTCCATGAACACTAACAGATAGATGACCCCGGCAACACTGAAGAGGAGAGCGTGTGTTTGGTTTTCCAGAGAAGACAATGAAATGATTTGCGCAAACGTCGAGTTCAACTTACAATGCTGAATACCGATCCATCGCGGACTGCACGTCACGTCGGTACACAGTTCTGAGAACAACCATGATGGGGTCAAACTCATTCTCCCACACTTCAGCTGTTGGAGGGAAAGAAAAAAAAAAAAAGGAGACATACCGCGTTTCCTTCATTACTAATTCTACTTATGCGAGTGGAGTAAGACTGCCACCAAGTGGTGGGATGATAAAACTGCACATTGTTTCAATAGTAAATAGATTTTTTACCGAATTTGAAACATAATCCGGGTTTGCGCAGATTAATTATGTGATCATCATGACTTTACTTTAATAGCGCAGCCTACCTTTGGGTGTGTACATGCCCTGCTGCATGGAACCTCCCGGCTCAAACACCGGTGCTTTGAAATCGGCCACGGCAGAGAGCATCTCCTCAAAACTGCAGCTCCCTGGCACGATGCCACTCTTCGGGTTGGGATTCTCGGGAATCTGAGAAAACACGCCTAAGGAACAACTTTTTGGTGACGTAAGATTTCACGTGGCATCTCTCGAAATTGATTGAAAGGATACAAGGTCTAACAGTGAGCTGTGGGTGCGATCATTCATACACAGCTGCGAGACCATCTCAGCCCGAAGGATCTCGTCGTCTGTCATCCCTGATGGCGAGAGTGAGGAGACGTGGCATTCAAATTCATGAAATCAACTGCGTCATCAGCCTTTTCTTTCTCAAGCAGCCATCGGAAGGTCATAATTCACCACCAGAGTGGCGCTGTCAGAATTGTGACATTCTTTGTTGGGCCACTTACCTAAATGAATGCGAAGGCTCGTCAGGATGACTAAGAAGGTCAAAGCGCCTTCCAGCATCGGTCTTTCCTGTTCGGAATCTAACACGGCGTTCTGATGCTGAGACGCCATGGTTAAAAGATCGACCACTTTGAACCTGCGGGTGGCAAGGATAATTCTTCTAACCATGATGGAATATGACAGAAGCAGAAAAATGCAATGATTGGAACACACCTCTCAAAAACACTGGAGATAAAGTAGTCAGGATCGAGCCTTGACGCGCAAACCTGCAAAACAAGGAGGATGAGAATCTACGTGTGACAACACCTGAGCAAAATGTCTGATGTTCACTCCCAACCTGTAGTAGATAGATGTCGGGGTCGATCATGGAGTTACAAAAGTGTGACTGCACGTAGGTCATAGCTTGTCCTTTAATCTGCAAGCCGTTTCTAACCCACATGTTGCTGTGGATCTCGGACAGACTTGCCTACAAGCAAAAGTTGCAAGTCATATTATTAGGACTCATCCGAGTTCAAGCGGAAGAAGAAGAAGAAGCCAAGCATGCGCTACCTGAATCTGCAATGGATGCACCATGATTTTCATCAGCATCTCTTGGTCAGGGAGGAGGCTGTCCAGGTCCAGGCCTTGGCACTTCACAGCCTGGGAATTATTTAAATAATTCAATCATATATATAATATATTAAATAATATAATATATGATTATAATCAAATATAATAAGAATAGAATTAAATAAAAATAATTAAATCTTCAAATTCAATAATAACTACATTATGAGTGTCACAAATAGCCAATGCCCATTGCTCAGAAATCTGCAAAAAACCTAAGTAAGCACAAAAATGCTGCAGTTGGACATACCTTACTGAGGAACATGGCGTAGTAGCGATGGAGCGGCAAGTGAAATGTCACTTGATTTGGCAAAGGCTGCAAAAAAAAAAAAAAAAAAAAAAAAACCACAAGCCGTGAGAAACCTGGAGAAGGAAACGCTCCGAAAGCTAAACCTTCTTAAACTTCACCTCGTCGTTGAAGCTGATTGCGTCGAACCAGATCTGAAGTGTCTCCAAACAGTAGCGTACCACAGTCTTAGTATACTCCTGAGTCTCCTGAGGACACACGTGTTCAAACTCCTTAGCAGGAAGTTCACCTTGGAGAGTCGAGTCCAAGTGTGACAACACGGCCAGAACTTACTTTGACTTTGCAGTGCGTTAAAAGTCCCCACATGGGTTGCGCGCAGGCCTCCAGCTCGGCCGCGAACGCCGCATAGTAAGTCTGAGATTCAAATTCCACATGCTCGTTCAACTCCCGCTTATTCAAGTTCATTCCTGTCACGACAGAAAACGACATCGTGCACATGACCCCCAGCAAGAAGACACTCGAGAGTTATTTTTAGCGCCGTGACTGCACATGGCAAGCGAGCGGCGTAAAAACACAATTCTAATTCGGTGACACGGGCTCACGTTGCGTCAGGGGTCACCAACAATTGTTGCCGCAAAACAAACGACACGTGTTTGAGGGTACGACGAAGGACGTACCTTGGAAAAAAGACACGAAGCTCATCCACAGCATCAACAAGGAATGATCTTCCAGGAACTTTTTGGCAACACTTTGGTGTGATAAGATGTTGATAAAATCACTAACTAAGGGCCAGTATGTGTTATTTTTCAACAGAGCCTCGCTGCAGTTCACCACAACATGCCGACTGTTTTCTTCATCTGAAAAAAAAAAAAAGGAAAATAATTCAAACCAATGAAGGCCGGACATTAGGAGTTTTCAAATTGATTAGTTACCCTGAAGTTCACTTTTAATAAGGCAACTCTCCATCATATAAAGGAGGACAGTGACCATGATGTCCAGCAGCTGACACTCCTCGGTCACATGACGAGCCAGTTCCTCGTTGCTGAACAATTGCACGCTGATATGTACAATACGGTTGGACATGGTGTCCGACTCGTGGCTTTTCATCAAGGTTTTCATGATGAATGCGTAATGCTGAACAAATGTTTTGGTAAAAGTGATCTGCCCAAAACAAAAACAACAGGAGTTACATTGCTGCAAAACAACGAGATGATAAATTGCTACTCACTTTGTAATCTTGATCCGGCAACATATTCAGCAAGAAGGTGACCTTCTTCTGAGGAAACTCATATTTGATTGTCCAAAACAGGAGCTCCTCCAAAAAACATTTATGCTTCAAACATTCAATGATGGACAAGTCTGAGGGCGGGGAAAAGATACACAATAAGGAGCAGTTGTCAATATTAGTATTATAATAAGTATTTCCTTCATATTACCTTTTGTACTGCTACTCAGCTTGACCCTCTTTCTCTTGCCGACAGATTGGCCAGCGTCTTGGTCCTCCTGAGAATGCGGGGAATAAAAAAACACTCGGAATAAAAATCTGTGAAATCTGATTTATCACCTAAATGATAGTAATTTGGAATAAATAAATAAAAAACTTTACAGTGCAACCATTAAAGTTTGATGGATGATAAGGTTTTTTAAAAAATGCCTGTGCAGTTAATTGCGATTTTATTATCGTGACAATTTGACCCTTATGAAGATCAATTTAGATGACCCATTGTAACATTTGAAAACAGGATTTTTGTACAAACCTCTTTGCTCGACTCATCGGGGCTCCCCGGTGCTGCGGATCCTAAAAGTGACAGTAAAGTTGAGCATAGCTATTTCATGAAGACTGTAAAGTCAATGACTCAAGAAATCATATTTGATATAAAAAAAAAAGTCTGATAGAAAAAGGCAACAACGTGAACAAGAAGAAAATCTCACCCAGTAGGGCGTCAGCTCCTCCTTCCGCCCCGGCTTCACCTGTACTTTGGGCCTTGTCCTCCACAGACACCAAGCCAGAATTCCTCAATGCTGCCAAATACTTCTCGTAGTTCTTTTTAGCAAACAAATTGTCTGCCTGGCCTGAAGCAAAAGAAAAGAGGACTTAGTCATCACCTGCGTAACGTGCTTGCTTTAATGTCATAGCAAAACCGCATCGAGCAGTTACCCATGCTCAACTCCTTGAATGTTTGCTGATTGGTCAAAATCTTGGTTAGTACAGTCCGCATTGCTCCGCCCATTTTGGTGAGCTCTTCCAGGAAGGAGATTTGAGGCTCCAGCTGCTGAAGAACCTTTTGTAGATCTCTCTCAGTTGAGCTGTCTGGTGCGGGGCAGATAAAGATTTTTTTTTTTTTTTTAAACACGTGTTATGACTCTCAGCTCTTTGTAAACATGATACCGGATGTAAACAAGAGCTTGCGCTATTTATCTATATCTGCATTTAATATGTAATAAGATACTAGAGCTCAGCAATCATTGGTTCAGAACTCAAGAGACTTCACTTCTGTTGCGTGACTGGTTCATATAAAATGTTTGATTTAACTAGTGATAACTAATAACTAGTCCTTACCTGCTTCTGTATAGCCATCCCTCAAATATTGTATGACAGACAGGATAAAGCGAGGGAGAACCAACTCTGACATCATCAGAAGATCTCTGGGAATCGACGGGATGTTTTCTCCTGTTCTCAACCGATGCCGTCTGCAAAACCTGTTTTTTTTAAAAAACAAAGACATTCTTTAGCAAACTGATACCTTTGAGAGCAGCCAAAAATATGTGCCTCTCTCAAAGCCATTCTGAGACAAGTCTCAGGCATTTTTTTGGTCAATTCATTCACTGAAAAGTCAAATTCAAGATGTTTAGTTCCATTTTAAAAAGCAATATTCAGATGACGAACATGTTGGATTTTGCCATAATGTCTGATAGGCACCTAACAATACAACATAACATTTTGATAGTTGATTAGTATCTTTTTTTTTAATCTATAAACTAACAATACTTGTTTTAAAGTGTTTGTTCATGGAGAGCACTGTCTCATCGGAAAGGGCAGGTGCAATCGTTGTTTTACAATGAGGCAACATCATTCAACCATGCCCAACCCAATTGGACGTTTGTTAGTTTATCGGTTCTCCAATGATCCAACTATGTCTAAACAACCATATAAGCTAAAATGATCAAGTTCGAGTAGCTAAGTGACGTTCACCATGGATGGATTCTCTTAATTGCTCAATCAATGCTAACTAACATTGTCTCGCCCATTACAGGAAAAGGAAAAACAAAACAGTAATTATCAATGTGTATATGTCGTCATTGGAAATGAAGTATCTCACCAAATGACACAAAGGTTGTATTCGTAGGTGACGACATTTGAATAAAAACGAGAAGCTCCCTTCCAAAGAGCACCTGTCACTGGCTAGCATAGCTTAGCATCTTTTAGCCTAGCTTAGCTAGTCGAAAACTTGGCTTACCCACTCTCGCGCATGACATTACTGTCTCCACAATCACAGGCCCCGCCAGCCTGGCTCCGGAACATGTTGAAGTCATGACTCGTATGGTCTCCGTTGTTAAAGCACTCGGCGCACAGTGACATGCAGGGGGAGATTCCACAAGTCCGGCATCGATACGCCACGAAATTGGCCGTCCAAACTAAGCCGCACAGGGTGGCGTTGTCATAAGAGCGGACCGTTTTGCAGAACTCCTCGAATGCTTCGCCTCCTGCAATTAGACATTTACACCAGTCAAGCGCTTCGGTGTCCGTGGCTGGTTTTTCGGGATTTAGCACGTCATCCAGGAGCTCGTGAATTTGTCGGAGGGCAGCGCTGTTGTCAGTCCGCTTTAAGTCTGCCTTCAGGTGGGCGGCAGTAGCTTTCTTATCCCGGCGTAACAGCGACGCCGCCATCATTCGCTGGCTTGTTGTCCACAAATTTATTTTTGTTGTCTTGCGTCCATGTTCTCGCGAGTTCTCGCGATACTTTTCGCCGTTAGTGTTCGTCGTTTTATTTTTTATTTTATATAAAAGGGAACTGCAGCCTACGTATACACGTTCGAAAGAAAAAAGTTGCAGTTTCACACTTAATTTACGTATATGCTGAGGTAGTTTAGTTTAATGAAGCTGGTTTCCCAGCTTCGTTCAGACGCATCTATTTTCGTGTGCTTGTCGGTTTTATTGTTTTTTTCTTTTTTCTTTTTTTTTTTTTTTGCTTTTATGCAACAGCAGCCTAATTTTAATCCGACCCGTCTATAAAATAGAAATGAAAAATTGTGAACTGTCACGCTTTCTGAAGAAAGCGTCTAAATAAAGAGTAGAAAGAAATGCAACTGAATTTCAATTTAAAATTTGACGTGGTGCGTTTGTACTTTATGGTGGTTACAATGTCATGTTTTAAAGCACAAAGTTTTATTTAATATTGGCAAGAATTTGACCGGCTCCATTCTCTCGCGTTTTTGTTCCATGTCGGTATGCTTTGGTTGATACAACCAAAACGGAAGTTGTCTAATCTACAGTAAAACTTCACATTTTACTGAGAACTATCGCCTTTTCTTTCATTCAATGGATAAATTAAGCTTTGATAGTTGCACACGATGAAACTTAAAGAGTTGGAAAGTTGTCTACAACAAGTGGATACATTTGAAGAGCCCAAAATCCTTCTGGAACAATATCCAACCAGTGCACACATTGCTGGTGAGAAAACAGCATGCGCTCACCTGGGCGTTTGTTTACTTTCCTTTAATTGAATCAAAAATTAATTTGTGATTCCGTAGCGTGCATGCTGTACACTATCCACAACACGTTTGATGACATTGAGGCAAAACTGGTGGCGGATCTCGGATGTGGCTGTGGAGTTCTCAGCATCGGTGCGGCGATGCTCGAAGCTGGGTGCGCTTATCTGACTTTTTGTCCTAATTATCTACAATAATACTGAAATATCACTGGGTAAACTTCTCTGACATGTCTTCTAAAGGTTATGCGTCGGCTTTGACATCGACAACGACGCGCTGGACATTTTTAGAAGAAATGCGGATGAATTCGAGCTTTCCAATGTTGATCTGGTCCAGTGTGACTTGTGTTCGCTGAAGGCTGAAGACTATCGTAACAGTTTTGACACTGTCATCATGAATCCCCCTTTTGGAACTAAACATAACCAGGGTGAGGAAGTAATAAGCCGATTTATGCACGATCAATCATTTTTGATTGAAGACTTTAGTGGCCGATGTGTTGATAACTTTATGTGCCATTTTATGAGCTTCCAACTCTGAAATGTTTTCCTCAAGGTATGGACATGAAGTTTTTGAGAGCTGCTATAACAATGGCAAAGACATCTGTATATTCACTTCATAAAACATCAACCCGTGAAGTGAGTTAACCCTCTTCCCCCATTCTTGCCATTAACTTTGCAGGCAGTAAATTAACAACAAAAACAGCGTGTGTGTCTGACAAGTTTATGTTCTTTCTCCCATTGCAGCACATACAAAAGAAAGCAAATGACTGGGGAGTGAAGATGGAAGTCATAGCAGGTAATGCATGCACATTAGAACTATTGAAACAAACTAGTTGACTTCCTTGATTTTATTTTTATTTTTCCTTTAACCCTAACCAGAACTGAGATACGACTTACCGGCATCTTATAAGTTTCACAAAAAGAAATCGGTGAGTTTAAATACCCTTCACGCTCTTTTCCGAGAGCTGAGCAAGCACATTAAAACGGTTGAATTGTTAAGCATGGTTTATTAGCAATTCACAATGAAACGTAAAAATAGCAAAGCTTTTTTTGTTTTTACTAATGAAGGGAAGTTTTTTTTGTCACACGAGGAGTCTTAGAAAACCAACTAAAATGTTCAGTTGAAATTAAATTACAGTCCGAGTCTCAGAGAGCGGAAGGTTTTCTACATAATAAAAATCAAATAGTCTGAAGAGAAACATTAAAGGACTTCCAAAGCAGATTACTGACACCAAGGTTTGCTCTCCAGGTTGACATTCAGGTGGACTTCCTTCGCTTCTCCAAAGCTTGATGCTTATGACTGGAATGGACTTGTTTGCCTCTGTATATAATAAATGTTTTGTCCAAAAGAAATGCTCAGCGCGTGGCCTCATTAGGATCCATTTTCAGTTTTGGCCACTTTAGCCGCGGGACCGTCGGCTTCCTCGAGTTCTCTCTTCGGGGCGGCGGGCGCTGGATGAAAAAGTGGAAATAATTCAACAATGTTGCAAATTCTTATTTCACGCAAATCTTGTAAATGGAATGAATGTTTACATACCCGCCGCCTCCTCATCGTCGCTTTCAAATTTCGTCTTCTTGCCCTGGTATTGAGTTCTGTTTTGATCTCTTCCCCCTTTCCCTTTGCGACCTCCTCTTCCTCGACCACCGGATTTTCCTCTGCCTTTAAGACGGACAAATGATTCTGATTAAAAACAGGGGAATCGAGCAACGGTCTGCGTTTGGACCGAGTCACTCACTACCTCTGTCTTTATTCCGGCTGAGTGATTCCTGTTGCGCTTTAATGATCTTCTTCAGGGCCTCTTTTTCCTCTTCTCCTTCAAGCAGCTTCCAAGTAACGACATTGTTCTTCACTTTAAGCTCCCCGTCATTCGCCTCTTTGGCCTTCTCAAATGCTTCCTTTGCATTTCCGTCGAAGAGGAGGTTGCCCTTGTTAAGATTCAAAACGGATCTGATATCAAATATTTAAAAAAAAAAAAACCACCTTCCACTCATAAAATAAACATTTGTGATAGTATATTAATTGCTGGAGGAACTCTTGACTTACCTCTTTGGCCCCTCTTGTAAAATCGACCCACTTGATTCGTTTATATTCGGAGAACACGGCATGAAAGTCCTCTCTGGAAACATCTTGCAGCTCGCCAGAGAAATTTAACAAAGAACCTGAGTACTCTTCCAAGAGCTGCTCCTGCAAAATGGCAAACGTTGCTCGCATTAGCAAACCTTCCCCCTTTCAAAAAAAAAAAAAAATTAAGCTTGAGGATTAAGGGCACTCACCATAGTTTTCTCTTCCGCGTGTTTCTGTTGCTGTTCTTTATCCCTGAGGGGGATTTGTGAAAAGAGCATATTACTTGACTTTTTTTTTTTTATTATTTAGAAAATATAAATCTGTTATGTACTCACTGTTTCACTTTTGCTTTTGATTGTGCTTTGTGTTGTTTTCGCTCTTCTGCTTTCTTTGCATGGTAGGCTTCCCTAAAAACACAAAAGAACATTTGACTCTGCACAAGCCATGCTATAAATTGTTCAATATTTAAAAAAACAAAACAAAAAAAAAAACCTTGATAACACAAGCATCTCATTGTCTTTGAATGATTTGATGTCAGGACGTTCAAGGAACTTTTTGGATGACTCTTCGGTGTCAAAACAGATAAACACCGAACCCTGCCAACAGATATGGAGTTCATATCACACTTCCTGAAATTTCATCCATCAACTTTGAATGAACTTTTGCCAACCTTGAACTGCCTTTCCATATCCCTCCTCATTTGAATGTTTTCTATGTTGCCTTTCCCATTCAACCACTCCTGGATCTCATCAAGGGAGGTTCCCAAGGGAAAACCTTTCTGGAGGAACAAATGGGACAAATTATTGTGTGATGTGAAAGACAGAGAAATGAAAAAAAAAAAAAAACGTATCGTACTTTAGCAATAAATGTATGGCATGAAAATGTGAAACTACAGGTATCTGGAAGTTTTCTAGAATGGGAAAAAAAAGCGAATGATGTCGTACCATGTAGACAGATTTGTGCTTTATAGCATCTTTGTACTCGTCGTTCAGTTCAGGTAAAGGTTTTTCAGGACACCTCCTGATTTTTGTCTTATCTTCACTGACTTCCAAAAGGCCACTTGGTGATTTCTTGAGAGCGGAAATGATGACGTTAGCGTCAGAGGTGAGCGATTTTAGTCTGGAAAGAGAATGTAAAGAAAACACTAAAAACCCTGAGGGGGAACACAAAAAAAAAAGTGCAACAAAGACACAAACCTGTTAAATTTGAGCATTGTCTCCAATGTGACCCAACCATCATCAAGCTGAAGTTGTTCTTTCAGAAACTTGTCCCTGAGAAGATTGTGATCCCCAAAGTAGTACTGCAAGGAGGAATACAGTAAATGTACAATTTTCTTATCAAGAATATTTTAAGGACTGAATAAAACGCTTCCAATTGAAAAGCATATAAATAAATTACCTCGACTTGACGAGCCACTTTCACTTCAACTGAGGACATTTGTTCAGACATGACTGATCTGTGAGCAACACACAATAGTCATAAATTATTATTAAGCATTTTGTTCAATTCAGGAGAGGTATATAAACGATTAGTTCTGAAATGAGGCGTCCACAATGAATAACTTACATGACAAAACAAATTTCCATAATTAAAAAAACCGTCACAGGCACACCAATCGATCAAACGTGCTACAACAATTAGCTATTACATACAATTGTCTATCAAAATCTATTGTTGTTGTTTTGCGTTCTTATGTCGTTCTTTATTGTAGCTAGCATGCTAGCAAGCTAATATGTCGCAGTTGCACGCCAGCCAAACAGTGTGCTGCTAAATAAGCAAATGGTTCCATTTAGGAAAAAAAAACAATTAGTTTTATATTGACAACACGATATGAACTCGTGATAATATTCGTGTAGGTATATCATTTTAGCACACTTTGAATGAGTTTAACCATGTGACTCCATTCTATCGCTAGTCAGCGTGCTGCTAAACAGGGGCGTCGTGTGTATATTAAAAAAAGATCATCTTTCGGGAGGGTATTTAAACAGAAAGCTACTGATATTTCATCTTCCATTGACCGGTTGTACTGTACTTACGTTGCACTTGATACGAGCCGGTGGAAAATGTAGTCTTTCAAACGGAGGGATTTTACTTTGGCACCAGTTTGTACATGTGGGACTGACTGCGTGTTACGGAAAGTCAGCAGGACCAAAAGTCAATAATGCGCAATAGTAGGGAAGCTGCAATTGCATCAAATTGTCGCTGAGTGTCGCTGCCGTCATACAATTTGACAAATTTAAATGTAAATGATTGTTTAACATATTTCAACTAACTATTTAGTACATATAAAAGTTGTATTTCATTGATATCTGTTTTTTTTATGGTGTATTTTCTGATTATCTCCATTATAAAGTTGCAGGTGGAGCCTATCCCAGATGTGTTAGACTGAGCACAGCATGCAACCTGAACTGGTTTCCAGTCAATCGCAGGGCATGCAATAAATCAATTCATGCATTTTTTTCAAGAGATACATTTATTTAAAATAAATTAATAGAGTCAATACATATCAAGTAACCAGTTTGCTACAAATATTACAGAGCTCTTGAATCCTTAAATGTGTAAGTCATGGACTCATCAATAGTTATTTTGTGTAAAAGCCCCTGGAAGAGTAACTAAGGTCATTGTTGTTATTCTGATTGATGCTATTTCTTATGAGTAAATAAATATCCAACACAAATATGAGGTAAATCTTCATCCTGTAAGATCAATCAAAATATTCATTAATACTTGCATAGTAGGGCACATCTGGTCATTCAATGTATTTATACTTTTGGCACACAGCAACAATTCCATGAAGTATGTCAAGATCTCTACATTAAACACTATACACACAGACACATCCATGAGACCTGGACGGGCTAGGAAGCGTTCCGACGATCTCCCACGTGTCCAATTTTGGATCGTACTTCTCGATGCTTTGCAGGTAAGTCCCTTTCGAATAAGAGTAGCCACCTGTGACATAGATGCAACCATTGATGACCGCAGCGCCGCACTCCATTCTCCTCTCCTTCATCACCGATATCGAACTCCATTCCTCTCTCTGCGCATCATAACAATCTGCGATCGTCGTCTGTCCGCCGACCAGATAAAGTTTATTGTCCATAGACACAGAACACAATCCATACTCTGGAAAAAGAAAACGAGAATCCTAATTGAAACGCAATGCCAAATAAATATATAGTATATTCCCGTTTGATCTTCTCGGACCGATACCTGGATGAGGGCTTATCGTAATAATGCTCCACTCGTTGATATCTGGCCTGTAGACCTGGATCTTCTCATACGTGCAGCTTCCCCTGAATCCATAGTGTCCTCCGGTCACATAGATTTGATCTCCCATCACACCAGCAGTGGCATTTCCAACACCTAAAAATAACAAAAGAAACAATCCCTTACAAAACGCATGAAAACAAAAATCTAAATTTACCACACAAAAAAAAACTAAGTACCCCAAATCTTTGCTCGGGTTGGGGATTTTGACAAGTTTCATTGCACACCTTGGATCATTCTTGCCCCAGGGAACCATTTCTTCTTCAGTGGATCGTACCATTCTGTCTCCTGCTCTGGAGCTCCTCCTCTATATCCTCCGATAGCATAAATACAGCCGTGCAAAGCGACCGAACAATGGTAATATCTGGCTGTGATCATGGAGCACCCCTCCGTCCACTCGTCGTAGTCACAGTTGTAAATAAAAACCCCGTCGAGGGCCTCCACCGTGTTGGTCCTGTAGCCCCCCGTCACGTAGATGTCGGCCCCTAGTAAAGCCACGCTGTAGCTCTCTCTCGCATGGTCCGGCATGTCTTTTCCTCTCAGCCATGTGTCGTTTGTAGGCTCCCATATGTGAACTTCACAAAGAGGATGCCAGTAGTATCCTCCAATGATGTAGATGTTTGTTTTTCCATCTACGGTTCTCGCTTTACATTTAGGGGTCAGAGCCTGAGCGAGCGTCGATTTGAATCTTTCGTCACTCGCTGCGAGGCACTTCTGGAAAGTAGTCTCATCCAGGTCCAGATGGATCGACCGCAGCAGGTCCACAGCGCGATGGATACGGTTCTCCAAGTCGTGGATGACCCATTTGGTCACCGCGTCGATCAACATCTCATCTCTCGGCATGTTGAGTTTCTGCAGTAACATCCGGATCTTATTGGAGTCCAGTTCCAGGAACTCCTCTTGCTGGATCAGTTCTGCAAACCTGCTCAGCATCACCCTCCTGGACTCACGTTCCAGTCGCGGACATAGGTGGAGTTGAGCGAACGCATACATGCCCAGGCAGTTATCCACATCCAGGAGTCGAACTAAGAAACTTTCGCAGGCACTTTTCACCGAGATAAACTGCAGCAGATCGGCGGCCTCCAGCAGGCTTTGCACGTTCTTCTCCGTGATGCTCACTTGAGCCGTGTAAACGTAATCCACCAAAACCGCTAAAACCTCATCATCTACTCCGGCCAGTTTGATGACACTGTTGGATCTCTCCTTCATATCAACCGTGAACATAATCTGGAAGTAGGAACTCCTGGCGGACAGTAACGCCTTGTGGCAACGGAACACCCGTCCCGAGTCATCGGCGCATTGCAGAGTGATGTCTGTAAAAAGTCCATTGATGTAGAAATGCCTGAGGGCATCTAGAATCTCAGCTGGATGATCCGGGTCGCAGAACTCGTAGGTGTAGACCTCATTCTGTGACATTGTATCTGCAGCCCAAAAAAAAAAAAAAAAATCGAACTTTGACCTTATAGGCAGATATTCTGACCATAAATCCCAATTTCATTTATTATTCATAGCATTGTCCCTTGGATTCAACAAAAGATCACACTCACCTTTCTTTTGTCCATAAATTCTCGTCGAATTCTGGTTGCTCTTCTCCATAAACATCACCAAAAAAAAAAAACACGGAGGGCTCAATTTAGTGCAAGATGGGACGTCACAGCCGGTCGCTTGTGTCCTATTTTGGTGATTGTGTGCAATGCAACAGCGGCCATCCCCCCACGACCCGCTCGCGCTCCTTCTTCTCCTCCTCCCTACTCTGCACTCGACTGCAAGCAAGCCCTTGAGAAAAGATAGTCACTCTCTCACCTCCTAAATATAACAGCCAACGGTCCCATGATCATGTTGCGCACATGGACTGCGCGGAATACAAATGGGATCCAAATGAGCGACAAATTCCCACTCGTGTTTTTCTGCCACTCTCGTCGTTGCCATGGTGTTTGGAATCTAATTCTACAGTGGCCAAAATTTGACCTAATCTCACGGGATTATCATGACACGAGTCCGTTGCCGATTGAACCGCCATCGTGGTATTGGGAATGAATGTATTGGCAATTTCTATTTAATAAACATCGCATTTAAATAAAGTGGCTGCTGTTTTATATATATATATATATATATATATTTATTATGAATGTATTGGCAATTTCTATTTAATAAACATCGCATTTAAATAAAGTGGCTGCTGTTTTATTTATATATATATATATATATATATATATATAGTTATCCCGACGTTATGCTGCGCGCATTTATCATTGATTCGCCTTGAGGTGTTTATGATTCAAAATTAAAACGATTACTGCTCTTAATATTTGCATCATTTCATATTTAATATTTTCAGTAGGCTATGTTGACGTTATAATGATGGATGAACCCCAATATTGTCTGTGGACTTTATAATGAACATTTTGCACAAGCGTATACCCATTTTCATCACATGACTACCCCATTTGATGTTTAAAGTAAACATGTAAACACTTTTTTGGAGTACTTTCAGAATGAAGTGTCAGATATAATGTCAGTTTTTTTGGGGGGGGGGGGGGCTTATATCAGCCAGCCCAAAACAAGAGAAGAACATAAGCATATTTTTCATCAGTTTTACTGAGGAAAAACAGTGAAAATCATTCTAACAATGGAATGTAAATAGCAAATGGCTCTGAAAATGTTAGTTGTGAATCCTAAGGCAAAGCTGGATCGATAAGACACCGGTCTGGCTTCAAGCGCTGAGCTGTGCCGCTTCCTGAACCAACGACTTCAAGGCACAGAGATCTCGCAGGAGAGAAGACACCCCCACGCAGTACCAACTCGCAGCGGAGTTCTCTGCGGGAGCACTGAAAGATTCAATTTGCACTCCCTCTGTGGCTAGCAGGCCTAAAACCAAAGAAAAGAGAACATCGCTGTGTAATTAAAGGAGTAAAAACTCCATTCAAACACTTAGAATTAAGCCCTAGCATTGACGTCATCATTTTTTTGACAGCGAAACCGTTTATGAATGAAAGCTTCGGAATCCTGGACCCATTTTCCTTACCGACCAACGATGAAAGCAGCTGAGGATTCGGCGAAGCCTTGAAGAAGAGTAAATTGCCAACCAGCGACACCGGCTGTCTGAACACGCTGCCGCTCAGTTCCAGCAGGACCGGTCGGCCACCTTGTACGGTGCCGGTGGCTTTGTAACGGAAGCCGTCGGTCACGATCTCCACCGAGCACGCGGCGGGAGAAGTCTCGTCCGACGCGCTGTGGTTTTGGTTCACCTGAGGGTGCCGGGAAAAGCAGATAGTTTACACCGTGGCATTCATTGTCATCAGAAATGTTTTGTATGAATTCAAAGTGGTACCGTGATTCCAGATTCCTCAGCTAGACTCAGCACATTGATGAGGTTTGGGCAAGAGTCCGATTTGCCCTTAAGCAGGCCGACCAGCACGGCGGCCGTCATGTAACTGGATGATGACTTCATGCTGTCTCCTGGTAAATAAATAAAATAAAATCAGAATTGGTTCATCAGGTACGGATTAGCGATAAAATACACTGCACGTTTTCACCACTAGAGGGTGCACAATCCTAATTTTAAATATGAGCTCATAATCACACTTGACAGGAGCAAACAAATGAAAACGATAACGTAGCTCGCACCTTGGGATGTGATCTGTACATGGCTCAGCGGTTTCTTTGACACGTTACACGATTGCAGCACAGCTCCGATTGCCTCGCCCAGTTTGATCAATGGAGAAGAGTCCGAAGAGAAAGTGCTCGCCAAAACTTGTGCGTTTACCTGGGGATAAAAAAAATAAAAATGTATAAAATATCTTTTTTTAAATTTTGAAAAATATAATACCTGGGGTAAAAAAATATATATAATTTTTTTTATAATTTTGAAAAAAAAAATAAAAATCCAATTGGAATTTTTTGTCCGCCTCAATACTATGAAACTTACAGCTCCCACCAGCTTGTTGCCCTTCACCATGTCGACGATCTGCAGAGCGATATCCTGGCCGCACCGCGCCTGCGCTTCCTTGGTGCTGGCGCCCAAATGCGGACAGCAAATCACGTTGGGATGATTGACCAGCGAGCGGTCCTGCGGGGGCTCCTGTGTACAAACCCAGTTGAACCTTATTACAATTCTATCTCATTCACACCGATTAGAATATATTTGAAATGAATCTTGCCTCCACGAATACATCAAGGCCAGCTCCTCCACACTGTCCCGACTCCAAAGCTCGGAGGAGGGCAGCTTCGTCGATGATGCCGCCACGTGCGCAGTTCACCACTTTGACTCCTCTCTTGCATTTGGCAAAGCTTTCGTCATTGAGTAGACCTTGGGAGGATATCGAGGGCAAAAATAAATCAACTCAAATAGGATTTAGGGATCAATCAGTGTTTTGTGTCAAACTTTTATGATACTCACCAACAGTGGAGGGCATTAATGGCGTGTGGACTGTGATGTAATCACAGAGAGGCCAAAGTTGCTCCAGGGACATTTGCTCCACCCCCCAGGTGGCCGATACCTCAACTGGAGTGATTGGGTCGTAGCCGATAGTCTTTAAAAAAAAAAAAAAAAAAGATATATTTTTTGTGATTATTGCAGAGTACGAGGAAAATTCCGTCGTGTCAGGTGACAATGTGACCGACCTTCATCCCGAACGCCTGCATTCTATTGGCCACCTCTTTTCCTATTCTTCCAAGTCCAACTATTCCGAGCACTTTGCCGTACAGCTCGGAGCCCATGAACTGCAACATCAGAAAATTTGACAATGATCCGGCTGACTAAATCAAAAGCAGCGCAGAATCAGAATGTCGCGTGTCATTACTGACGACCGACTGGACAATGGAGTCGGCCATGCGACTATAATTCATCACAGAGCTTGAAAAGAGTCAGCTGTGAAACCTCCCGCTCACCTTTTTGCGATCCCAATTGCCCGCTCGCATGGACATTGCAGCTTGAGGCACATTTCTGCAAAGAACATAGTTCCAAAAATTACAATGTCCAATTACTATGACCTACTTTTGGTGTGGAATTGAAAATGGCAATTTGGTCACATAAAATCTGTTGTCCTATGTCGCCCTCTAGTGGCCCTGGCTTGTTATGACCCTAAATACAGTTTATACCCATAGCTGATCTAAATGGTCAGGAAGACAAATATTTGCCTACCTTGAGAGACTCATCAGAAGGGCGCAGGTCAGCTCAGCCGCGCTGATGGTGTTGCCGCTCGGCGTGCTGCATGAAACATCTGCTTACCTCACCGTGCTAACAATCCAACAATAAATTCAGACCGGTCACGCACGCTTACTTCATGACAATGATGCCCATTTTGGTGGCGGCGTCAACATCCACGTTGTCCACGCCGGTTCCGGCTCTCCCGATGATTTTGAGATTGGCGGCGGCGTTGATGACGTCGGCCGTCACCTTGGTAGCGGATCTCACCACCAGGCCGTCGTAGTTCTGATGAGGTGAGAGAGAAAGCAAACGCTTCTTACACGCTTGGCTGGATGATGAACTATCGGTATAAGCCACTTGACCCCAACAGTTTTCAGTCTGAAGTGGTCGCTTGTGCTGACACCGCCATGCTGTCACCTGTTTTTCATTGTGTCTTGTTAACAAAACTCATGATTGAACTTGATTAAAAACAGGACTAAAAAAAAAAAAACTAAGTTAACGATACAAGACTAAAAATCTATTAAAATCATACATTAAATTGCAATTGCAAAATTGAGGTAAAAAAAATCTATCACAATAAATTGAAACAGTACTTATATTTAAAAAAAATAAATAAGTGTGGACCTAGAAAAAAAAAGTAAAAACAAATACTAAGCGAAAATGCTAATTATTCAAAGTTTATTATTATGATTCAAATGTATCAACATAGTGCAGCTAAACTTCGATTTCAGTATATACTGGGAGCTTTTTTTACCAGCACTGGTTTAAAAAAAAAAAAATCAAACTAGTGGTGGTAAAGATTCCTGCTGTGGACAAAAAGGACATATTTTAGTGTTAGTGTGAGTCACGTGCACAATTTATGCCAGTCTCAGCAGCTCTTAGAGAAAGTAGTGGGCTGAATTGCATCATCTTGTCAGAACAGGGGCGGTGCTTACCAAACTCACACCATACACCTTCATCGAAAACTCATCTGCAACTGAAATACACTCATCTTGCAAAAAAAAAAAAAAAATGTCAGCGTGGAAGTTACAAAGCATTCGAATCACCCCCCCCCCCCCCCCCGACCATGCATACGTGGAAAGTGGAAGAAAAGAAGACACAGCTTTTACGCAATGCAGACTTCCAATGACATTCTTACCTTGATTTCGGCGATCAATTCGTCCTTTTTCATATTGTGCTTCTCCGTTACCCGGATGCCATTTTCTTCCAGGATGCTCTTGCAGCGAGGATCCACGCTTTCGCTGATGAGAACGCTTTTAATGGAGACGGGGGCCATTTTAGGGGGGCTTGTGTGTTGTATAAGAAGAAAGGCAGGGTTGCTGATGTATGAGCAACTAGTCCTGGAGAAGGAGTGCGACAAGAACGCTCCGGCGACTACTGATGATGGCCACGGGAAGTTGCTCGTGGCTTATGAATGGCCATGCGGGAGTGGAGGACAGCCCCCACTTTTTTTTTATTTTTTAAAGAAAACACGCCCCCTATCGGCGTGACAAATCTGACGAGTTCTGCACATTGGCATTTTTCTTTTTTGCACTAAATACTCCATATTTTACCAAATAAAACAACCTAATATTTACATTTAAAGAATGAAAAGTAATTTAAAAAAGCAGAACTGTTGGAAATTTTAGACAATAGGGGGAAGTCTCGTTTGGGGATGATTGGCAAATGACCTTAGCAAACCAGTTAGTCCTGACTTTGCCTAACCACAATGACGGACAACTTTTTAAAAAAAACATTTGTTTCATGCCTACCCAAAACATCGCACATAGTAATCATAATAAAAGCATACAAATACAATTGTTTTAAATCGTTATGAAAGTATTTTATTGCGAAAAACAACAGTCATGACCAACAGCACCATCTTGCGGCAGTAATCGGGAGTACCTCAAATGGGTTGCTTGGATACAAGGCAACAAATGATTCAATTGTGGCGTTGACAAAGTTGGAACATGTTGCTTTAATTAGGAACTTTACTTAATAATATTACGAAATATTATTACTATATTAGAGGGGGAAAATGTCATCAGCGGTTCAACATGGCCAACAGAGAGGAGCTGCTAAAAGTGGTGAGAGCTAATTGTATTTTTTTTTTCTCGTAGTTACATTTTTAAATTAGTTGTGAGACATAATAGAAAATTGCAAATTTTAATGCAGTTTGAAAATGAAGTCTAACCTGGTACACACATCTAATAGCTTTTTTATTTTTTATTTCAATAAATGTAAGATTGAGCCTTCAAAATTCTATTCTAACTATTTCTCATTTCTCTTAGCTTTTGCAGCTGAAGAGCCCAACGAGACAATCCAGTTTCCAGATCTCCGTCAGATCACCGTTTTATCCAAGGCTGACTGGCTGAGGATCCAGGATGAAATTAATCATGTGGACAAGGAGAAGGAAGCAATGATGGAGGCCAAGAGGGAGAGGGAGGCCTTACATTTGAAATCCAAACAGATGGCCAAATTGTGGCCCAACACACTTGCAGTAAGTGGACTGACTGCATGTCATATTTTCTCATTTGGGGACCCAAAGGTCAACTCGGTCGTTGTGAATTTTAGCAGTCGAGAAATTACCGTATTTCAAAAGTGCTTGTGCTTATTTCGAGTGTCAAAGACAGAAGAAGCTGGAAGCAAAAAAGATCCGGGAGCAGATTGAAGAGGAGAAAAGGAAACAGATCGATATGGAAGAAGCCAAATATCGGGAAGAAAAGCGGAAAGAGGCCATCGAGAAGGCAAAGGAGCAGCTCTACTATGAAACGGAGCGAGTCAAAGGACTGCACGTAAGTATCGCACAGAAGATGAGAATGCTGAGAATTTGATTCCTATAATTCAATCAATTTCTCTCAAAGTAGTGAAATAAAAATTGACAATAAATATTCCGATGTTGTTTATTTCATCTCACAGCGGGCACTCTTGCTAACAGAAGTTCTGAAGGAAAGAGAAGCTCAAATAAAGTTGAAACAAAGTATAAAGAACACCTCTGAGGACCTGGATAAAGAATACATAGAGAAGGTGAAGACCAGAGATGATGAAGCTCTCCAAAAAGAGCAGGAACGAATGCAAAAGAAAAAAGAAGAGTGCAAAGCTTTTGCTGAAGAACTGGACAAGCAGTAGGTGACAAAACGATGAATAGCCACGTGGTGTTTTTCAAGTTTGAATTGTCGCGTAGGATTAAGGGAAAACATCTAGAACGAGAACGACAGAAGCGAGAGACAAAGAAGGACGGCGAGGAAATCCGACGGCTTCAAGAGCTCCATCGACGGGAGCAAAAAATGGAGGAGCAGTTAAAAACCCAGCAGAAGATCACTTTCATGAAAGCTCAGCGGGTGGGCGGGCTCACCAATTTTTTTTTCCAACCACGTTTTACTGCTTGACATACTAACATCTTTCCATAGGAGCTTCTCACTAAAAGAGACATTGCAAAGGCGGCCGACACGGAAAAACAGGAGGCGGAGGAAGCCCAAAGAAAACTGTTCCTTTCTGCAAAGGAGAAGATGATCAAGTTAAGACGGGATAAAGAGAAGGAGTTACTCAGGTGAGAACTAGCAGGAATTCATTCCTTTTCTGTATTTAGTACTCACGTGGAAACATCTCGACTGGAGAATCAAGACCATGGAGTTTTGATTTTCTTTGCTCAGAGAGGTCCAAAATCGCAAAGAGAAGATTATGGACAAGCTGACATTGGTTCAGCAAGAGGAGAAGCGACAGAAGCAGCAAAGTGTTGCTAAGGCTGTCGCGGAGCAGGATGCACAGAAGATGCAGCAGGAATGGGAGGAAGAGCAGAAGAGGCTGAAAATGATGAAGTCAATCGCAGCTCACAGGGAACAAGTGGTAACAAAAATAAAATGCTTTGAAATTCTGGACCTGGATTTGCATTCTCTGGCAAACTTTTGTGTCTAGATTCAAGAGAAAGAGCAAAATGAAGTGATCAGAAAGGAGAAAGAAAGAGAAGCTCTTCAAGCAAAGAAAGAAGGTGACAGAATATTTGTTGAAGAACAGCAAAAGAAGACCCAGAGCATCCGGCAGGAGCTCCGGAAGATTCAGGACTTCAATGCAAGCCAGATGGTAGATGATGAAGGCAAGAGAGTTGACTCAGAAGTCAGTTTTAACATCTGGTCGTTTTTTACTCCAATGCAGGTGGAGAGAAAAACCCGGCAAGATCAAGTAAGGCAAGCTGAACACGAGTTTGAAGCCAAGAACATGGAGCTCCTCGCTGAGGAGGAGCTCGGATTTCAACAATACTCCAGCGCTGTGGTCCAGGCAGCTGCCGCCGCTCACCGCAGCGTGCTTCCACTCTACAAGGCCGTAAGGGAAGGGGTGACCGAGGGTCCCACCTTCATCAGAGCGAGACCTCGCTACCTCGTTCACGACAGCAGCGGTGCCGAAATGCCCAAATATGTCTCAGACAAAACGCAGGATATTAAGAAGATCCATGAGGTTGTAGATATTGAAGATGCAAAGAAAAGGCTGGGATTTACGTGGTTATAGTTTACTGGCTGACCTTGACAATGTTGATGAAGACAAAGACAAGTTTGAAACCTTAATTTATCTGGCCTTGCTGTGGTGTTTCAAATTCTGAAGATATTTTCACTGGAATGTATCATAAGAGTGTTACCCTGCATAGTTGACATTTTTCTCCGAATGAAAAAGTGCTGTTTTGGCGCCCTCGTGTGGCACCTAACAAGTAGTACTTCTTTCAGTTGACTATTTTGTGAGTGCTAATAATTGTAGCAGAACGTTGCAGCAATATTTTAAAATCAAAATGATGTATTTTAATTCCAATCTACGACTTGGAGCATTTCACATAAGATGATTTTTAAGCTGACATTACAGTTTACTCCGTTAAAAAGAAAAACCAAACAAAACGACAACAAGAATACAAAGACTATGTGGTGTCATTTAAAACGTCAATGGGTGAAAGATAAAACCTCAAGGTCTGGAACAGGCATGCAAAAAAAATATCTTTTGCCACTTTCCCCCCAAAAAGTTAAATAAAACAAGTTTCAGTAGAAAAAAAAAACATGTCTTACAGTAAAATCTTTAACCGGCTGAACCAAATAATCAAACTATGGTGTGGTTTACTGTCCCCACCTTCAGCACGCTATCAGTCTGCCTTCCTGCTTAGTGCTAAAAAAACAAAACAAAAAAAAAGACATAGGCCCACAAGACACTGCTGCAATTTATCGGTTCCGCTCGAGCGCTTCTTTTTCCAGCCTCCCGTTTGACTGCCAGAGAATTCAAAAGTGGCACTGTGGACATGTAAGGAATATCGATGTGTGCGTGCGGCTCTTTGTTGAAAGACAAAGTAGGCTGAGCATTATAGCAGGACGTCTCGGAGACAAAAAGAAAAAAAAGAAAAGCGCCAAGCCGTTCTCAAGAGAAAATCAAGTTGAATTTTTTTTTTTTGCCAATGTGTTGTATGTGCTAGTCGAAACTCGACATTCAGATTGAAATTGAGTTTTTGAAATCAGATTTTTTTTTTTTTATATATATACTTAGGAATGTCGTGTTCAGACTAGCGGATACGCCTAGAACATATGTCAAAGGACATTTTGGAAAGGACTTCCCCTTTAAGATGAGCTCAGTCGCTGCGAGAGCTCGAACTGGAGCTGGAGTGACTCCTCTTGTTGTTGCTTTTGCCTTTTGCGGCGTCGGCTCTTTTGCGGTCCTTGGAGGCGCTTTTGGATCTTCTGCGTTTGGACTCGGGGCTCTTGCGACGCTTGCGTCTGTCTTGATCGCTGTCGGAGGAGCTGCTGCTGCTGCTGGAGCTGCTGCTGTGTCTTCTTCTCCGTTGGCTGTCCTTGCGATCTTTGCTCCGCCCCCTCCTGCTGCTCTTGCTCCTGGAGCGCCTGCTTCTGTGCGTGTCGCGGCCCTTGCTTCGGCGCTCGCGACTACGCGTCCTCCGCCTTTCGTCGCCGTGTCGCCTACGCTCGCTCCTGCTACGCTCCCTTCCCCTCTCTCTGTCCCGTTTGTCGTCTTTGTCCTTGGAGGCGCCGGGTCCGCTCTTTTCTCGGGTCCTGCTGCTGGATCGGTGGCGCTCCTTGGAACTTCTCTCTTTGCTTTGAGACTTGGTCCGCCTGGTCTCGCCGTTGCTCGTTTTGGAATCCTCTCTCTTCTTGCCGTCGGGCTCTGGGTCTTTGTTTTTCTTTTTGCCGTGATGATCGGTTTCCTTCTCCTTGTCGGCGTTTCGTTCTTTGCTCCTCGAGCGAGCTTTCTTCTCGCTACTCTTATGCTTGTGACTCTTCTCTTTGCTTTTGGACCGTCTCCTCTTCTCTCTGCTTTTGGACCTTCTGCTCTTTTCTCTGCTTTTACTACGCCTTTTCTTGTCCTTCTGCTTACCTTGCTTCTCCCCTGAATTGTCCTTGCTTCTGGATCTCTGCGATCGAGACTTCTTGTCCTTTTTCCCGTCGTCGGTGTGCTCACCCTTGGAAGCGGAGGTCCGCCGTTCTCTCCTCTGAGTGTTAGCGGCCTCGTCCTTGTCCTCACTCATGTCACCTCTGGGGAGAGAAAAAAAAAAAAAAAGTCCAATCAAGCAAATGAAAATGTGCGATAATGTTAAGCACTACGATGATCGGGCTTTCTTGCGGCATCTTACTTGTCGCCCTTAATCCAACGCTCCCCCGTGACTGCTCTCATCCTCTGCCGCTGCAGCTCCAGACGCCAGTGGGGCGGAGTTTCGCTACGGCGATAGCGATCTCTGGATCTTGAACGAGAACGCGAAGGGGTTCGGTATCTCTGCGGAAGGGAGAAAAGACATTGAATCGATTGCGGGCGGGCGGAGATGCGTAAAAGTGCAGCCGGTTTGTGGAACACGCGCTCGCTCGCTCACCCTGGGGCCTCTGCCTTTGATCTTCCTGCCGGATCGCGTCATGACCAATCTTCTGTTATATTGAGAATTATGTTGCGCGCCAGATCTGCCAGGAGCAACGCATGAATGTCGATCAACCAATGATTCATTTTCCCTCAATCGATGCGAAGGAAAAAAAAGTAACCCACCTGTCTCGAGGCCGTTCGTCTTTGCCGTCTTTGTCCTTCTCGGGCTCTTCCTTTTTTCTCTCGGCCGGTGAGAGTCTCATCAGGAACCGATTCTCGGGAATGGGAGGGATTTCTTCAGGGCGCACGGTGGATGTGACCACCTCTTCTTGTTCTTTCTCTTCGACAATCTCAGGCTCGGCACTGTGAAAACACAAGTGAGGAAATCGGCGGCGGTTTTCAAAAGTTCCGTGCTCAAATGAATCTGAGGGTCAATTACGTCTTTTTCTCCTTTTCCTGTTTCTTCTTTTGCTTCTTGGCTTTCTTTTTCTGCTTCTTGGCCTCCTTGTCAGACTCTTCAGAGTCAGAGGACGATGCCGAGGAGCTGTCGGAGTCACTTGAGCTGCTGCTGGAGCTTGACGAGGCTCGCTCTTTTTTCTTGTCGTGTTTTTTGGCTACACAAACAAAAAGACTTGGTTAAAGCGGAGCACAGCTCTTGAGCTAGAAAATACTTGACTCAGTTTTAGGAGCAAACCTTTTGATTTGGGGACAAGTTCCCCACAGTTCAAAACCTTGATTTCGGCATAGGGTCGGCTGTTGGGATCCGTTTTCTCATTCTCCATAGTTTGTACGACCTCTTGACCGGAAATCACGTGACCAAAAACCACATGGACCCTGACAAAAAAAATAATAATAATAATTAAAACGTGCATCGTATCAACGTAAACAATTGCAACTGTACAGTTCTTACCCATCCAAATGGGGAGTTGGTTTTGTTGTTCTGAGAGGATTCAGAGAAAACAACACATTCAGAAGCAAATAATGACATCAATTCGGTAATATTGAGAAAACCTCTGGGTGCCTACATGAAAAACTGTGATCCATTTGTATCTTTTCCTCGATTGGCCATAGACAGCATGTACTCCTTGTTATGTTTCACAGCAAAGCTTTCGTCTGGGGGTATAGGGATTGAAAAAAAATTGTACAGCCATTTTCAAACCAATGGTCATTTAATTAGCCCGCAACATTTTTACCTTCAAAAAAGCCTCCATAGATGGACTCGCCCCCTCTTCCATTGCCTACAGAAACAACGAAAAATAGATCAGAAGATGTTTCTGTTCATTTCTTTGGGGTGTTAACTTAGTCATGCTTCATAATAAATCAATAAAACCAAGCAACCACCTTCGCTAAAGTCTCCTCCTTGAATCATAAAGTCTTTCACAATGCGATGGAACAAGCATCCTTTGTAATGAAGAGGTTTCTGGGTTCCTTTACCAACACCTTTCTCACCTAGAAGAGAATACAATGTGCATGGGAGATGTATTTTTTTGGAGGGAAACTTTAGTCGGAGTGAAATTGTAACTCACCTGTGCAAAGGCATCTGAAGTTTTCACATGTTTTAGGACAAACGTCGGTAAACAACTCGATGATGATTCGACCCACTGCAAAAGAAATGGATTTGGATCATGGAAACCTGTATTTTATAAACATGTAGTAATAGTATAACGAAATATTAAGCTAAAGGGCAAGAAGAATTAGAAGTACATCTCCATTATCTACTACATTTTTGGATCAAGAATCGAACAGTCTTCTGAGCT
The DNA here is from genome assembly GCF_054491065.1 of Syngnathus leptorhynchus. Taxonomy (NCBI): domain Eukaryota; kingdom Metazoa; phylum Chordata; class Actinopteri; order Syngnathiformes; family Syngnathidae; genus Syngnathus; species Syngnathus leptorhynchus. The sequence goes on from NC_141203.1 coordinate 11,251,958, forward strand.
TACCTGCTGCGCTTCCAATTCCAATGTCAAGAAAGCACCGAGAACGTTGAACCTTGATCCCCATGATGACAGTAGTTGCTGAACCACCTGAAGGAGCAAAACCTTAAATATCAGACACATACTAATATTATTAAATACATTACAAAGCTGTAATGACACCAATAGACAGTAGACACTAAAGTTTTCAATCCATTAACTTGCCCCTTTAAATATAGAAAAGGCTGTGTGAGCAATAGAGCTCGAAATTTAAGATTAGAACATTTTAAACGGAGAAAAGGTTCTAGCTTTTACCTCCTTGCTTTTAACTGAAAGGTGCTAACATTAGCCTAGCTACCATTTAAAATCCCACGCGGCTCTTGATAACGACACTGTACGTTGAAAATGTTTGAAATTGATAACTGATGCATTTTCTTGGTCCACACATTCATAAAACACTCATTTCTAATATTAAATTTGACATTGATCCCAGATACCTACTGGTTATCTGTACGGGCCTCGCTGCTATAATTTAGCATAATTTAGCACGGCGTCATGGATGGATTCCCGGGTAGCTACGCTCAAGAGCAACTTAATAGTCGAGACATAATGTATGCAAACTCGCATTACCTGAAAAATGAATATTATCACTCCATGCAGCAGGCGTTTCTTTCAAAAGGCACGGCTCCTCATTCAATGTCCACCGCTCGTCCGCTTCCGAAGATGGCGCGATGAGGACGTCACATCAGTGCATTTTGGGAAGGAATCGTGCGCCATTTTCTTTTTCGGCAGATAGTGACTACTTTACGGCACGTCAATGACTCCGCCAAAGATGTTCTATAAAGAAGATGATGATCAATTCTATTATGGTTTAGTTGTATGAAGGAAGGAAAAAAAACGTGTTTATGATGCTGAGGATGAATTCATTAGCATTATAACGACATGGCATCATTTTAATTCAAAATCTATTTTTATTCACCCAGCTGGAGTATTTTTGTTGATATTTTACTCAAGGCACATGCAAAACTGGAACTCGGAGGCCGCACCAATTGCATTTGAAAACGTCACTCGATACGGAAGTAGTGCCCGCATGTGAGGTGAGTTTGACTTTAAATGCTTATTCCTCGTTTTTTATTTATTTTAACAATGCAAATCATTTTGATCTGTGTATTTGTGACTGATCGTTCGGGCAATTTAGTTATTAAGTTTTTTTTTTATGTTGTTACTAATTTTGTACAGCGTGAATACCACGTTACAAAACCGATTATTCAATCCAGTTGAATGAAGGAATTTTCACATTTTTAACGTGACGGTAAGAGTTGTCTTTAACGTGTTCGAGATGATTATATATTTAATAAATTACACATTTTTTTTGTTTATATGTGTTTCTTCATCTAGGAATATAATTCATCTTCTGACTATTATTTGTGGGCGTGACCTCTCCTGTCACGTTGACATAATGGTTGACAGTTCTATAATGCACACGCAACAATGAAGTAAATTGTGAGCTGAGACTCAAGATGATGTTTGGACTCCGACGTGTGAGCATCTGCTTTCGAAGGTTACTTCACAAGGTCCCTGTAAGCCACGATCACGTTTTGGATCAGTTGCGGATCTGTTCTGCCGAAGACCATGTGTTTGACTTGGTGGGTAAGAACAAGGCCAAGCTCACTGTGGACCACGTGAGTTTGGCCGTGAAGATGCTGTGGTATTTCCAGAAAGAGAAACCGCAATTGCTAAGAACAGTTCATCTCATCAAGAATCATCCACAGTTCCTGACACTTCGGGTTCTGGCTGAGAACAAAATTTCTCTCATGGATGATTTCATGTTGGTGGACTTACTGTATAGTTTCCTCAGGTATGTGAGATGAATCATCAATCTGAAGATGGAAATATGTATAAATAAATACTGTTTTTTCAGGCTGAATGTAGATCCTCATGACTCGCTTGTTCAGCATTTGGTTTCAGAGGCTTGGTTAAGATTAGACAAGTGAGTCGTTATTTTCATTCGATTGTCTTCATATTTCCTGGTATGAATTTAAAATAATCTTTTTTTTCTTCCATATTTGCAGACTTCCATTGACTTCCCTGTCCAAGTTTGCCATTTGCCTTAGTGATCAGCAACTTCAACAAAGTCCTCTAATGGGCCACATCACAAATATTGTGGATCGGAAGTTGTCGTCCATCAATGATGCCAGGTTGGTTAGAAAACGATTCATCGATTAGTCGCCAAAAGCTGATACAATGGTGGTGTTTCCCCCTCTGCAGGATCCTAACGACGTTACTGATTAGCATTTCATCCCTGGTGTCTCCTCGTCTACGGGATGCCTTGATTAGTCGAGCGGACCACCTCTTGGATAAGATGGATCCGTCCAACTATAACAACGCTCGCAGAGTGGTGCAATTTCTGCGCAACATCAAGTATAGCCACAGGCCTCTCCTGGAGAAATGCAACCAGATCTTCTTGCGTAACATTCCCAGACTGGAGGCGGAAAACATTAGCATTTTCATGGGCTTGTATCAGTCGCTGCAGTTCAACAACTGCGATTTCAGACTGGCTGTCAAACTACGGCTGATGGAACTCATCGAGTCCAGCACGGAGCCTTTGTCTTTTACTAAATTGTTTGCCGCTCTGGCACCCATGGCCAGTCAGGAGATCAGAGACGGGTTTGTTGTGGAAAAACACACAATTGTAATTTTGTTTTTTTTTGGTACCATTTCTAATCAGCGTGTCTGTTTTATGGCTTGTAGTTTGGAGAGCACGGCGTTTCTCTTGGCTGATGAGTTGAACGCGCAGCAGGCGTTGGCCATCGTGGAAACGCTGGAGGAGATTCAAAGTAGGAACCTCAGCTTGATAAACAAGTAAGTCCGTATCATGCCGGGTTGTCGTCGTTACTTTAGATTTTTGTCTGACTTTTCTTCCTTGAATTCAATTAGCTGCTAAGCCGCTGTGATTTTTTTTTTTCTTCTTCTTCCAGGATTGTCACGGTAATCCAAAGAAACCTCGACGTCTACAGGCCCATGGAGATGGGTAGAATCACCCAAGCCCTTTACCAGTTGCATTATCCGAATCCGCAACTCTTCGCCAAACTAAGAAACATCTTAGTCAAGTAAGTTGAGATCCAAAATACCGTTTTCAAATCCATCCACCTGTAAAGCCAAAAGTCACATCGGGCCCCTTTTTTTCTTCTCGAGATTCTTAGAGCGCAGCGTCTTCCCCTACGAAGTGACCATGTTGACCCGCGTCCTGTCCATGCTTCCTTCGCCGCGGCTGGAGGAAGCCGTGATCTCGCGGGTGAACGCGGTGGTGTCCCAGTGCAACCTCAACGACCTCAGTAGTATTTCCTCAGCCGTGGCCAGGTGGCTTCGTAACGACCCGTCGCACCGCCACGGCGCCCCCGGCAGGTACGTGGGGCTGCTGCAGAACCTCAACCGTTGCGGTCACCAGAGACTGCAGACGTCCGAGCGGCTGGACCTACTTCTGGAGGAACTCAAGAACATCTCGGGGGAGTGGTTTGAGGAAATGTTGCTGGACGACACCGTGGCCACGCTACGGAGGATGATGGAGCAAATCAACTGGACCAACGTGTCAGATGTGTCCATCTTCTTAACCAGAATAAATCATCACTGCCCTCCCTTAATGGAGCGTATCGCCGACGTGACCATTCGAGACATCGACAAGGTGATTTAAAAACAAACGCTTCACGTTGATGGATACAAACGTTGGTTTCTCTCTTTAAGATTCATCACTCGGCGACGTATGCCACCCTGCTTCCGTTTTCTATCCTCAATTACGATTCGGAAAAAACTGACAAGTTATACGATGTTTGCGTTCAGCGCTTCACTCCTCATATCAGTAAGTAAGAAGTTTTGATTTTTATGAACCACGTGGCCATCTTTGAGAACGGACATTTTGTGTGTGTGTTCTAGGATCCTTCGACCCTCATATACTCGTCCTGCTGGCCTATAACTTGTCGGTAGCTGCCTGTTTTCCCGAAGAACTCCTCAAAGAAATCTTCAGCATCGATTTTCTCGGAAAGCTAGACACCCAGCTGGAAAGTATGTGCGGAAGTCCATTGAAGTTTTGTTCCATATCCGTCTTATATACGTTTGAATCGCACAGTGCTACCCGATGCCCTGAACATGCGGACCCGGTTACGTCTCATGGAGCTCAACCGCGCCGTGTGCCTCGAGTGTCCTGAATTTCAGGTGCCGTGGTTCCACGAGCGCTACTGCCAGCAGATGCAAAAGAAAGGTAAGAGAAAGTTCTTGTGTTTACGGACCTTCCGGAAGATGATGTCGGAAGTAATGTGTCAAATCTCGCTTCAGGGAACGGAGCTATCAATCCTGTGCAGAAGCAGATTCACAAAATGTTGGGCGAAGTCCTCGGTGGGATTAATTTTGTTCGTGTTGCAGAAGTCACGCCGTATTTTTACACTGTAGGTGAGTCGAATTCAATTCCAGGATGCTGGTCGACGTAATTAAAAAAATAATAATAATAACAATTAAAGTCAATGAACAAAAACAAAACAAATGCAGCATTAAGAAGACCAAAGACCACGTGCACCTTTCCGTCCCCGCAGACTTTGAATGCCTTCTAGACAAGCAGCTGCAGCCGTTGCCTTACAGCCAGCCGAGTGCTTTGCAGATTTCGGACAGAGGAAAGATCCACTGGGACTCGAGCTCACTGGACGACATCAGGAACGAGATTCCACCCGGAGCACAACGGTAGGAAAGTACTGAATGAAAAAAAAAGAAAGCTTTTTTTTTTTTTTTTTTTTAAACGTATTTTGTTTCGACTTAACACAGTGTTGCTATCATCTTCCTCGATTCCAAGTCCTTCTGCAAAAATTCCCAGCATATAAAAGGGGAGGCCTTAATGAGGAAACGACATCTTGAAATTTTGGGATATCGTGTTGTTCAGGTGTGTAATATTTATATGAGCAAAAATATTCTCAACATTATCTTGGCTGTCAAACATACGCAAGTTAAGTTGTCTTATACCCTTGTTGTGTTTCCAGATCCCTCACTTTGAATGGAACTCAATGGAGCTTTCAACACTGGATGCGTGGAAGGAATACCTCAAAAAGAAAATATTGACAGAGCTTTCGCCCTAAAGGAATTATTTATTGAAATAACAGTTATAAAGTCAACACTGTTTGAGGCTAATCAGCATTTTACAGAAGTTTCATCAAGTGCTACTTATTTATATTCATCACGTCATGGATATTTGCTTTCATAGAGTAAAACATATTTTTTACAAGATGAGAGCTTTTGTTCTCTTTTTTTTTTTCCCCTCCATCTTTGGAGTTGTTTCTCTTCAGTTGGAGCTGAAGTCTACGAGTGTATAAATTCAAATGTGTTCCTGAGGTGTTACAATTTGGCCATGCGGGCCGCATTGAGGCGCATGGCTGCGCAGGAAGCTCCGGCCGCATAGCTCATCTCTCGGATCATCCCCGTCCACTCCTTCTTGTCGTCTTCGTACCTGGGAGGGAGCGAACGCATTCTTAGAGTGCGGTCGAGTCTCATGACGGAACGCTACGTACGGCGCAAAAAGGTCACGTACTGCCAAATGTCCACGACTTCAACGGGTTCACACTCCTTGTTGTCGTTCTGCACCATGGCGAAGCCTCCGATGGCGTATAGGAGTCCTCCGCAGCTGACCAGGTTGATGGAACTTCTCTCCTGGGAAAACTCTGTGAATGGTGACCACCTGGGAAAATGGATGGACGATAAAAATTAAAGCGTAATGGAGATAATCGGACTGAGTCGCTCCAGTGTGATTTACGTACTTGTTGGTTGAGAAGTCGTAAACTTCACAAGCGGCGGTGAGGCCTTCTTCATTGACTCCTCCGGCCACAACGATCTTTCCTTTGTGGACGACGGCTCCGAACATGGACCGCGGTGTCTTCATGGCGGCCACCTCTTTCCACTCGGATCTCTTGTGGTTGTATGCCAACATCTTATTGGTCGCTTTGCTGGGTTTAAACGAAAAATGAATACCAACACGATCCAGAAAAAAAAAAACCCAGTTCAACTTACTTATCATCTGTTTTTCCGCCAATACAATAAACCAGTCCGTTCTCAGAGACCACGCTGTGTCCATGAATCCTCAGGGGCAACTTTTTTGTTTCAGTCCACTTCAGCTTTCTAAAACCGGACGAAATAAAATCATTAATTTCAATTTTCAATTGGAACTCTTGACAAAAACAGCAAGACTTACTCCGTGTCATAACACATAACGGTGTCATGGGACTGGTTGCTCTCCAGGTCTTTTCCCGCCACGGCGAAGATGAGATTTTCAAACTCCCCCATGCCAAACAAGCACCTGGGGGAGGGCATGGGGGGCAACGCAACCCAACCTCCAGCAAGATTGTCCATCTGGAAGAACATTTGAATCCATTTTATTCCGACCGCTACTTCACCAACCTTCTTCTGTGTAATAAAACCAAATCTTTACCTGATAGAAGTAACACTGCAGCGGGTTGTCCTTGTTGTCTTCGTCCACAAAGAGTCCCCCCAAGACATAGAGGTTGTTCTTCTTGGACACCAGACTGATGTGGTTTCGGGGGATTTGCTCAGTCATAGCGGCTAGGAAACATTCGTTTTCCTGGCCGTCGTAGGCCACGGCACCTGTGTCGTTGATCATCAGGACAAAGTCTTTAGCAAACATGCCGTATCTGCGAGTATCGTTCAGGTAGCCGGGCAAGCTGGCCTCCTCGCCTTCCGTATCGCCCTTTTTCTTCTCTGGCAGCTTCCCCGCAAATGCTTCCTTGATCGCTTTGATTTTTGGAGCGACATCCGGATTGCTTTTGATGAGGTCGTCCTTTTCGACCTTTTCCTGGAAGTACTTCTCTGGGAGTAATCGGAAACGGATGCAATCGAAGGCTTCCTGTAAGGACTTGATGCGATTCTCCTTGTCTTTCCTGATCCATCTCATGAGAGTTTCAAACACCACTTCTTCCTTCTCCACATTCAGAGCATCTGCTCCAATAAGAGCAAAGAGTTCAGGAGGGGCGAGTTCCAAAAAGTCAGAGTCCTTAGCGACGGTCATGAACCGATCGGCGATGTAATCTCGAGCCGCTATTGCCAGTCTGGGGCAGTTGATCATCAGCCCCATCCTGTAAATGGCAAGGCAGTTCTTCGTGGTTATCTTCTGCTGGAGGAAGTTCACGCACACCGTGAACACCGAAGGGATCTCGAAGCGGCTGGCAACGGTCAGGACGCCCTGGACGTTGTCGTCGTTGATGTCGATGTCTGCTGAGTACATGTACTTCACAATGGCCTCCATGACGGCAGGATCCAGATCTTCCAAAACCACTTCCTTTTTGTCCACTTCCCTGCCATCTTCGGAGAAGTAAAGCTCCCGGAAGTAAGGGCTGCACGCCGCCAGGATGAGCCGATGGCAGGGGATGCTCCTGTCGCCCACCTTCAGGATGCAGTCCACCAACTTGTTCTCATTCAGAAGCTCTTTGAGTCCGTCTTGAAGCAAAGTGCTCTGAAAGAGCCGTAGATCTTCCTTCAACCCTCGAGGGTCCATTTCGGTCACGATCGGATGGGAAGAGCAGCAGAGCGAATACAACCGTCCGCGGCGAAGGAGCCGAGTTTTATAGCGGCCAGATCCGAGGCTCCCGTCAGTATAACCGTGCTCCTCTAAATTTAGCCCGGCGCCCCATCTGGGAGGAATTCAACTTGGCCCTATCAGAGCCCACAAACAGCTGTCATGGAGTAAAAACAACCGAGGAGCCTCGTCACCCCGGTGATTCGTAACAGCATTGTTAGCGGCCCTCACAGAAATAACCTATGAGCTTCATATCTGTACTTTGGAGTACATTTACCACCTCTGACTCCAGCTTGGGGTACAAGTAGTCAGTCAATGAAACTGAAAAAGGACTTGGGTCAGATTTGTTTTAAGAATTCATTGCTCACGTTTGGCATTCTAGAGCAATATTAGCATGTAGCCATAGTAAACGAACAGCTGCTACTATAGGCGATGACACTTTGTCCTCTTTTAGCATTATTCCAATACTTGAGTGCTGTGTTTAGACACCAAGTAATACATTCGGTACATAGTAACTATGTTGGATTATTTAAGATAATTATTTGCTTTACAACAAAAATATATAATAAGGTCATGTTCACAGTAAATATTTATAGACTATAAAAACCTATACAAATGTGCTTTCTGTAATCACAATATCTACATGGATAAATAATGTATATTTTAGCTCATGACTTCCCACAATCCTTGAAGCGTAAATCCGTCCCTCAGCTTCTCAACGGCGAGACCGAGGTCCTCGGAAAAAACGGGCTCGCGGTCTTGTTGCTTAGGAAAACACAAGCACGTGATTAAAAATCTTGTTATCATTGATTCTAATCAAACGCGTGGAGGGACATTACCTTGTTGCTGTCAGCGAAGTACGCCTGTGGGCAAACAACAATTGATACGTTTATAGTTGATAACCTACTGCTTGCCACATTATGAACCGAACGTTAGTTCCTTTTTGTGTTTGAATTGGATTCTTTTAGAACAGGCCAAATGTGTGTTCACCATGTCGCGTGTCAGCAGCTATTCTCGGCGCCGGAAAATTAAACCCCAGCAGGCGGGCTGAGAGTGACGAAGACAAACAGAGCCACTCACAGCGAAAGCATCCGTCTGCTCATCCGGCTCGATTTCCACGTCATCGAAAGGTTGCTCCTGCGTCACTTCTTCCAGTGGCAGCGGCTAGAAGTAGTGTTAAGACAACAAGCAAGGGTTGGAATACTTTGGGATTTTTTGTTTTTTCAGCATAGTTGGCTTTTATTTGACGTTTGTTAATTTCAATTCTTATATAATAATATTCTGATGTCTTGTACCTTTTCTTCCATTTCGTAGTCCACTCCAAAGATGGGGTTGACAGAGTATACTTTATGTAGCGAGTTGATTTCTTTCAGAGCATCTTGAAGCTTCTCCACAGGGTCAATTTTGAACCCCAGCACGTAACCGCCACTCTATAAAAAAAAACTGTATTTGTCACGAACATGCTAGCATAAAAACACATTTAAAGTATCATAAACGTACCTGGCGGGAACTTTCGATCACCAAAGCCAAGCCAAATTTGGAATCTCGAATTCGGATGGACCACTTTGAAAAGAAAGATAAATAAAATACACGCATGGAACACACGACATGAATAAAATATATTATCTTGTGCCTCCTGGGTAAATGAAGCCCAATATAGAGTACGTACAATCTGGAGGTAAGGAATGCTGACGTTGAAGCTTTCATTCATATTGGCATGCCATACAATCCGCACATTGGTGACAAAGAAGGTTCCTAGGTTTCCCTGGAAGACAACAATCAAAAAATAATCAACAAACATTTGTAACACAATGGTAATGATCACAACCAAAAGAACATTTTACAAAGACAGTAAGAAAACATGTACCTGATCGCTGGATAAATTCCAGACGCCATTGATTTTGTCGTAGACTTGCTCCCGAGGTAAAAGTCGCAGGTTCTTGTTTTGAATAAGCGCTGCTCGCAGTTTCAGGTCTCGATACATTTTAGATGTTTCGTAGGCTCTGTTTCAAAGAAACAACGATTTCCCGTAGTGCAGTATTTTATGTTTCGCATGGTTTGTTACCTGTGCACAGCAATAACAGATGTAAAGAGGCGGGGGCTTCCTGGGACCACATTGGTGAAGATGAACTCAAATCTTGTGTTGTTGGACTTGGTCAAGATGTAAAGGGCTTCGGTTTGGCCTCGAAGTTTCTGGAGGAAAATTGGTCAAGTCATGACATAAATAATAACATAATTAAACTGAATGTAAGGAATCAAACATTTTGGGCCACTTGGGGGCATTTGTCATTACAATTGAAGTCATTGCTTTTACCTTTCGCTCTAAAATTGTTCTTAAAAATCTGATTAATGAAGACATTATAGTAGCTACACGACTTACGGAGTTTGCTGTTCTTGTTGTGATGTTAATGATGGAGTTGTAGCCCACAGCTGAAAAACGAAATAAAAGACAGCTGTGATTACCTACCAAATATTTGTTTTATTTTTCTTCTGTTAACATTATGTAGCCATTAGTTATCAACCCAACTATTAATGAAATACGACGTAATAAGATGTAATTACTCACACAAATTCACTCTTGGAAAAGCTAAAGAATGCCAAATAATTCTCAGGTTTGTCACCAAGAGTCGTCCTACGAAAAACAAAATCACATATTTAGATAGATACATGGTGATACAAATTAGAATTCGTTCACAATCTAAAAGTACCTCGATCTCCGTTATTTCCTTTTGTGTCTTCGATGGAATCGAGGCAGTCTATGAGCACTTCGCCAGGCCGAGTTTTCATCTGACTGTGGGCAAAATTTAAAGTGTATCATCGTGTTTACTAAACTAACAGGTGAACTATCGATGTTAAGCTAACGAGCAAGATAAGCAAATATAACTTACAGTGTGGTTATGTCGAAACGAACATCTCTGTCCTCCCAAAGAGCATCTAAAACGGATGCCATGGTAAAAAAAAAAACAGTTGGACGGAGCTTTTATTATTTTTAATCGATGATAAAACCTGAGTGGTTACTGGCTAAGTAGCAGATTTGCTAATCCGAGAAGCTTCTGCCGAGCTGCAGTCTCCATGGAAACGGACGGCAAGTTAGAAGGGACATTTTAGGCGATTTCGCCTACAGATGATTACAGTAAATAACATCAATAAAAAATATTATTTAAAAAAAAATTTTCTGCTGCTTGTTGCAGGGTGAGTTGAGTCACTCAAGAAACAATAAAACTGTATTACTGTTTTTTATTTACAGATAAAAAATATATATATTTTGACTTTTAGGTTAGTGGTATTTATTTCATCTTAAATTACTAAGTAGTGACTATAGTATGTTTCCTCGTAAAAGGGGCTTTAAGGTGGACAAAAACAAACAAACATACATCAGTTTTTATTATTTTATTAATAAACACACAAATAAAGACATTATAATTGAAACAGTAACACAAAGCCCAACTGGTGAGACAATTTCTGGAGGGATTATGAAGACAATAATAAGAACCGTGAGAAAAACTTCTCACCCGATGACAACTTCAGTAGACTTCTGCATACGTAACTTAAAAATAAGTGTCCCTGTTTTGCAGCTGCCAATTACAACTTGTCACCAGACATTGAAATAATTTGTCCAGCAGCATAGATTTCAAAGTAAAAGCACATGGCTCAGATATGTAAAAAAACAAAAAAAACATCCAATAGATCTTGCATAAGATCAAGCTGATAATATGACAATTAGTTGAGGATCACAAAACATTGAGCCAATGTACGTAATTATTGTCAAAAATCTTAAATACCTGTCTTCAATATAACACAAATCTTCTTGCATTCCTCTTTGGTATCAAATCGATTATCATTTCCAGCACAGCCTCCGTACCAGAACTGTGCGCACGAATTGGCCTGTTTGTCATAATACCAGCGGATCTTGTACGCTCTACAAGTGCCTTGGTCCAAGTTGAGGCTACAGCGGGGATCGTGAAGCGCAACCTCTGAAGGACAAAAAAACAAAACGCTTCTTGTGGTCAAAAGAAAAAAAGCATGATGAGTCAAGCAAGATTAATTGCATGCAGTACTCACCTTCAGGCAGGACTGGAATCACCACACGCTGCAGCTGATTAGAATTTGAGGATTCAGATCCTGCAGTGGAGGATGATGAAGATGATGATGCTTCATTGGAAACGGTGCTTTCCTTCACATGTGACAAAGATCCAGTTTTGTTCACTACAACAACGCTGCCGCTGGCTCTCACATGAGCCCTTAAGTCTAAATCTTCACCATCCTCATCTTCCTCCACCTGAGTGATGCAAAAAAAAAAAAAAAGTCAGTATTTACTTCAGTATTTGTAAAGCCAAACAATTTTGGGGAATGACCTGAAAAGGAAGTGGGTCAGAACTGATGGGTAGTGTGAAAGTATCTCCACGGCCACGGTTGTTGGCACGCCTGACATTTGTGACCTCCTCCTGGTGACCATTCCCAATCACTTTATTCTCAGTTTTCCCATAACCATTGTTGAATCCATCAGTAAGCTGTCCGTAGCCGTTATTTCCATTGATACCGACTCCGTTGTTGCCGTTCCAGTGCCCGTTTGCGATGCGATTGTAGATGAGGGCACCGTTTTCATCTTCACAGAACTGGCTGATGACTTTAGACTCCAGTGCTGGAAGCAGAAAATAACAGATAAAAAAATATTTTCCAAAACGTATATTTATTAAAAACATCTTGATGCCAAGATGATACATTGAAGTTAGCTGAGGAGTTTCATGTGGACAAAAGTAGTGCTTTGGCGCCACCATTGTGTATCACCTGGCAGAGTGTTGAAGTCATCAATAAGGTACATGTGTTCACTATCGGGATTGGAGGCAATGAGGTTGAGTTCTCTCAGAAACTCCGTCTGCGTCGGATCCGAAGAATTGACGATGCCCAGAGCGTACATTTCGATATTTGCGGCATGCGCCTCTCGCACGGCGATATCGAGTTTAACGGGCTCTCGCTTGTCCGTCTGACCGTCGGTGATGACGATGGCGACCTTCCTGACGCCGGGCCGGGCGCTGTAGAAAGCCTCCTGAGTGGCCTTTCGGATGGCGGTGCCGGTGTAGGTGCCTTCGCCCATGTAAGGCATCCTTCGGATTGCCTGCTTCACATCCTGTTTGTTCGTGTAGCGGACCAAGTTGAACTCCAAATGGACGTCCAGGCTGTAGAGGACAAGGCCGATTCTCGTGGCGTTGCGTCCAACCGTAGTTCGGTCCACCAGCCTGGTGACGAAATCTTTGATGATTTCAAAGTTGTCAGGGCCCACGCTTTCGGAGCTGTCGATCACAAAGACGAGTTCCATCGGTCTTTCTTTGCACTTGACGCCGCATCCTGACAACGGTAAAATACAAGCCATCACTTTGTGTTGTCCTCGTTCTTAGTCTCCCGGGGCTCAGACATTTATAATATGCAACATTTGAAGTTCAGCTGATTCCCAATATGAGACTCACCACATATTTCTTTAATGAGCTTAATAATGTCCTCTCTCTGAAAAACAAAACTGCATTAAAACAAAACCTGGAAACAATCGGAAATGCATTGAAATGAACTTACAGTCAGTCCCGCGTCTCCTTTTGTTCCTGGTTTTCCCTGTTATCCGATGATACGTCACAATTTCAATATATTACAAATAATTACTGACATCTATTTTTTGGATATATCTTCACATACTGCTTCGCCGGGCAATCCTGGATCTCCCAAACCTCCCTTTGCACCTTTCATTCCCCTCTCACCCTGAGACCCGCGGTCACCCTGTATCAACAAAGGATATTAAATCAGAAACCAGCTAGTCCGATAGCGTAGATAATAGCATCTCAAAATAAATGAAAACGCTTACTTTGGCTCCAGGAAAACCATCACCTCTGGGTCCTCTTGGTCCAGTCAAACCTTGGGATCCAGGATCCCCCTTAGGTGAGATGATTAGATAAACATTCAGTGAGTAATCAATAATGAGGATGTGAACTACTGCTAATGTTTACCTTTGGTCCTTGAATACCCTCTCCCGGTGGTCCATTTGGGCCAGGAGGTCCCGCTCTTCCAACATTACCCTTGGAACACATTTTGAAAAATCACAATCACTAATTCAGCTTCCTATTTTGATCCGGATCCGAAATGACAGTTGGCAAAGAAATTGTGAGTATAACAATCTTTGTGCTAATCTCACTGGAGGTCCTTGTATTCCTTCTCCGGGTGGGCCGGGCAAGCCTGGCAGTCCTCTAAAGCCAATGTCACCCTAAAAAAGACATCACATGACCAAACAGATTTAAAGTAATCATTTAAACATACATGAGACCATGTCAAATGGGTAACAAGTGTAACCTTAGGTCCGGGAATGCCTATTCCTTCTGGTCCTGGTTCCCCTGGTAAACCTGGAAGTCCTGGTGGCCCCTTGGGAAGAAACATGTCTACTTGTTAGCAATATCAAAGGGAGGCTACGACTATTAACATCTTGCTCGATGGTTTCACAAACCAGCGGTCCTGGGCTGCCTTCGCCTTTTGGACCATGTGGACCGTGTGGACCGGTATTTCCTCGATCACCCTGATGGAAGAAAACCCAGTTGAGCTGATATCAGTACCATAAGGCTGATGTGTTCCTTTTGTAAGCATTTCTTTCACCTTTGGACCTGGAAGTCCAAGGCCTGTTTCCCCAATCGGTCCAGGCGGACCAGTGGGACCTAAATCTCCCTGGAGACAAAAAAAATTGAAGCATTAGTGTTGATTAGTCTAAGTAAGAACAACAAGTCCTTCTTGCTAAGCCAGATTCATTCACCTTTGGACCTGTTATGGATCGTCCTGGTGGCCCCGGAATGCCCTGGTGTCCCGGTAACCCGCGTTCACCCTAGCAAATGGTTCCGTAGTAAAGAACGTGAGCTCGTTATTGCGACGGAAACTTCATCATAGTGAGCATTTATTGTAGGTCAATGATTCTTTGAGTCCTACCTTTGGACCGGAGGGTCCTGAGATCCCTGGAGGTCCATGTAACCCACGAATGCCCCTCAGACCCTGGTCCCCCTTTAAAGCAGAACCACACACAAAGTGTGACTGGGATTTAACACCAAAACCAAAATACAAACCTTCTCTCCTGGAGTGCCAATTCCTGGAGGTCCTTCCAAACCTCTTGAACCGGGTAACCCAGGTTCCCCCTAAGAGGAGAAAAAGTCCATCAGATACCGAGCTTTTTTCAGCAGGGATGGTGCAATTTTCTGTACCTTCTGTCCTGGAGCCCCATCCTCTCCTGGAAGACCCGGTAAGCCACCTAAACCAGCAGATCCAGGTTCTCCCTATGACAATCCCAAGACATCGTTTGATCATTGATGATTGTCGTTATTCAATCATTAGCAAAAATATTTTAAAGGCGGAGTTATCTCACCTTTGCACCAGATTCACCGATACCTCTCTCTCCAGGTGATCCCTGCTCTCCAGGTAAACCTTGATCCCCCTTAAGAAAAAAACAGAAGTTGGGTCCTCAAAAACGCTCAAATTATTGCTCACATTTTTTGATGAATGTTTTCCACAAACCTTAGATCCAGGCAAACCCTCTCCTGGAAGTCCTCTAACTCCTGGTGGACCCCTTGGACCCTCAACTCCCTGGATAGTAATCAAGGTTCTTTTCAGTATCTGCTAAGTGAACAATGTGAATTGCCACAAAATGTAAATTAATTTGACCTTTTCTCCCTGTATGCCAACTCCAGGCAGCCCAGTGAGCCCTGGAGGACCTGCAGGCCCCAGTTCACCCTGGAAAGAAAGCATCAACTTCATAGAACCGTTCAAAATTCCAACATGGTGGCCCCAAGATCCAAGCTAAGCAAAATAATATTTCTCGCTTTACGATACAATCGTAATCTTAACTTACTCGTTCTCCTTTCATCCCCACGCCCTGTTGTCCTCTCGATCCCCTCGGTCCCGGAAGCCCTCGATCCCCCTACGGAGCAGAATCAAGCCGCTTGATTTTCATTGGATCTCAGCCAAGTTTGTATTGTTCTCCACTGAGACAGTTAAGAAGAGGAGCGTGTTGGCTCCTGTTGCCCACTTCATTCAGATGATTCCACCTGAAAGGAATGGAAGTTAGTCTTTATTTTTCCTTTCATACCAGTGTCAAACTGACCCCCCCCTCTCACCTCAAGTGGGCTTTTTCCGATGCCGACGTATAGAATAAGCAGTTTTAACTTGTGTAATAAAATGCAAAATGCATTTTTGTGTGTGTGTGTGGAGGGGGGATTTTTAGAGAATTGCCAGCTCAGCAAAAAAGTTCAAGCAATAACACACAACCTGGGAAGTCTGGCTTTGCTCAAACAGATGTGTACTCGCTTGAGGACATTTCCAGTGTTATTTCACTTGTGTTACCTTTAACAAATAAGTGTCATCCATTATTTCCACAACAATAATCTCCTCTCAAATGATGCATGTGCGGTCTTGCCACGAAGGCTGGAAATTTTTATGAAAGTCATAAACTCAAGGCTTAACACACAATCGTGAATAATATTGTACCTTGGGTCCAGGAAGGCCCTCACCCGTGGGTCCTTTTTCCCCTTGAACACCTTGAGGCCCTTGAGGTCCCTGCAAAAAAAAAAAAAATGCTCAGAGTCGAATAATTTGTTGTCACAGTGATTTACACATAGTCAAAACTCACTGGTGAACCATGTGCACCAACGCCTATAGGACCAGGAGGACCTGGGCGCCCCTGGAATCCCATGTCACCCTAAAAAAAAAAAAATCTATATATATCAGCACACACTCCAATATAACTGAAGAAAAAAACTAGATGAGGCAAAAGTTCACGACATACTTTTGGTCCAGGTATCCCAATGCCAGTTTCTCCCTGAATACCCGGAGGGCCGGGTGGTCCACGTTCCCCCTGTCATGGAAAATGTAGGTTATCCTTACAAGTCAGGACATGTTTTGAAGTCAATCTGTCAGTTTCAGTCAACTTCGTGTCTTAGTGCATATGTAACCTTGACACAGAAGATCAAAAGGTCTGTTAGTGGAGAAAAAGATAAAATGTCCTTCTTTCTTTTTGTTCTTACACTATTAGAAAAATCACGTAAAAAAAAAATATATATATATATGTGAACCTGCTTTCCCTGTGGGCCCTCTGGTCCAATGTCTCCATGTGGTCCTGGTTGCCCCTGGACACAAATAGGAAGGTCCACATTTTCAAGGAGCAGGTTTAAAATCAGCAGATATATTATCTTGACCTACTTTTACAGTAGCTGATTACATTTCCTTATTTATATTTGAAATGAATTCTTCTTTTTTACTGATCAGATAAGTCTAATAATACAATCACATGTCATGAGTTCTATTCTCTATTGTCGTAAATATTTCACTCCTATTTATTGACCTCCAGTCCTCTAGGTCCTCTTGCACCAATCGAACCCTCGGGACCCTGCGGCAGATTACATAACAACAAAAAGTAAATGATGGGAAATGATAATCAATATTATAAGGAATTGTTCATGTTGTCCAACCCTGTCTCCTTTGATTCCTGGAGTCCCGCACTCTCCCCGTTCACCCTGTGGATAACTCATGCTCATCATGTGGACTCCATTTTTGTTTTACAAAATGATCCGCTATCTGTTCTTACCTGCTCTCCTTTGTCTCCTGATTTCCCCTGCAAATATATTTGATTATTAGCCATTAAAGTGTATAACATAGCATCTTAATGTCCAGGATTTAATTTAAAGTTTGTTCGGTTACCTCTGTACCATCCCGGCCCGGTGTGCCACTTGTTCCTGCTTCACCCTGTAATGTCACCAACATGCTGAGTCATCAAAAAAAAAAAAAAAATTGTCTGTCCAAATTCCCATTCTTGGGAAACTGAACTCGTTTCACACTGAAAAATAGATCTCAGGTGTGCAAACTTTGGAATGCGGTGAAGGTATAAATAACTTTTTTTTTTTTTTTAAAAGCTTGTCAGAAGGTCAAGCCATGCGGACCAACAGGTGCACACCTTTTGACCTTTCAGCCCGGGGGCTCCCTCTTCTCCTGGACGACCTTTCTTGCCCTAAAGAAGGAAACAGAATCATTTTTTTTTCCAATTTGTCAGCTTGCTTAGCAACTTCGAGATGACGTTTAGAGCAATATAAAGGACAAGCGTGGTCTCGCCCTCCGGGGTTGGAGGTCATAGCGTTCAAAACGCACCTGGATGCGTGTCAGTTGCTATCCTCCAGACATTGCTGTTTCGTGACCATTAAACCAATAAGAGCAATTACAAGAGCAGCCGTGTCTGAGCGGAAGAATGTCAAGAATCTCGGATGAAGAAAACACCTGGTTGATGGACGTGCAAATGTCTGTCAGCATAGCATCATTATTTGCTAGCTGGCTTGAATGGAAGTTTGCGTAAGCATCTTTAGGTTGGCGTGTGAGCGCAGGGTTGAGAAAATCCGGCGTGAAAATGCACAAAGGAAAAAAAGATGTGTCTGATGAAGTGTAAGGTGCTTTTGTAAAATGCCTTCAAGCCAGAAAAACGCAAGCATTTAAAATGATTGTTTACGCCTGTGCAATTGCTACTCACGCCAAAAATTTGTGGAAAGAAAAAAATGCCTTGAGGGCATGTTGATGTCTGACACTTAAAAAGTCGTTTCTACTCACCGCAGGCCCGCTGGGGCCTCTCTCGCCTTTTTCACAGGCACATTTTGGAGCCAGTGGGCACTGAAAAAAAGGGAAGGGATACATTGTGTTATCTTTTAAATGAGTTTCATATTGAGGAGCCAATTTCAATTTGCAAGTGTACAAAAAAAGCAACACTTACTCCTTCATCAGCAAGGTCAGTCTGCAAATAAAAGCAAACAATTTAAATTACATTCTTATTTATGTTGATTTAAAAAAACATTATTTTATTATTGTATTATTAAAAAAAATAACCTCAAAATTTCATTTGTTTTTCCATCAGTCAACTCAAATAAACTTAATAAAAATAGAATATATCATAAAATTATTATTATGAAATATTAAATTAAAACATTAAATATTATCTATAATTATGAAATATAATATATGATAAATAAGTGCCTTTACACACAATGTCGTCTACTCACAATGTTTGTCGCCACTTTTTCAACTACGTCTCTGTCCTGCAAATTGTGGAGGAAGTGGGACGCGGGAGAGCTGGCGAGGAGGCGGAGCTGAGCCACATTGGACGGCTCGTTGGCAGTTCTGGTAATGCCCAGAGTGAAAAACTTGACCCCCTGGTTCTTGGCCTCGGCGACAGCAGAGAAAATATCCGGGTTCCTCGGGTGGGAGGAGCCATCAGTGAGGAGCACGGCGACTTTAATGCTGCCCGGGCTGGACTCCTCCCGGTAGAGCTTGGTCACATTGGTGATGACGTACGTGGTGTAAGTGCCGTGGCCGATGTAAACGATAGGAGCGATGCGGTTCTTGAAGTTCTCAGTGCCCCTCCAGTCGCTAAATCGTTGCTCTGTGATGACTGTGCTACTGTACTGGAGCAGGGCCACTCTCAGACTCAAACTTCGACCCGTCTGCAGTTTCAGGCCTTGGAGTCGATCCACCAAATTCATGGCAAACTGTTTCTCCTGATTGTGGTTGTCTTTGGCGCTCTCGGAGCTATCTAACAAAAAACTGAGCTCCAAGCTACAGTCCTCATCTAGGATAGCTGCAGGAAGAAATGCATGAAGTGTCTCTTCAAATTATTTTTACTCAGGGTTATGTTAAATGGAATTCCACAAATGACTAAAAGTAACCAGACAATAAGAGTTTTGTATTTATTTGTATTAGTACATTGAGGAGTAAATATTTTGTTTACCTTGCCCATCATAAATATTTGCATCCAGTGTTTTTGTACGTGATTTGGCTCTTCTGTTATCATGTAGATCTTGAGCCCAGACACAAGTTAGAGCTGTGGTCAACAGCATTGATTCCCAGGAGAGGAGCATCTTTGTTTCAATGACAAATAAAAGAATGAAGAACTAAATGCATGTAAATAGAGAGTAAGCATCATTGACTGGTCAACCTACTTTGAGATGTTGCAGTATTTCCGAAAGCTGTTTGGACCTGCAGGACCACGTTAGATGAAACGGACCGGCTATCTCATTTACCGTCCATCAGCAGCGACGGAGGTGTCGTCCTTCTCGGAAGCAGAGTCAAGAGAACCTGAGTACGCACACCTCTTTTATAAGGAAGAACCACCCAAGCAATTCAATGGATTCTTGCTCAAGCAGACTTTCTTGCCTCAGGGCTCCAAAAGGCAGGAATACATTTCCAACCATGACGAGGTTTCAAGTTGGAATTCTAGATATGTTTTCTCACTTAAATGTATTGCATGAAAAAAGTTCATAGAATCCAGAAGTGTAGCAAAAAAACAAAAGCTATTTGTTTTTCCCAAAGAAAACAACATGTAGCCACAGGCTTTCTTTTCACCTTCCGACCTCGACCGATGACCATCACTGATAGAGTTGAGCTTCAGGTGTCCTACGTAGTTGCACACTTTGGGCGATGGATTCGATGAGCTTTCTGTCCACTTTTTTTCAGGTGAGAAGGCTTTGTATTGCAAAAGCTCCAGGCAAGAAGTAATTAGAGGAGACTTTGTGACACAAAAGAATGTTTCGTTGAATGATAGGTTGGCAAAATCCACCCTGTTGCTCTATGATAAACGGCCATTCATCATTTATATGATCAGTATTTCTTGATAGTGCAAAAGTAACAAAACACTAACCTCTTGAATTGCTCTATGGTTTTGAGCATTTGAATTATTACACTATTTATTACAGTGTTTCCTAGACATTTAAGTTACATTATGTTTGAGTGTGAACTCTAAGGGTCACTTTAGAAAAGGAGCACATCATGAGTATAATGTTAACATTTTGCCAACCTTATTTAATGTACTGTACTTCCACAACACACAAGATATTGGCGTACTTTTCCATTTTTGTATAGTTTTGCTGACTTTGTTATTCTTACTGCCAGTAGCTTTGTTTTTTTGTCTATAGTTTGAGCTAATAATGCTAATTTCTTTTCTTATGGAATATGACGTCATTGATTAACGCTTATACCGCCCTCCAGTGGCAGACGAGGGTATAAGATTACAAGCCAGAGCGCATGCGCAGGACCGTCCTGTTCGCTCAACAGCTGATCTTACTGTCTGAAGCTGTCCTCTGAGCGGCTTCACCTTCAGCCATATTAACCATGCTGGGTACCGTCGGACGTTGCTGCAACGGGGTTTTGCAGGCTTTCAAGCCCGGTGTCAACTCACTGAAGACATTCGGTGGTAGAAATGCGAGCCTCAATTTGGGTGAGATATGCTTTCACCGCCCTGGACTGTCATTGCAAAATGTCCTTTGGACTGTGCCTGATAGACATGGCCCTTTACCTTCATTGCTTCAGATGTTGAATTCAAAAAAATATCTACATTCTATTCTTTGTGTTTGTGTTAAATGTGGGACAGTTAAAAGTTGGGTGTTTTATTTCTTTTTCTTCTGACCTTGTTACCACGTCCGCTTCTATGACCTTTTGTTATCAAATACTGCAAGATTATCATTTTTCGAATACAACTTTCTTTCGATTCTTTGAACTTCCTTGACTGACCCACTTGTGTACTTGCTAATCAAGTTGAACTTTGTTTTAATGTGTTATTTGCAGGCAGGGGCTATGCAAGTCCCGCTGCTCAAGCAGCTCTCGGTAATGGACACATCACGGCCGTGATCGGTGCTGTTGTAGATGTCCAGTTTGATGAAGCCCTGCCTCCCATCCTCAATGCACTGGAGGTGATGGGCCGTGACAGCAGGCTGGTGCTTGAGGTGGCACAGCATCTCGGTCAGTAACTTGAGTTTGATACCTGAGTAGTGCAGCGAAGCCACAAATAGTATTTTGAAGCTGTCTACGTTTTTCTTCAGGTGAAAACACAGTCAGGACAATCGCCATGGATGGCACAGAAGGTCTGATCCGTGGGCAGAAGGTTCTTGATACAGGCGCCCCGATCAGAATCCCCGTAGGGCCCGAAACTTTGGGCAGGATCATGAATGTCATTGGAGAACCTATTGATGAACGTGGTCCTATTAGCACCAAACAGTAAGTTTTTCTCCTGCCACGTTTTCGATTCAATTCTAACAATTGTTTTCTTCGTCAAACAAAATTTGTTTTGCGAAAACCCACATTGGTATACGAGGCACCGACGGCCGCAACTCAGGGCGAACCACTCAATTTGCAAACTGGCTAAAAGCTTAGCTAGTTAACTCCACCCACATTCGACACCCATGTCACTCACCTAGCTAAGCTCCGCCTTTAAAGCCACAGACAAAAGTCACAGAAATGGCGACCCCAAGTGGACGAGAATAACCTCACGTGCATATTGACATCCCGCTGGATTTCTATGAATAGAAGTTTTTAAAGAGCAAAAACGGCGAGTATAAAAATAACCCCGACTCTCTTCCAGAACCGCTCCTATCCACGCTGAAGCCCCCGAGTTCACTGACATGAGTGTGGAGCAAGAGATTTTAGTCACCGGCATCAAAGTGGTCGATCTCCTTGCACCCTACGCCAAGGGTGGAAAAATTGGTCAGTAGTCAAGACCGTGTTTACGCGAGCAACGATCTTCTAATTATCATCGTGCGCCAGGTCTGTTTGGCGGCGCCGGCGTGGGTAAGACTGTCTTGATCATGGAGTTGATTAACAACGTGGCCAAAGCTCACGGTGGCTACTCGGTGTTCGCCGGAGTCGGAGAGCGCACCCGTGAAGGCAACGATTTATACAACGAAATGATCGAGTCTGGCGTCATTAACCTGAAGGACACCACGTCAAAGGTGACGCCCATTTGACTTTTTTCCAGTCTTACTATTTTACCGACGATTGTTTATGTTTTCAGGTTGCGCTGGTGTACGGTCAGATGAACGAACCTCCGGGCGCCCGTGCCAGGGTCGCTCTTACCGGCTTGACGGTGGCGGAATATTTCCGCGACGAAGAAGGACAAGATGTGCTTCTATTTATCGACAACATCTTTAGGTTTACTCAGGCTGGATCAGAGGTACGTAACTTCATATTTGTAAAATGTTGTGGATGTTTCCATTTTTGGATGGAATTTCAAGAATGAAAAGAACTTTTCCAGGTGTCTGCCCTTTTGGGTCGTATCCCCTCTGCCGTGGGATATCAACCGACTTTGGCCACCGATATGGGTACCATGCAGGAACGAATCACAACCACCAAGAAAGGTTCCATCACCTCGGTCCAAGTAAGTCAACCGAATGGCCGTTTCCCAGAATCCAACTAAAACATCGCTCGCATTGCAGGCCATTTACGTGCCCGCCGACGACTTGACCGACCCCGCCCCCGCCACAACCTTCGCCCATTTGGACGCCACCACCGTGTTATCCCGGGCCATCGCCGAGCTGGGCATTTACCCGGCCGTGGACCCCCTGGATTCCACCTCCCGCATCATGGACCCCAACATCGTAGGCTCCGAGCATTATGACGTCGCTCGAGGCGTACAAAAGATTCTCCAGGCAAGACTTGCATCATTTTATTTTTAATGATGAACCAAAACAAGGTCTAATGAGGTCTCTTTTTTTTTTCCCCAGGACTACAAGTCACTACAAGACATCATCGCTATTCTGGGCATGGACGAACTGTCCGAGGAAGACAAGCTGACGGTCGCTCGCGCTCGCAAGATCCAGCGTTTCCTGTCGCAGCCTTTCCAGGTAGCTGAGGTCTTCACTGGCCACGCGGGAAAGCTGGTGCCTCTCAAGGAGACAATCAAAGGATTCCAGAGTATTCTAGCAGGTAGTGCCGCACAGGAAATTTGTTCCCTCAATGGGCTAAACCCGTTTTAAACTTTCCTTTCCTTACTTTTGTTCAGGAGAATACGATGCCTTGCCCGAACAAGCGTTCTACATGGTGGGTCCCATCGAAGAAGTGGTCCAAAAGGCAGAGAAACTGGCGGAGGAACACTCTTAAACGAGCGTGGGTTGGAAGTCTCTCTGATTTGTACAGTCCAATTTCTATTTGAGGAACTTCTGACCTGAGTATGTGCTTTGTATCGTTTCGAAAAGCTTGGAATAAGAGTAAAGGTGACGGTTGTGATACAGCAATGATCATTCTCGGGTCTTTGTTCTGGGTGCACTGATCGTTTCTAAAAGTTTAGCTCCTCAAGTGTCTCAGTATCTTATTGAGCTCTCTTTCCTTTGTGAGGAGACTGTTGCTGTGTTTTTTGAATGCCTCGAAATCCTGTAAAATATCAATATGAACATTGATGATGACCTTGTACGGGATGTGAGTGTTTTCATTTTCCAAACAAACCTTTTGAAGCGTCTCGTACTTTGTCCCGGCGTCTTCCAGGGCCGACTTGAGCGATCGGACTCTTTTATCTGCGTTAACCGCATGTGCTTGCTGTTTAAACCTGAGTTCAAGGACACGTTGCGGCTAAGTTTTTCACGACACAACGGACAAAATTAGCAACTATTTAGTTTACCGTTCCTCCGCTTTTAACTGGGCTTTCTTCAGTTCTTTATAGTGCAGCTCAAGAAGCTGGAGTTCTTTTAGTTTCTCCTGTAATGATATAATTGTAAAAACGTGTTGAGGACGAGCGCCATTTTTCACGTACCTGTAAGATGTTCTCTTGTTCCACAGAAGTACGCAGCACTTTTTCCTTCTCTTTGGTCAGACTTATGATGCTTTTATTCAGTGTGGCTTCCTTCAACGCGTGCTGTTCCTCGATATTTTGAAGTTTCAATTTTACAGCTGATGGGGAGAAAGACAAAAGTTCCAGAGTGCCTTGGTATGTCACGTGCAGATATATGGGACTGAGTTGTTGACCTTTCAACATTTCTTCTGTGACCTCCTGCTGCTGCTGGGCCTTGATCAGTTGTTTGAGGTACGACGACGCCATCTCTTGATGCTCTCTTGATTGTTTCAAATATGATAAAACACATTGGGATATTTTCTCCCTTTCGAGCAAAATGCGTTAATCGTACAACTACAGTGGTGCCTTGAAACGAGCTATCTCGGCAGATGATGAAAAATTCTCAACGTGAAACAAACATTTGTGTGGTCATGGAACAAATTCAATTTTTTTACATCAAGACACCGCTGTATTGATTTGTTGCTGTTAACTCATTCAGTGCCAGCCCAATGGAAATTTGACGTCTATAGTCGTCAATGGCAGTGAATGAGTTAATCTCGATAAAAAAAAAACCATCTTACTGATAAGCAGTCTCCTTCGTGGTGAACTCCTCTGTCAATGCTTTGATTTTCTTTGTTAGATTTTGAATGATGACCTCTTTATCATGTAACTTTTGGGAGAAAAGCCTGTCGTTTTCCGCCTGCAGCTGCTTGTTTTCCTGCTTCAGCTGCATATTCTGCCGTTTGTGCTCCTCCATGAATGCAATAATGGCTTGACTGTTGGCATCTAAATCCTGAAATCGTTTTTCCACCAGCTCTGCTCTTTGGTGCTTTTGTATAACTTCTTTCTGACAGCTGTCAAGTTGCTTCTCCAACTGGGCCTTGACTTGTTGCAAGCTTTGGCATTGTTTGAACAGCTCATCTGACTTCTCTTTTAATACACAGATCAAATGGGCTTGTTCTTTTATTCTCGACTGTAGCAGTAATGTCTCCTCTAAATCGGAGCAAGAGAGGTCCATGCATTTCTCTAAAGTCTTTGGATTGATGTCCAGGTGCTGCGAAAAAAACAGGAAAACCAAATGTTATAGAGGTAAGCATTAATGACACTTGGTGACCACATTGTTTGCTCTATTTATTATCTTTACAAAGAAAATATTTAGTTTTCATTACTGTTAAACTTGACCATATTTGACACTCAGTAAATGGAGACTTATTCACTACTTTGCTTCACATAGGTTTTGTGACATTTTTGCTTGTTGTGTCATGAAATTTCTGTAATGTTGAACAAATAATCAAATTAATTTAAAAAAGGTTGGTATTACGCTATACACATGGACCTAATTAAGGTTCTGGTGGTGTACAAGTACTGTTGAAAGTGCCAAAAATAAAGCTATATATATTGAATATCATACATTGAATATGCTATATAATATGTGCTTGCAAAATCATACAAATATTTTCAGATCGTAAAATAATTAAAATAAAAATATTATTTTTTGAAAACCTAGTTTACACTTTCACAAGAGGGCGCCAATACGTTGGAGAAGAAATTGCGTTATACGTATAAGTGAAACATTTTTATGAACAAATTAACGTTATTACAGATTTTTCCAACTTTATTAACCTAACATTTTAGAGACAATACGTCACTAAGTGACGTAGGCTTCCAAAAATAGCAGTAAATCAATTCTAACCGACATACACTGATATGAACATAAACTAGACAAAGGTAAGTCTTAAATTAAAAGTTCTATAATTGTTGCTTACGGAATTGTTGAGTGACAATCCGTTAAGTAGCAGGTTATCCTCACACTTGGTCAGTTTCTTTCTCAGGTTTCCAGACTTTTTTCGATGAGACATATTGAGAAAAGGCCCTCCGAGTACTTGATGTCTTTTTGAAGTATATTCACTAATATTGTTTTTATTAGACTCGTTTTTCTAGTTTTGTTTGAATGAGTATCCTAGTTGCGAGTTGCCTCTTTTATGCTCTTTAGACAATGGACTTAAAAAAAAAAAAAGACTTGTGTACTTGCGT
Organism: Syngnathus leptorhynchus; assembly: GCF_054491065.1. NCBI lineage: Eukaryota > Metazoa > Chordata > Actinopteri > Syngnathiformes > Syngnathidae > Syngnathus > Syngnathus leptorhynchus. The sequence continues at coordinate 11,278,108 of NC_141203.1, forward strand.
ACTCAACACTTCCGAGAGCACGAGGACCCTCCACGGACTTCATGACGTCACCACCTCGTGAGTGTGTCGTCTATTTTTTTTTTTTTTAAATCACCAATTCTGCTACAAAGATTTATCTGGGCAAACTGAATTCTGTTACAATAGTTACAACCTTCACATAGTTCCCCGAGAGAAGGTATTCTTTTTTTTAATTTTGGCATTTTTTTTATTTCATTGTTACGCCATAAGAGCTTGTGTCATATGTCGTCATTTGTGTGTATATTTCGGCACATATGATGTTAGTGTCAAGCTAGGAAATGTTATGAATTAATAAAAAATCACAACGAAATGCATTGTGGGACAACTTAAACAAGGTCCCAAAGAAAAGGACACATAAAAACACGCTTCCCCTATGTCCAAGTTTGAGTTGTTCGGTTGCCATTGGAAACCACGTCATGGCAACAGGTGGCATGTAGTATCACATAACGGCCGCTACGTGGCATCCTCCAACTATCAATTTACGAACAATAGCCGGTCTGGCAAGGAAAAACACATGGTGACGACAGAACTTGCATCAGAAAAACTTTATTAATGTCCATGATAATTATATAACTGGGAAGGTTAGTCCAGATGTATATTTTGTATAACATAGTAATGTACATTTTTTAATACTACTCATGTAATCACTGTTTAATATCTTGTGCAGTCAATTGAGTGAGGTCTTTAATCTCTCCACAGGACTAAAGTGCATAAAAGCAGTGATGTAAGGTTAGTAGTCATGGGAGCTGCATATCATTATGCAGATTCCACAGCCCGCCTTGAGGGATTTATCCACAAGGTTGGGGGAGCGGCTCTCCTGCACTTTGTGCACGCCCCTTTTGATCAAGTCGTGGGCCAAGGAGCCCGGTTAGAGGAGAGCCAAGAGCATCCCAGACCGCCCCCCCCTCCAGTTCCTGCAGCTCCTCCATCTACACAGCGGAGCTGGACGCACCAGCCAGAATGTGGAGAGCGGTGCCACTCCAACTCTTTCTCCTCTTATTCTGCTGGTTGTGCCAATCACAAGGTATGTCTTGTTCTTTCTTGATTTATATTGAATTGTTCACTTGTTGCTGAAGTTATTTCAGTCTATGATTGCAAAGATGCAACCAATTCCAGACAGTCTCCTGATAAATAAAAATGATAAAAACACAACTTGAGAATGATGGAAGGCGATTCTCAAGCGAGGAAATGTTGACCTCCAAACGGATCGAGTAAAATAAATTTTACCACTCAGTGTGTTATTACTTAAAAAGGTTGAGCACAAAGCCCCCCTCAGTCAGAATGGAAGTTCTCCTGAAGGAACTTTTGCCTGAGCTTTACTGTTGCTAGGTAACACAACTGAGCATGTGACTTACAATCTGTAAGTACTAAGAGGTACCGGTTAAAAAAGTTCATTTCGGCGAGGCGGATTTTGAGCCGCACGCCGCGAACTTTAAGTCGAGGAACCGAAGTGATTTTTGCGATAAGGCCGGCCGGGACATCGGGAATGCTTCACTGAATAGATTTGCGTTTGTCTCTTGTGTTTGTAGCCCAGCTCGATCCTGCTTCTCAAATTGTAATCTGCTTTCTTTTTGCTCAACCCTTAGGATGTAAGCTTCTTAGTGTGAATGTGGCTACTAATTACACTGCAGCTGCTGTAGAATGGAACCATTTCTACCTTGGTAAAGCTTGCCGAGCCTCAGCTTGGATACGCCCTGGAATAAACCGGATGATTTCACCTCAGTCGTTATGTGATAGACAAAAATAGATGCTTAATGGTCAAAATGAGGATGCGTTGACAGTAAAAGAATGAATAATGTTCTGGATTTTGCTGACATTTGAGGTTTAAATGATGACTCCTGGGACTTTATCAGCATGTTTGTCAATAATGCGAAGATATCAGCTGACTGGTGTGAGCTACACCTGCACTTATTACAACATATCCATTTCAAAAGCGCAAACATAATTATGACAAGTTGATACATGTGATTTGTACAGCCCATAAGTTACTATTTCACATGAGTGTAAATAGTTGTTTGTAATGAGGTCATGGTGGGAGGCGGTTTTATTGTATTGATGAAAAACACCTTTTGTTATGTTCAAACTTGGACGGCGCGTGCATGTTAAATCTAAGGAGCCTAAATCTTTGTACAGCCGTAACATTGCTTTACAAAACAGGCGTTGTCACGAATCGTTTTTTTTTTTTTTTATCAATGCCTGATAAGTTTCCGACAATGCAGCTGTCTTGTGATAGCTTCATTTCTCATCAAAATTTGCATACACTCCCTCCAACCCCTCTAAAAAAAAAAAAAAAAAAAAATGTTGACGATTTTTCAGTTCCAACTAAATGAAGGCTGTCGGTCCACGCTCCATTCAGGGATCCCCACGCCGGTGCCAAAAGCAGTCAGGCCTTTCACTGTTTTGTTTGTAGCACTAAGCGCCAAAGTCACTTGTTTGGCAATTGACTGCATTCTGCTGCGTGCATTTCCATATGAAACGGGCCGCGGCACTTTGCTCCGACAGGGTGGACAGCTCCGGCGTTTCATGCAAGCCAGTGGACGTTTTCTTTGCAACTCAGTGGGTGCCGAGGCCTGCGCCAAAACAAGCACGGTTGGCCAAAGCTTAACCACACCGTAAAAGATGTTACAGGGGTCAGGTGCGGTTTCTCCATGGATTCAAACACACACACACACTAGCCTCTTCTTTCCATCAGGGTGACACTTCCACTTATGAGTTTACATCCCTACCGGCGCTTCTTTTGTGCCATTGTGATTCCACAGAGGGGCTTGGGGAGGGGCTTCATTGGAATGAAAATTCCTCTAATGTTCTTCTCTTAGAATAGTGGGGCATTTTTGTCGCAGTGTCGTCTCCCGCTGTGGGTTTAAGTTGCAATAAGAAAAGACAAGGCCGGACAAAAGGGAAAGGAAAACACTGAATTACACGCAAAAAAAAGAAAAAAACACTCATTAGGTTCTAAAACGTGTAGTGTTGGATCTTGAAGACATAACCTGAGTGAGTGAATTTATTTTTTATTATAGTAAAAGCATCTTGTCAAAGTTTGCTATAAAAAAAATATATCTAATACATGATAGTCCTTCATTAAAAAAATTACGCATAAATTGCAGGAAACTGGACTACCAATTTTGTAACTAATTTTGAGGAATATACACACAGGTTAGGGGAATCCTTTTTTTTTTATTAGATGCTACGTTATTAACCACTTGATGACAGCTGACAACCCAGCCCAAAATTATGCAGTCAAGAAAGACACGAGGCAAAAGGTCAAGTTCATTCCTAATGGGCTTGAGGTCAAGGCTGTCCGTTCCATCCCCACCAAACTCATCCGAGGCTGCTTAATGGACATTTTTGTTTGAGACATTTTGATTGTCTGAGATAAATTTCCTCTGACATCATTCACCAATTCTCCTCAGTGAGAATTAAAATACATGGTCAATGTGTGTGATAAATCAAGTTAACATCGATGGAAATGCGCATTCCTGTTCAGATAGTTGTGATGGAGTGTTCTGACACTCAGCTATGTTGCTTGAATCAATCCCCTCCCACTGGCAGATGCCAGAGAAGGCAGTGTCGTGGTACCTTATCTCCACAGATGCCACTCATCGGGAACATCAAAAGGAGAGCTTGTATGAGCGCAGAAGAGGATTGCGTAACATCCTGGGAAAAGGGGGGTGGGGCGGGGGGGGGTGGATGGCACGCTTGTCTCCACCACTCATCAACGTCGCTAACAGCACGTTTCATCACACTCCTTTTTCCATTACTTACAGACTAATTAGTTAGCATTTGGGTGTTGCGCTTCCCTTTTTGACACAAACTAGATCATTAAAAAAAAATGACTAGAAAAAATGTCACTCTTCACAGCCTCTTTCCCCTCAACATTATCCTCTTAAGCAACTGACCTGTGCCGCTTTCTCGTTATTACTGCGTTATTTTCACTTTGTGTAAAACAGTGTGACATCACAAACAAGCCTGCAACAAATTCTAATAAGAATACTTAGTCTTATACGGATCATGTAAATTAAATTAGTTTTATGCGTCATAATTATTCCAGCATAATTGAGAATGATAAATATTCTACCAGGTGACATTGTTTTTATAAATGGCATGTGTGCATAGGATGTGAACTGGGGCAGTTCCGCTGCGGGACGGGCCGATGCATCCCATGGGATTGGCACTGCGACGGGACTTCAGACTGCACCGATGACTCGGATGAACAAGAATGTCGTGAGTCATTTACAAACCGACTCAACCTGACAATTGAACTGCTTTGTTTTAATTACTCCCTTGCTGCGTGCAAACTGATATCTTAATGTCAGAGTATATCTTGTTTTTGTTTTGTAATTAGCGATCCAAAATGTGTTTATCTTTGCCTTACAGCTCAAATAACTTGCGATGACAGTCACTTCCAGTGTTTGAGTGACGGCGAGTGTATCCCCGGTGTGTGGGTGTGCGATGATGAAGAGGACTGTGAAGACGGCTCGGACGAGAGACTAAACTGTCGTAAGTTATCTCGCTAGTTTTGATTTCACCAAAGGCACAAAGTCCACAATGTGCTCGCTAAATGCTAACATTAGCCAAAAAGGTCCACCCTGTCATTGTCAGGCATCTCATATTTTGCATGCACTCCGTTAAATGTCTCCAATCCGTCCTCAGCTGGGAGAACCTGCACCACTGGACAATTCAGCTGCAGCAACGGGCCGTGCGTCCCGACCGAGTACCGATGCGACCATCTATCTGACTGCACCGACGGCTCTGATGAGAGAAACTGCGGTAAGCGTATTTTACCACCACCTTCCTATGGCATTTTTAATCAATTTGTTCAGATTAAGAGGCTCGCTGACGGACAGAACGAGCCACAATATGCTTCTTGTCAGAGTTTGATTGCGGATTCCTCGGTGGATTAGTCAAGCTGAAGTTCAACCGCTATGCCGCTATTGTCCCGGCTGGCACGGTGCACTCGAAGCACTGTGAATCTCACAATCGCAAGAATGCGGGCAGCAAATACTGAGCTTTTCACTCGCTGTCAGGTTGACGTGTGCATTATGTTGCTCAGATGATGATCTAATCTCGCAGATTACCCAGAGTGCACAGAACTTCGATGCGCTAATGGCGCCTGCTACAACCGGACGCAGAGATGCGATCACATACTTGACTGTCGAGATGGCTCGGATGAGGCAAATTGCAGTAAGTCCGTTTTGGACCTTGATGGCTAAGCCTTAAAAGTGTGAGCTACACTAAACTACTTTTTTTTTTTTTTTTTCTTCAGCACAGCATTGCAGTGGAGGCCTGTATCCATGTCATAACGGGATGTGCATTCCTCAACGTTATATCTGCGACCACGACGACGACTGTGGGGATCGAAGTGACGAACTCAATTGCAGTAAGACGCCCCGTCTACTTTCCACAACTCTTCCGAAGCCGGCTCATAAAAATAAAGCCCCTAATGTCGAACTTTCTCACCAACAACAGTCAGAATTCTTGATCTGTTTTTTTTGACGGCTACTTATTCATTTTCAGCATATCCTTCATGCAGGGGCAATTACTTTACCTGCCCCAGCGGTCGCTGTATTCATCAAGTGTGGCTTTGCGATGGAGAAGATGATTGTGAAGACAATGCAGATGAAAAAGGCTGCGGTATGGCTATACATCAGTTATCATATACACCGTATAGACAAAAGTATTGAGACACATGCAAATGATGCCGACAGGAAAGCAAATATTAAGTTGATGCTGGCATTGCAATTTTTTACTAACAAGTCCGAACTAAAGTTAACAAAACGAATGAAACTGTAGCCTCGGTCTGATGAATGAATCTTCTCAAAGGTGTCTTCCCTGTGAAGCTAAAAATTGCATCTAAAGTTTGAGGCGACTACCAAGCTGCTTTTCCTGTGCTCCTCCAAGTGTGTCATTCAAATGGCTCTTTGTGGCAGCCCCCCCACCACCACTACCACCACCATCCCCCAATTCCACCAGAGGCCTTTAGAATTTATCCACATGGCTGTGAAGAGTGTGTGTTTTTAGAGGATGGGCTGCAGAAGCCCCCCGTGACCCTCTCAGAGTTCCCTCCAGTGATTTAAAGTGACAGTCCTTACAACTGACAATGACGTCACAGCCACAACGACGTTTATTATTTCTTTTTACCATGATTGTATTAACAAATTTCTTTTTTTTTCTTCCATAGAAAATGCAATGCATGAGTGTTACCCAGGAGAGTGGCCATGTCCATCTACTGGTGTGTGCATCTCCATGAATCAGCTATGTGACGGGACGCCTCACTGCTCTGAAGGAGAGGACGAAAGCAACACCACTGCTGGACGCAACTGCAGTTAGTATCAATGCAATCTGTCCGTCTGTCTGTCTGTTATCACTCACTCATGTGTGTCCTTGTTCAAGCATGCCTATGTCAGCCCCTCTTGTCATTTCAAAACAAACCTGAGTCGGCATTTTAACTCGGTGACCAGACACCTCTATGGTGTGTGAGAATGTGCACAACCAGAAAGATTCACTTCTTCTCCACACTGACTAGTTTACAAATAAAAGCTAGACTCAAAATATTTTCCAAATGTAAAGGTCGCTCGTATTTGCTAGGTGTCTGGAGATGTTCTTCTCTGAGTTGTGAGCATCGCTGTCATCCTTCTCCGGATGGAGGAACTTGTTCCTGTCCTTCCGGCTACACCGTCAGCAGCAATGACAGTCGCTCGTGTATAGGTACATCTTTCGTTCACGTATTAGCGCAACTGTCTTTGCATCATATTTTTTTTTTCTTTCGATTTAAGACTTTGACGACTGCTCAATGTGGGGCGCGTGCGACCAGCTCTGCGAGGACCGCGTCGGTTCTCATCGCTGCAGCTGCAGGGAGGGCTACATCCTGGAACAGCACAGACACTGTCGAGCCGACGCCTCGTGTAAGTTTCCTCTCCCGTCTTCCACACAGTGAGCTCTTGAAATCTCTGAATGAAGTGTCAAAACAATGTCCATTAGCATAACCCCCCCCCCTTTTGCCTGTCGACGACCCCCGCGGGCTGCTTTGCTGAGCGCATGTACTTCTTTCCCTGGTGCATTGTTGCATGCACATTGTTGTTTCAGTAAAGACTCTTTCGCTTTGTGTACTCGAGAGGTTGACCTCTTTGGCTTTTGCCTCACCGAGCGGAGTGTGTTGAAAATGGATGAAAAGCACTTCACCTTTCTAAAATAACATGTCGCATTCTGTCAAATCTCCACTCCTTGCACACCAGATCCTTTTCTTTAATGACCCAATTATGGTTCTGTTGTTTTGTTTTAACAGCCGGAGTCCCTTCCTTGGTGTTTTCCAATGGCAGAGACTTACTAATGGGTAACATCCATGGCAACAATCTTCGCACTTTGGTACAATCGCAGAGCAGAGGAGTCGCAGCGGGAGTGGACTTTCATTTTGAGCGCCGTACCATCTTCTGGACTGACACCATTCAGAATAAGGTAGCGACGTCACAACGGGTCACAATGATTCAGCACGACTCACTCTCACTTACATTCCATTTTGACACCGTAATTGTATGCTAAGTTCTGCAATTCCAGCATGCTGATTCCATTGTTGCTTTGTCGAGTCAGGAAAGAGAATCACGCCGTAGCACCTGTCTGCCGAAGTCTTATCGTTAACGTTAAGTCTTTCGGAGTCACGCGTCACCGACTGCGGATTAAATAGTCATGCCGCGTACAAGTTATCGCTCGAAATATCTGCGAGGTTGATACAGTAATTAAATGACGGCCACTGGCTCCTGTGCAGCGGGGTCATAATGAAGGGGAAGCTCTGTAAGATGTGGAAAAAAAAAATCCTACGTGTATTATCTTTAGACTTATCTGATAAGGGCAGCTATGATGGCCGCATACCAGGGTGCAATTTTGTAATACAAGCTCGCTTGAGTAATTACGCTGTATTTGTTTTCAGCCGTACCGTCGTTCCAAACGCATTCTTCACCGCTAAAAAAAATAAGGAGGGCAGCCGCCAGGTTGATAGGCCAGGGTACATCTTTTAAAAGGGATCTTTGTATATTAAACGGCTTTGTAGCTTCGTGATTAAAGTAGCCAGAGTGCAAGCAGGGCATGTGAATGCAACCAGAGAGGCGAGACAACCACCGCTACAGTTTCTCTTTCAAACAGGCCGGTTTGGTGACTCAGGAATATATAGATAAAATTTACTCGACGTGACTTGACAAATACTTTTTAAAGAAATTATATTTAATTAGGTTTCTGCTGTATGTTTTTCAGAAAAAACATTTTTTTTTTTTCATTAAAAACAATTCTTTAAGGGGGTTGATTGTAACCAGTGTGAATTAAAGTCATATTTTAAGGCACCGCTGTATTTTACGACAGTTCACTTTAGTTCCCTTTTTTTTGTCATAGATAATGATATAGTATCGTCATTCATGAAAACAGTGATCAACTAGACCACTGACAATGCCGTCTTTTGTGTCCAGGTGTTTTCTGTAGACATGGACGGGTCCAATTTGCAGGTGGTTTTAAATGTATCAGTTGACTACCCCGAGAACCTGGCCGTGGATTGGGTGAACAATAAACTGTATGTGGTGGAGGCCAGTGTCAATAGGATCGACATGGCGGACCTGGATGGAAGTAACCGGGTCACGCTCATCACCGAGAACTTGGGTAACCCTAGAGGACTGGCGGTGGACCCCACTGTCGGGTACGCGCATCTTCCCACCTTACACCTGTCAGTACACTACCTGTTTTGTGCTCCATTGGCACAGAATAATACGTGCGCTTGCGTCTGCGTGAGATGAGCAGATTGCCTCTGGTGGATTAGCGAGAGGTAATGTAAGCGATGACCCTAATTGTAATCCAATTCAAGGGAGGCAGAACCAGGTGGCGACTAGTATATTGCTCATTTTAAATGAGCCTTTGAGACTTAATAAATAAATAATAAATTCCGATGTCCTCTTCCACAGCTATATGTTCTTCTCTGATTGGGAAGCTCTCAACGGACAACCTGGTCTTGAACGAGCCTACATGGATGGAAGCAACCGTTACGGGATCATCAAGAGTAAACTCGGCTGGCCAGCTGGCATCACGCTAGACATCGAGGCCAAGCGCATTTACTGGGTCGACAGTCGCTATGACTACATCGAAACGGCAACCTACGATGGTCTTCATCGGTAAAGATGACATTTCATTTATTGTATCGGTCTTCATATTGGTATTCATAGAAATCAATATCTGCAATATTCTGAATAGAAAAACTGTCGTCCACGGAGGTGCTGTGGTACCGCACCCGTTTGGGATCAGCCTATTTGAGCAATACGTGTATTTTACCGACTGGACAAAAATGGCAGTCATTAGAGCCAACAAGTTCGCAGACACAAGCCCTCAGGTGGTCTACGCCACATCCCAGACGCCACATGGAGTGGCTGTCATACATCGTCTCAAACAGCCAAACGGTGAGTGTACATTTTCAAGGATTTTCACTCATTCACGTTCTAATTTTTATTGTTTTTTTCGTTAGTGGCAAATCCTTGCAGTACAAACAACGGCGGGTGTGATCAAATCTGCGTTTTGAGTCACAGGAGCGACAACGGAGGCTTAGGCTACCGATGCAAGTGTCGCATAGGCTTCGACTTACACACCGATGGCAAGAAATGTCTGGGTAAGAGGAAACGTGTCCCGTTTAATGATGTGCGTCAACGACATTGACCTCGCTAATCCTCTAATATGGCGTGCTTTCTGATTTCCTGACTCCAGCCGTGAGGCAGTTTCTGCTTTTCACCAGTCAGATGGCCGTGCGAGGGATACCGTTCAATCTCTCCTCTCAGGAAGATATCATCCTTCCCATCACCGGATTACCATCCTACTTTGTCGGCGTGGACTTTAGTGCCGAGGATGACGCTATCTTCTTCTCAGACACGGCTAAAGATATGATCTACAAACAGAAAGTGGATGGGACTGGTGAGCGTTTGCCAATGTTTCCACCACACGGTTTCAGAATCTGTCCGAAACAAATTTATTGCCCAGAGACTGTTTTAAATGTGGTCAAGGAATGAATTGATGTTTGAACTCATGGCACTGCTGTCGTTACTTACTACTGTCGTCGGAGAAATATGAAAATCCACCAAAAAAAAAAAAAAAAAGAAAATGCTCCACTGCCCCCGATTAGACGTGTTGTTTTTGGAACAGCCCTCGACTTTCCTTTCCGGTCCACTTGAAGAAAATGCAAACTGACAGCGTATTTATTCAAATGTAGCTCAGCTTTCATGTCTGTGTTAAAGAGTCGTCGAACTTCTTTGATCCGCGCAGGCAGGGAGGTTCTGGCTGCCAACAGAGTGGACAGCGTGGAGGACCTGGCTTACGACTGGATTTCTAAAAATCTCTACTGGACTGACCCGCGATACAGGAGCATATCTGTCATGAAGGTCACCGATAAATCCAGACGGGCTATCATACAGAACCTGAACAACCCCAGGGCAATCGTAGTCCATCCTCTTGTCGGGTAACTCAATAGTATCACGTTACATACAATCTGAAACACATCCATGACATTTCACACGTCAAATACCGATTTACACAATGTCCTAAAATTAATCCGCAGGGAAATTCTTATCCAGCACAAGCTGTTATTTCCAATAGCCTCGAAGTCATAAGGCCTCTGCATCCACATGAAGAGATTAGCGTAGCATGAAGGGCGGTATTGTAGTGGTAATACCAGGCACTGGGCTTACACTACACACCATTATATTAAAAAAAAATAAAAATGGAATTGCAGTGTATTATATTCATTTGACTGTTGTTGCTAACCAGGCTAAATACCTTATTACATCTACTTGTTTATGTGGCTTTTTGCAGATATATTTTTTGGACCGACTGGTACCGGCCAGCAAAGATTATGAGAGCTTGGGGCGATGGGTCACATGCCCTGTCTATTGTAAACACTACTCTTGGCTGGCCTAACGGTCTCGCTATTGACTGGAGGTGAGCCCTGTAATAAGGCTATTCCAATTGTTGGAAAGCTGAATTTATTTTGCTCTCATACCCGATATTTCCTCTCCACACAGCGCTATGCGTTTGTATTGGGTCGATGCCTTCTTTGACAAAATTGAGCACAGCAATTTTGATGGACATAACAGGCTTGCTCTGGACCGCGTCAGTCAAATGTCCCATCCCTTTGGCCTCACCATCTTTGAAGGTACTTATGAAACATTTCATGTGAAATAGTCGGACAGCATTGGTAATTCTATTTGAGTTGATTGCTCCTCTCTAGGTTATGCGTATTTCACCGACTGGCGCCTGGGTAGAATCGTCCGCGTCCGCAAGACCGACGGTGGAGAGATGGTGGTTATCCGAAGAGGGATCAGCCACATCATGCATGTCAAATCTTTCAACTCCAACTCTCAGATAGGTCAGTGTGTTTCTTGAGCCCTCCAGTCGTATTGGCTCCGCCTCTTCACGAGCTGTTTCTCCCCTTCGCCCATTGCAGGTTCTAACCCGTGCAACCGGCCGGCAAATCCAAATGGGGACTGTAGCCACTTTTGCTTCCCGGCTCCAGACTCCCACCGGGTGTGCGGCTGTCCGTACGGCATGAAGTTGTCCCCCAACCAGCAGACGTGTGTGGAGGACCCTTCCAGCGAGCCCCCAACGCTGCAGTGCGGCGCCAACTCCTTCTCCTGCGACAACGACAAATGCGTCCCAAAGAACTACCGATGCGACGGCGTCGACGACTGCCACGACAACAGCGACGAGGCCCACTGTGGCGTCAACAGTAAAGTTTTACTTTCAACAGCAAAACGTTTTTTCACGTTGCTCCTTTCACTCCCGCACAATGATCTTTGTTTCTTTTTAGACATCACGTGCTCCCCTTCCGCGTTCACCTGCGCCAACCGGCGATGCGTGGCGGCCACGTGGCGCTGCGACGGCCACAACGACTGTCTGGATGGCAGCGACGAGTCCGATTGCCCGACGCGTGTGGCCGGAACCTGCGCGGCCAATCAGTTCACCTGCGCCAACCGCCGCTGCGTCCCGCTCACCTGGCGCTGTGACACCGACAACGACTGCGGCGACGGTTCGGATGAAGCAGACTGCCGTGAGTTCACGCTTTCATTTGCCGGTTCGTAATGTTGCTGTCAGATTAAGGTCAATGTTTGTTCACAGATCAGAGTAGCACATGCCATTCAGACCAGTTTCAGTGTCCAGACCATCGCTGCATAGCGCCCAGTTACGTCTGCGATGGCGATCGGGATTGCGTGGACGGGGCAGATGAGCAAGGATGCAGTGAGTAGTTGTCTGCCATTCATCGAAACACCAAACTGGACATTTACCTACTTTCCACACTTGCCTCCAGCCTCCGTAAAAACCAAACAAGCACTCGCTTTGTTTGTTGAACTCATTTCCGCCGTTACACAACAACGTATATAACAAATATGAGCCGAGCTTTACCATGCTCAACTGGATTTTGCAGTCTACAACTGTACTGTGAACGAGTTCAAGTGCTCCAGCGGTCACCAGTGCGTCAATTCCTTCTACCGATGCGACGGAGTCTTTGATTGCACCGATCGCTCAGATGAGCAAAGCTGTCGTAAGTAAATGAAAAAAAAAATAAAAATGTTGTTGTACAATGTAAGTAGTGCTAGTAAAGAGCTAAATAAAAATTCTATCTTAAAAGCACAATAATAAACCAGTGGTGTATTTTGTATCACAGCGACAAGGCCTCCCGGGATGTGCCATCACGAAAGCGAGTTCCAGTGCCAGTCAGACGGCAGTTGCGTCCCGTCCACGTGGGAGTGCGACGGTCACTCGGATTGCGAGGACGGCAGCGACGAACACCACGCCTGCCCGCCTCGCACCTGCCCGTCCTTGCTCTTCCGCTGTGACAACGGCAACTGCGTGCTGCGCAGCTGGCTGTGCGACGGCGACAACGACTGCAGGGACATGAGCGACGAGCGCGACTGCCCCGCCCCGCCTTTCCGTTGCCCGAGCTGGCAGTGGCAGTGCCCCGGCTACAGCATGTGCATCAACGTCACGGCGGTTTGCGACAACTCTCCCGACTGCCCTAACGGTGCAGACGAGTCTCCGCTCTGCAGTAAGTCTCTTGAAACTTAGCCGAGGTATCATTTGGCAATACGTCTGTCTTTTGCGTTGTGTTCAAATCATGCATGTGTGTGATTTGACTTGCGATAACCTGAAAATGATTTGTGATTTTCCTTTCTCGCTTTCCTCACAACTTTCAGACGAGCCTTTGCCAGGTAGGAACAAAAACTCAATCATTTAGTCGAAACAGAACTGATTCGTTCATAGCGCTTGTCGCGCTTTGCCCAGGCCAGACAAAGTCACACACTTGAATAAAAATTAACACTTTGGGAGTTATTACTTTATTTGTTTTTGCCAATATCTTGCACTAATCGTAGGTAATGATCAAGATTCTTATTTGTCCCCTAAACTGGATTTATTTGAGTCAAACGAAAGAAGAAATTGGGAAATAAAGTTATGTGTCTGTGACTTTGTTTGTGTTGAAATAGAACTCAATTTCATGCATGATATTCGTCACTGATGCACGTACACAACAGAATTTCTATCTGATTAGATTTGTGTTTCATTCATGCTACTTAGATCAGGAGAGCTGCTCTGACAACAATGCCGGATGCACCCACGGCTGCATCCAAGGGCCCTTTGGGGCCCAGTGCACGTGTCCCGCGGGCTATCAACTAACGAATGACTCCAAAACCTGTGATGATCTCGACGAATGTCATCCTCCCGGACTATGCAGCCAACATTGCTTTAACGAAAGAGGCTCTTTCCGCTGCCACTGCCACGATGGTTACACTCTCGAAGAGGACCAGCGAACCTGCAAGGCTTCAGGTAACAACCTGCTGTTTATTCTCCACTATTTTAAAGTAAAAGTTTGAAGGAATGAGCTCAATTTCTTGTCTGCCCTCCCTCGCCGCTCGGATTCCTTTGGATAAGATAAATAACGTATATGTCAGTCAGTGTTCATCACTAGTGTAATTAGCGCGTTATCGTCAACAAAGGACTGTTTATGGGGAGCGTGCCTCTTGCACATAGATAACCCGCTGAAAGGAATTGTAACATAATAGCTCTCATTATTTGTACAAAAGTGCATTCCCCGAGGGCGGACATTTGAGAAGAGTCTATTTACCGGGGTTGAGTGCACACGCGCAAGCTAACAAGCGCTTCTATTAGCACGAGTATGAGTATATGACGTTTGTTAACAGATTCCCGTCAAGCTTTCTTGTTGGTAGCCAGTCGAAATCACATCGTGCAAGATGACATCACCGCTCGGCCCAACGTGGTGCACTCGCTGATCCGGGACGGACGCAACATCGTGGCCCTTGACTTCGACTCGGTCAATGAGCGAGTGTACTGGTCCGACACAAGCCAGGACAGGATCTGGAGCGCTCATAAAAACGGCAGCGATCGAACCGTGGTGAGTTTTTAATCGATTTGAGTCCATGACTTGTCTTCAAACACGTTGGCTTAAAATTAAAGATGTGTGTCGACAGATATTTGACAGTGGGGTGACTGTGACAGAGAGCCTTGTTGTGGATTGGGTGGGCAGGAACCTCTACTGGAGTGACTACGTTCTGGAGACAATTGAGGTTTCCAGATTAGATGGTAGTCACCGGACCGTGTTGGTCAGCGAGAACATCACCAACCCCAGAGGCCTGGTGCTGGACCCAAGAGACAGGTCAGAACCAGAACCCACGCTAGCGCTGTGCTGCGTTTCTTAAAATTGTTCTTTTGCAGTGCTCACCTGATGTTTTGGACGGACTGGGGGAGGAACCCTCGCATTGAGAGGGCCAGCATGGATGGCAAACTCAGAACCGTTATCATAAGCAACAAACTGTACTGGCCCAACGGTCTTACCATCGATTATCCCAACAATATGTTGTACTTTGCTGACGCCTATTTGGATTTCATAGACTACTGCGATTATAATGGCAAGAATAGAAAACAAGTCCTGGCCAGTGACCTGGTGAGTCCATGACTTTGGTGACATATCAGACATTGGCAAAAATATTAGGTCATCACTTTTTACTGATTATTTTAAAAGAATCAGAAGATCAATCATAAAACATTCTTTTGGGTTAAATGTTTTTAACACTTGTTTTCTTTTTCTGTCTTTGCAACTCTCTATTTAAAAAAAAAAAAAGGTTCTTCAACATCCCCACGCAATTACCATTTTTGAGGATTTTGTGTATTGGACCGACAGATACATCAATCGCGTGATGCGAGCCCATAAGTGGCATGGGGAGAACCAGACAGTGATGCTGTTCAACCTTCCTCAGCCCATGGGTCTTGTGGCAGTCCACCCGGCCCGGCAGCCGCCAGGTATGGCCGACCCATTTTACTCACTTGGCTTGAGAAGTAACGCTGCACTTTCCCTCATGAAATCATTTTAGAGAAAAGTAAAACGTTGCATTTACGCTCACATTTATTGTTGTGTTGTGTATTCACTTATAGGTAGCAATTACTGCTCCCAGAACTCCTGCACTCATATTTGCTTGCTGTCGGCCATTGGACCACGGTTCTACTCGTGTGCGTGCCCCTCAGGGTGGACCCTGGCAGCCGACCAAGTCACGTGTACCAAAAGTATGTATAGTGTCTGTCTTCAACCAATACCTAACTGTATTAAGAGGTTCCATACTTGGCTATTTTGAGACAAGGAGCTTTCAGTCCAAGGAGTTTCCTTGTGTCGACAGCTTAGCTCATCTCAGGTTTCATCGGATGAAAGCCAACACGATCTCTCCAGAGACCAACGATTATCCAAGAATGAAATTGCTCCTTAACAATTGATTGATTCTAATCTGTGCTGACTAAGCAAATACGAATCTGGAGCATACTTTCACTCATCAGTGGATGATAAGTTTTAGGAAACCGTGTTCTGGAAAGAATGTATTTCTATTGTGCTTATTTTTAATTTTTCTTTTGTAGTTGAGGATCCTTTCTTGGTGGTGGTGAGAGACAGCATCATTTACGGCATTTCCTTGAATCCAAACGACATGAGCAATGGCGCAATGGTACCCGTGGCTGGGCTTCAGAATGGCTATGACGTAGACTTTGATGACCGTGAACAGAGCCTTTACTGGGTCGAGCACCCCGTGAGTTCCGGTCCATAAATTCCATGCCCAGTCACCTACTTGTTCTTCTGTCTTTGCTAAACATGCCCAGTGACATCATCATCATAAATCCTTATCTGGCTTTTCAGGGTGAGATCCACAGAGTCAAGTCAGACGGTACCAACAGGACAGAGTTTGCCCCCGCAGCTCTTTTAGGATCTCCTGTGGGCCTGGCCCTGGACTGGATCACAGAAAACCTCTACTACACCAATCCTTCAACACAGTCGATTGAGGTGAGACAATTAAGGCAAACTTGACTTTGTTTCATTATCTTGAGCAATTGGGGACCAAAAAAAAAAATTCATAAAACCAATTGCTCTGGCAGGTTCTGAAGCTGAGAGGGGAGTTCCAGTACAGAAAAACTCTCATCACAAATAACGGCTCGCCAAATGGTGCTGGTAGTCCTGTTGGCATTGCTGTGGATCCAGCACGTGGGTAAGCTCTTTCTAACAACAAGCCGTCCCCACGTACACCGAGCCTATGATCTTCATCCTTTCTATTTTTTTTAAGCAAACTATTCTGGACCGACCAAGGGACGGAGAGCGGCATCCCCGCCAAGGTGGCATCTGCAGACATGGATGGTTTGAACCCTGTCATTCTGTTCACCAATAACCTGGAGCACATTGAGTTCCTCACTGTGGACATTCAAGAGAACAAGCTATACTGGGCTGTCACAAGCAGCGGCATGGTCGGTCTTCACTCAAACTACACGTTTTGCTCATCACAACCACTAATAGTGACTGTCCGCAGATTGAACGTGGAGATCCAGATGGGACCAATCGTGTCACCGTGGTGTCAGGTCTGGCTCACCCCTGCGGTGTGGCCGTCTATCAGAACTTCCTTTACTTCACCGACCGTGACTTCGAAGTCATCGAGCGAGTAGACAAAACAACAGGCGCCAACCGGGTCGTGCTACGGGATAATGTGTCTGGACTCAGAGTTCTGAAAGTTCATTTCCGAGACTGTGAGTACACAGCATCTCAATGTCGCTAGTAAATTACTGATTGTTGTTCTTGACATTTTCAGCTTCTGCAGGCACAACCAACGGCTGTACCAACAACACGAATGCGTGCGAGCATCTGTGCTTGCCTCGGCCGCGGGGACTTTTCACGTGCGCCTGCGCCACGGGTTTTAAACTCAACGCCGACAACGCGACCTGCGCCCCTTACGAGTCTTACGTTGTCATCTCCACGCTGTCCGCTATCAAAGGCTTCAGTCTCCAAGGGGCGGATCATGCTGAAGCTATGGTGCCAGTGGCAGGGCGAGGTCAGTCATTGTGCCCCGAAAATTCAAACTGATGATTTCCAAAAAGGAAAGCCATTGTAGTCATGGCTTGTAATGAATTCATTTTGTTCTTTCAGGCCGCAATGCTTTACACGTGGACGTGCACATGGCATCCGGTTACATCTACTGGTGTGACTTCAGCAGCACGGTTACAGCACAAAACGGGGTCAGAAGAATCAAGACAGATGGCTCGGGATTACACAGCGTCGTGAGCAGTGGCATTGGACGCAATGGTATACGAGGAATAGCTGTGGACTGGGCCGCAGGTATGCTGTTTTATTCTTTGCGTCACTCCCACCAGAAGCTTGACCTGATGCAAATTTAATTGTGTGGCGGATTTCTACCTTGTTACCCAGGAAACCTTTATTTCACCAACGCCTTCCTGACGGAGACATACGTCGAAGTTCTTCGCCTCGACACTACATTCCGAAGGGTACTGTTAAAAACCCAGACGGACATGCCGCGCCACATCGTGGTGGACCCTCGGAATAGATACTTATTCTGGGCCGACTATGGCCAGAACCCCAAAATCGAGCGAGCGCTTTTGGATGCAAGCAACCGCACGATTTTAGTATCATCGGGAATCGTCACACCGCGAGGTCTCGCTCTGGACCAAGAAACTGGATACGTCTACTGGGTTGATGACTCTCTGGATATGATCGCCCGAGTCAGCCCCCAAGGGGGGGAGACGGAGGTTGTGCGCTACGGCAGTCGCTACCCAACTCCTTACGGGATCACCGTGTTTCAAGGGAGTATCATTTGGGTGGACAGAAACCTCAAGAAGGTTTTCCAAGCAAGCAAGGAACCGGGCAGCGCCGAGCAACCTGCTGTCTTAAGAGACAACATAAACATGCTGAGAGATGTTACTATTTTTGACCGGCGCATGCAGCCGTCCACACCCCAAGAGCTTCACAATAACCCCTGTGTCGAGGCAAACGGAGGCTGCGCCCACTTTTGCTTTGCCTTGCCAACCGCCGACTTTGGCAACGCATCCAGGAAATGCGCTTGTGCTTTTGGGAATCTCGCGGGCGATGATGAAAGCTGTGTGGTGTCAAAAGATGATTATCTCATCTACACCACGGAGAGCACGGTGCGCAGCCTACGTCTCGATCCACAAGACCACGCCGTGCCCTTCCCAGTGGTCAATGTGCCACGCACTTCGGTGGCGCTGGATTTTGACCTCACCGACCGAAGGGTCTACTTCACACAGAGTTCGGGCGCAGGAGCTAGCAAGATCAGCTACATCAGTTTGTCTTCTCCCACTTCAGCTCCAGTGGTGGTGGCTTCAGGTAGGCAACAGTCTTCCTTTTTTTTTTAGACATGTAATGTCGAATGTAATTGTGGTTCATATGTTGCGACAGATCTCGGGGCTCCTGATGGCATCGCCTACGACTGGATAAATAGACGGATTTACTACAGCGACTATGCTAACCAAAGCATCAGCTCAATGTCTGTGAATGGATCTCAGAGGACGATTATCGCACACGTGTCCAGGCCGAGGGCCATCATGTTGGACCCCTGCCGAGGGTAAGGCTTTTTTTTGCATTTTGAAGTTTTGAATTTTTATCATATGCATCCTGTCTTGTTGGACAGATACATGTATTGGACGGACTGGGGAACCCATGCCAAGATCGAGCGTGCTACCTTAGGTGGGAATTTCCGAAAGGAGATCATCAACAGCAGTCTGGTGTGGCCCAATGGACTGAGCTTAGACTATGAAGAGGAAAGGCTGTATTGGGCTGACGCCAGCTTGTAAGATCAGACAAAATCCATTTCCGTATCCCAAGTCGGTCGTCCTCACTGCCGTTGTTCTTTTTGCTCCGCCATCAGACAGAAAATCGAGCGATCTTCTCTGACCGGATCAAATCGCGAGGTCATCGTCAGCACGGCCATCTACCCGTTCGCCTTGGCGATGTTTGACCAATTCATTTACTGGACCGATTGGAACACACGTAGCATCTACCGGGCCAACAAACACGACGGCTCCGACCAGACGGTAATGATTCAGAACCTTCCGTCTCGGCCCATGGACATCCATGTTTTGGCCAGCGGGAAGCAACAGCAGTGTGTCAGTCCTTGCGAGCAGTTTAACGGAGGCTGTAGCCATATCTGCACACCGGGTATGAACTTTCTTATTATTGTCTTTACGGGCATGACGTTAAATCCGGAAAAAAAAAAAAAATCAATAAAATGTGATCCTCTTAGGGCCCGATGGAGCTGAGTGTCACTGTCCATTAGAGGGTCACTGGTACCTGGCTGACAATAAGCACTGCATCCCCGATAACAGGACTCGGTGCCAGCAGGGTCAGTTTACTTGTCTGAACGGTCGCTGCATTCGTGCCCAGTGGAAGTGTGACAATGACGATGATTGCGGAGATGGTAGCGACGAGCTGGAGAGAGTCTGTGGTAGGGAACCTTTACATTTTTGGGGGGGTTTTCTGCCTTGTTCGATTGATTAACCTCACTAGTAGTCCTCTTTTTACTAACAAGCTCTGTGTGTCTCTCTGCTCAAAAAATAATTGCTTCTTAGGAGTCAAGACTGATTTCAACAACGTAGGTGTGTACGCTTACTTATTCATTAAAATCCATTTAACCGGCTCCTAGCAACAAATCGATACTAATCACAAGCACTTACATCTTTGCATGCAGTTCCTCAGTTCCTGTCATCATTCATAGCCTTGTCAGGTAACATGAGAAATTCGTGTGCGGTAAAAAGTTGGAGAAGGTCTCTGACAGGTCCCACGTTTCATTTGTTAGCCTTCCACACATGTGACTCCACCGTGTTCACGTGCGGCAACGGGCGATGCGTGCCTTACCACTACCGCTGCGACCACTACGACGACTGCGGCGACAACAGCGACGAAGCGGGCTGTCTGTTCAGGCGCTGCGACCCCAGCGCAGAGTTCACCTGCAACAACGGACGTTGTATTTCCAAGGAGCACGTTTGCAACGGCATCAATAACTGCTACGACAACGGCACCTCAGATGAGCAAAATTGTCGTGAGTCCATTTTTATAATGACCGCCCAATGCCAATTTGTGTATTGGTGTCATTCATTCATAATGAATGAACTGATTATTTAGCTGAGAGAACATGCCAGCCGGAACACACCAAGTGTCAGTCGACCAACATCTGCATCCCGCGCTCGTACCTGTGCGACGGAGACGACGACTGCGGAGATATGAGCGACGAAAGTCCGACGCACTGTGGTGAGTTTAACACCCACGTGACAATTTTATTCATGACGCCATTCGAGCGATGCCTTTCACATTCCCCCCCCAGCTACATCCACATGTACTCAGAGCGAGTTCCGTTGCTCCAGCGGTCGTTGCATCCCCGCCCACTGGTACTGTGACGGAGGGGCCGATTGTGCCAACGGCTCTGATGAACCCCTCTCCTGCAGTGAGTGTCACACAACTCATTTACCCAAAAAGCCTCTAATGGCCTTTGCTGGCTTTGTGTGTCTGAACTCGCCACCATCACGCCCCCCTCCCCCAGTTTTTTTGTGTGTTTGTGCCTGTCCGCCCATCGAAGAAATGGTGAGTGATGCGGCGGTGTGTGCGGTGTATCTCTTTGTTGACGAGGTGCTCAGCCAGGCCTCCTATTGTGTGTTGGATTCTTCTGTGGCGCACCCCCTCCAAACCTCCTTTTGTCCTGTGGGGGTTACACAGCTTCACTTTGGCTTTTGTTTGGATAGCTCGCCATGCATGGGAATGTGGACTTACCAGGGCTATTTTGGTAGTGTTGGAATTTCTTCTCAAGATATTTTCAACACTTTAAATTGGTGAATAAATGTGTCGAAATATCAGACGTGAGGATGGACCAAGAGTATCAATTTCTGAAAAATATGGAAGCGATCATATCTGGACACACATATCGATCTTCAATTGAGTGTACATTTTGTCTTTGTAGCCACATTAGCTAGGACGTGCAATGCCGATCAGTTCCGGTGCGATGATGGCAGATGCATCGCCACCTCCTGGATTTGTGATGGAGACAACGACTGCGGTGACATGAGCGATGAAGACCAGCGGCACAACTGTGGTACGCACCGTCCTATTTATCACCATTATCACTTCAGGAATGTTCGGGTCATCGCCGTTCAAGCTTTTCCTAAATCGGCTCTCTCTGATTGCATCCAGCCAACCGCGCCTGCTCCGGCGCAGAGTTCACTTGCGCCAACAACCAACCGCCTCAACGCAAGTGCATTCCTCAAGACTGGCTATGCGACGGAGACGCCGACTGCGCCGACGCGTTGGACGAGCATCAGAATTGTTCGCGGAGATCCTGCGGAGTCAACGAGTTCACCTGCAGCAACGGCCTCTGCATACGTAGCTCCTACAGGTTACGCCGAATCACCTCTTTTGCAGTTGCCACGATGACTTCCTCACGTTGCGCCATTCGAAATTAGGTGCGACAGGCGAAACGACTGCGGCGACAGCAGCGACGAACAGGGCTGCGCCTACCAGCCGTGCCAGCAACACCAGTTCACCTGCCAGAACGGCCGATGCGTGTCGCACGACTTTGTCTGCGACGGGGACAACGATTGCGGCGACGAGTCTGACGAACTGGAGCACGTGTGCCACGCCCCTCTGCCCACTTGCCCCCCGGGAGAGTTCACATGCGACAACGGACACTGTATCCCCTTGAGCCAGGTGTGTAACCGGGACGACAACTGCTCCGACAACAGTGACGAGAAAGGATGCGGTAAGTGCGATGAAGATTTCGATAAGTGTTGTGGCTCACGCTACGTGACTATATATCTATAATATTCGATCTTTTTCGGCGCTCGTGTTATTCCAGGTATCAACGAGTGCACGGATCCATCGATCCATCGCTGCGACCACAATTGTTCAGACACAGCCACCAGCTTCATCTGCACGTGTCGCCCGGGCTACCGCCTCATGTCCGACGGGACGACGTGCGACGACGTCAACGAGTGCGCGGAGACGCCGAGCGTGTGCAGCCAAGTGTGCGAGAACACGGTGGGCTCGTACGTCTGCAAGTGCGCCCCGGGTTTCCTCCGAGAGCCGGACGGGCACAGGTGTCGCCAAAACAGCAAAATCTCGCCTCACCTCATCTTCAGCAACCGCTACTACCTCAGGAACCTGTCCACAGATGGGCGAGCTTACTCGCTGATCCTGCAGGGCCTGACCAGCGTTGTGGCCATGGATTTTGACCGCGTGGACAAACGCTTGTATTGGATCGACGTGAGCCGCAGGGTGATTGAAAGGATGTCCTTCAACGGCAGCAACAGAGAAGTGGTGGTCAACGGAATTGTGCACGGCGAAGGCCTCGCCATCGACTGGATCGCCAGGAAGCTCTACTGGGTGGACAGTTTCATGGATTGCCTTTTAGTGTCAGAACTGGACGGTCGATTTGTGAAGAAACTGGCCGAGCACTGCGTCGATGCGAATAACACTTACTGCTTTGAGAACCCCCGAGCCATCGTGTTGCATCCCAAACAAGGGTGAGTAGAAGAAATGTCAGTTGATTGTGCCAAGTTGTGATTTGGATTTTTCCTCTGGTTAGTTACGTTTACTGGAGCGACTGGGGCGACAAAGCCTTCATAGGCCGAGTTGGAATGGACGGAACCAACAAAGTGGCCATCATCACCACAAAGATAGAGTGGCCCAATGGGCTCACCATAGACTACACCAATGACAAGCTCTACTGGTCCGACGCACATTTGAACTACATCGAGTAAGTCCATCTTCTCTTCTCGCTTCCGATGAAAACTTTGAGCCTCGCAATTTCAATCCAATTTTTTTCCCCAGGTATTCGGATTTGGACGGCCACCACAGACACACGGTGTACAACGGGGTTTTGCCTCATCCCTTTGCCCTGAGCGTGTTCGAGGACACCGTCTACTGGACGGACTGGAACACACGAACGGTGGAAAAAGGCAACAAATATGACGGCTCTGGTCGCCAGGTTCTGGTCAACACCACACACAGACCGTTTGATATTCACGTGTGCCATCCTTACAGGCAACCCATCGGTGAGTTCAGCTGTGACTTCTCTCACCTCATGTTGTTATTTACTCAGATTTAAGTGCAGGTTTAGATGACCAACTTGTATTTGTCCGCGTGAGATTGATGGGACCTCCTCTTGTTTCTTCCCCCGGTAGTAAACAATCCCTGCGCGGTGAACAATGGAGGTTGCACTCACCTGTGCCTCATCCGTCACGGGGGGCGGGAACACACCTGCGAGTGTCCCGACCACTTCCTGGCAATGCAAATCGGAGGAGTGACCAGATGCCTTCCCATGTGTACCAGCACCCAGTACAGATGCGCCAACAACGAACGGTTTGTGGCCTATCTTTCATCATCCCGCAAAATCGTGCCTCCAACAAGGCCTTGAAACGTTGCGTCATCGACAGATGTATTCCGATCTGGTGGAAGTGCGACGGACAGAAAGACTGCAGGGACGGCTCGGACGAACCTTCCACCTGCCCCTCGCGCCACTGCAGGCTGGGCCACTTTCAGTGCAACGACGCCAACTGCACCACTCCGCACTCGTTATGCAACGGCAAGCGTGACTGCCACGACGGCTCCGATGAAGACGCCGTCTTGTGCGGTTAGTCGCGCTCCGTTTCAAAATGTTCTCCCATCTTCGACACGTCACTCAAACCTCGCCGACGTCACCTTCCAGCCACACACCAGTGCGAACCTCACCAGTGGCAGTGCGCAAACAAGCAGTGTATCCCCGAGTCGTGGCAGTGCGACGGCGAGGACGACTGCGGCGACCGCTCCGACGAAGACCCCTCCCATTGTTCCACTCGAACGTGCCGCCCCGGCCAGTTCAAATGCCGCAACGGACGCTGTATCCCGCCAAAGTGGAAATGCGACACCGACGATGACTGCGGGGACAACTCCGACGAGCCTCTGGAGGAGTGCAGTGAGTGAGGTTTGACCTTTCTTCTTTCTACACTGCCCCAGTATGACCCAATCCTTTTCTCGGCAAGTGGGGCCAGCGTACCGCTGTGACAACCACACCGAGTTTGACTGCAAGACCAACTACCGATGCGTGCCGCTCTGGTCTGTCTGCAACGGCCACGACGACTGCAGAGACAACAGCGACGAGCAGGGCTGCGGTGAGTTCCGACGGTGGGCCGCAATTAGTATCACCACTTCCTCTTCGTCGAAATTAGATGTATGAGATGTCGGCCAGCGTAGGTCTGCGTGTACGTGTGTGCTTTTGCTCCGTCCTTGCATTTCACGGGTTCACTCGCCCAGCTTTGTAGTCCACACACACACACACACTCCCGCCTCTTATCAGAGGCCCTCGCTCCATTAGTGCCATGCCCGAGCAGGAGGGGAGATCGGCGCTAATCTTGCCGTAAGAATGCAGCAGATGGGCCAGGTGGAGGTTGAGGAGGGCAGCACTCGCTCTATCTTCCGCAGCTAGCACCGTGCGGTGGAGACGGCTCACACCGGCTCTCCTCCGCTTCCTTGACTTCTCTGCACACGCGCAGGCACCGGGCATGAATACAGGTCACCCATCTGGCTCAGACATGCTCCTCCACTCCCTCCTGTGCGGTTTAATTAAGAAACGCGATGCCTTTCATTTCAAACTTTCAGCATTACTCCGGACCCCCGACGTTGACGTTATGAAAGCTTTGCTAAGAACTCGGTGTGTGTTCGAAAAGTGAGAGTAGAGTTTCACTGCTCAATCTGTCCAATTTAAATTAAGTAACACGGGTAGTGAACCTAAAAATAGTTAGTTTGACACACAGTTTTCTCAAGCCTTTTTCTCTTTTCAGACGAGGTGGCCTGCGACGCCAGCGGAGACTTTCAGTGCGACAACCATCGTTGCATCCCGCTAAGGTGGCGCTGTGACGGCGATGACGACTGCGGGGACAATTCTGACGAGCGCAGCTGTAGTGAGTCCCCGCCGCATTTTGGAACTGATGTGAAAGAGAGCAAGAGAGATGATATGCTTACTAGATCATTCATTAGGTACTCCTTCATCACGTTTTTTTATTTTATTTTTTTTATCGGGGGTGATATTTTCGCAAAGGCGCTTCACACTCATGCTGACAGCTGGCTGCCGTAAGAGGAGTCAAGCGGGCTTATCGACAGCTTGAGAAACAGTCTGTCCTCAGGAGAGAGGGAGTCTGTCACCTTTGAACCTTCACCGAATTAAATCACGCCTGAGAAGGTGCCACTTAATAAGGAGGAAACCCGTCTGGGATTCACCGCTGAACTTAAAGAGGCCGTGTTGTTTTTTTCTCGAGGTCATTATAAGGAGTCAAATTAAACAGAGGCCTTGAAAGCGTGTTAACGTATTCCTTCACTCCTGATAAGTGTATCAGATGATGGAATTTGTGAAAATAAAGATTTTCACTTGTGAAATATCTGTTTACCCTCCTCCTCAGCACCACGCGCGTGCACCGAGAGCGAGTTTCGCTGCAACAATCTGCACTGCATTCCCGACCGTTGGGTCTGTGACCATGACAACGACTGTGAAGACAACTCGGATGAAAGAGACTGTGGTGGGTGGAGGCTCTTTGTTTTGGCTGGGGGTTCGTTCGGCTGTTTGCGAGTATCCGCGGACCACCGTGCCAAGACCTAATAAAACGGGCATTTTTGAGCGGAGGAGACAGACGGGACCACCTGTCGTCTTTTATTCAGACAGAATGAAAGCTTCCATGCGTACAGCGCCGGGAGAATAGGAGACGGTTGTTGATCGAGACTCGGTACATAAAATAACAAATGCTGACAACAATTCAATGGATTTACATTCACTGGCCAGCACTTTGCATATTTTATATTTAATGCCATGCAATCTATATTTGGATTTATGAAATGATGTATGTCGCAGAGCTTCGGACGTGCCACCCTGGCTACTTCCAGTGCGGGAGCGGCCATTGCATCGCCGACCGCTTCAAATGCGACGGCAACGCCGACTGCGTGGATTACACGGACGAGTCGTCATGCGGTGAGCGCTTTGGATCACAAACACGTCTCTGGCAATTTGATTCATTTCCAGTACAAGTCTCATATCGAGTTGTGTTCCTGACTTTGTAGCACCACGCTTCCCAAACGGCACCTACTGCCCCCACTTCCTGTTTGAGTGCAAGAACCATGTCTGCGTGCAACCTCACTGGAAGTGCGACGGAGACGACGACTGCGGGGACAATTCCGACGAGGAGCTTCACCTCTGCCGTAAGTAGAAAGAGTCCATCTGTTTCTAAACGTCCCGGGGTGTCATTGTCAACTGGGTTCCCACAGTGACGGTCCAATGCGAGACGCCCTTCCGTTTCCGCTGCGACAACAACCGTTGCATCTACAGCCACGAGCTGTGCAACTCGGCGGACGACTGCGGCGACGGCTCGGACGAGAGACGGGAAAACTGTGAGCTGACTTTGAAGCATCTCTCCCTTCATTACGCTCTTCTTTATTCATCCTCCACTGTGATTATTTCTTCTCCTCCAGGCCAAAGCCCCACTCACGGCCCCTGCGCTGACGAGGAGTACAAATGCAGTAATCGACAATGCGTTCCTCTTCAGTACGCCTGCGATGATTACGACGACTGCGGGGACCAGTCGGATGAACTCGGCTGCCGTACGTTAACGACCCAGCTCGTCGTATTGTCCTTATTATTATTAACAGATTCTCGTTCTCCTATCAGACCAGCAAAGCACTCATTCTTGCAGTGCCCAAATGTGTGAACACAACTGCACCGACTTGACGGACGGAGGCTTCTTGTGCTCTTGCATGCCTGGTTACCGAGCCAGAAGCGACGAACGACACACCTGTGAAGGTATTTTTTTCTTTGATTCAACATAAAGTCGACTTTTACTAATAGGAAGCTCAATTTGTCTTATTGGGGGGGAAAAAAAGATATCGACGAGTGCGAGGTGTACGGGATTTGCCCCCAAGAGTGCAAGAACACAAAGGGAAGCTACGAGTGTTTCTGCGCTGAGGGCTTTGTCTCCTTTAGCGAACCACATGGGACCCAGTGTGCCGCCCAAGGTACGAAACATCTCCGCAGACACACCATTTTTTTTTTTTTTTTTAGCGTTGAGCTGCATGTATCCTTTGTGTCATAAAAGGAAACCCACCAGTGCTTCTCCTGCCGGATAACGTCCGTATCCGACGCTTCAATCTTTCATCGGAGCAGTATTCCGACTATGTGGACAATGCTGAGCACATCCAAGCTCTGGACTACTTGTGGGATCCAGAAAAAGAAGGATTAAGTAAGGACATCACCTAGGAAATGTTTCATTTTGTTTGTCTGGAGCAACACAATGAATTAGCCTGTTTTGTTTTAGGCATCGTGTACTGGACAGTTGTGGGTCGAGGATCCGAGTTCGGCTCCATCAAACGTGCCTATATGACCACCTTCAACGATCACGGCAACAACCCAGTCAGAGACGTGGACCTCAACCTCAAATATGTTGCTAATCCCGACGGCATCGCTGTCGACTGGGTCGGCGGGTAAATCACTCGGTCTTGTTTGTTTTTTGTTTTTTAATTATAGCCCAGTCGGTTCACAATTCAACTTCCGTTTGCAGGCACATTTACTGGACCGACGCCGGCACCAATCGCATTGAAGTGGCCAAACTGGACGGGCGTTATAGGAAGTGGTTGGTCCACACTGACCTGGACCAGCCCGCTGCCATCGTTGTCAATCCAGCACTCGGGTAATGATGCTTTACTTGAATGATATTGTGTCAACAAAATTAAATCTACGTTCTCTTTGGTCTTTCTCAGGACAATGTACTGGACCGACTGGGGTAGGAAACCCAAAATCGAGTCGGCGTGGATGGATGGTCAAAATAGGCAGGTGCTGGTCGGTGAAGATTTAGGCTGGCCTACCGGGCTGGCTCTGGACTATCTGAATGCGCACAGGATCTACTGGTGTGATTCCAAAGAAAACATCATCGGGTCCATGAAACCCGATGGCACAGACAGAAAGATCATCGTATCGGGAGGTCAGAACCATCTTTGACCATCCCGTACTTTTGCTCACAATGTGACATATCGATGAATTGTGTCCACGGTGTAGATATTGGGAATCCATACAGTCTGGACCTATTTGAGGGCCACGTTTACTGGACAACAAAGGAGAAAGGGGAAGTGTGGAGGACGAATAAATTTGGAAAAGGAAACAAAGTCAAAATGTTAACCATCAACCCATGGCTGACTCAGGTTCGCATTTACCAGGAACACCGACACAACCACTCAGGTCAGTCCGTCATCACACAAACACAGTAAATATTCGGAACTATTTAGTGTATAATGTGAGTTTTTTATTATTATTATCTTGAAATTACTTGTGACTCTGCTTTGTCATCAGTGCCCAACCCTTGCAAGAATGTGTGCAGTCACTTGTGCCTCCTCCGGCCCGGTGGTTACACGTGTGCCTGCCCCCAAGGTTCCTCAGCACTGGATTTCGACTCGGGTGAATGCGATGCAGGTACGCCCGCAGCCTGACTGCATGCGCCTCCTCGCTCAAGCTTGTCCTCATGTCCGGCTGCTCCTCGTAGTTTTGATTCTGTTGCGTGATTTATTTTATTTTTTTGCCCGGCTTCTTCCCTCGTAGCCATTGAGGCGCCTGTTGCGATGCCTCTTGCATGCAGATGCATGAATGGTGGCACTTGTTACACGGATGAAGCGGGTCTGCCCAAGTGCAAGTGAGTATCGTTAATCGGGGTATCATAGCGGTCCAAAAAAAGATCACCCGCTAATTTCTTATCCTGTCTTTTACAAAGATGTCCTTACGGTTATTTGGGCAGCTACTGCGAAATGGGCAAGTCACGAAGCGCTCCAGCGGGAACAGGTACGACGGCGTCAAGAAAAAAAAATCGGACATTGATATGATAGAAGCTCCTTCTTTCACTCCAACATAGTTCACTGGCAAAAAGAGGACACAAAAGAAGTGAATTTTTCTGTTAAAAAAAAAAAAAAAAAACTTCTGTTAAATTGTACAATAATCCACCTTTTCTATCTGAAGCTGTGGCAGTTCTTCTCGCAGCCATCATCATCATTATTACCGGCGCCTTGGCAGTCGGGGTCTTCCTCAACTACAAAAGAACCGGATCCTTCCTCCCCTCTCTGCCCAAACTGCCCAGGTAACTTTTTTTTTTTTTTCCTGTTCTGTTCAAATGCACACTTTGCAAAAGAGTAGCAAAGTCATGAAAGTCTGCTTTCGCTAGCCTCAGCAGTCTGGTAAAGTCGAGCGACACGGGCAATGGAGTGACCTTCCGCTCGGGCGACAACGTGGATCTCGGACCCACGCGCATCGGAGTGTCGTTCATCGATACCGCCATGCCGATGGTGAGTTCTTCTAATTTCCATTTTCCGTCAGGAAAACATGTCAACTAAAGGCAACGCAATGTCACCACAGGATGATCGTTTTGCCGTGGAAGTGGCGAGGCATCCCGTCACCTTTGAGAATCCGTTATATGCCAACGCGGCCGCCATGGCGGCGGACCCGGCTGTCATTCACGCCTCGCAGGTACACCAGCACACCTCACACATCTTCTAATGCCTCATGTTACCAATTTTTTGGTGTGTCTCCTAAACAGGTGACTGTTAACGTGAGTGGCGATAAATTACAGAACAACTTTGCGAACCCGGTCTATCACGCTGAGCAGAGCGCGGGCCTTGTTCACACGTCGTCTGTCGGGACCAAACCTGTTGAGGTCAGATATTATATGTTATTATTAGGAATAAATCCAGCTCAAAATGAGGAATAGGATGTTCCTCGCTGTTCTCTACCAAAAATGGCCAAGTCCAGTAATTAAGGGCCCGTCCAAAATGTTTCGAATTGCCAATAGATGCCACAAGATGGCAGGAAAGCATAAATGAATAATGTGACTTTTCTAGAAGGAGTCAACATGGAGCTTACTGAAGCGTAGACTGAAGCCCAGCAACGCTTTTGAAACCCAGTCCTACTCCAAGGTGGGTTAGGCTAAATTTGGAATTTAAAAAAAAGTCACAAATAATTCACTGCATTTTTTTTCAATATGTCTTAACAGATGAAGGACGACAAGTCTGAAGGAAGCAGAGGAGGAGGAGACGACGCCCCACCGCCCAAACCTCAGAGGAGGGACCATCATCATCACCACCATCATCATCCGAGCGCCTTTTCACCAACCGAGGACAGTTTCAAAGACACGGCCACTCTGGTTAAAGAGGACATTGACGTATAACCGCACCCTCACTGACGAGGGGAAAAAAATCACACTTTGCACAGAATTTATTTTTTTATGCAGCCTGTGGGAGGAGGAAAAAAAAAACAACTCAAATTGTTCTATTCGAAGAGATATTAAGTATAGTGCTGCCTTGAGATATAATGAGTGACCCAGATACATTTTTTCAGATTTTTTTTTTTCTGTCTTAAGAAAGCGGTCACGTAACGGATTAACGGATTGTATCTCGAGGCACGGCTGTACATTTCGACGGAGTACGAGACAAGAAAGTCTATGCCTTGTGACATTACGTATGCCAATACTTGTGTTTTTCTTTATTCCGATGTACGATACGTATATCTTTGCACTGACGCTGCTGATAAAGACGTTGATGAAATGATGTTGTATATTTGTAAATTTCAACGAGAAGATTTGGAAATAGCCCGTGTGGGTAGTTGTGCATTTATAACGCGTCCGGGAGAGGAAACAATTGATGATTTTCTGCCTTTGCCATAAAATAAATATATAATCGATACCGTTATAATCCCATCAGGGAATAAATTGCAGTCCAAACACGTGAGCTAAATAATGCGATTTTCTGAATCAAAACTTTTTTTTTTTTTTACTCTTATGTGACTTTTAATCACTGTGATTATGTCTTTTTTTTATATCAGCACTGACGATGGGGAAAAACAGACGGAATACTTGAACATGCTTGTGCACGGATGTTAATTTATGTGGATGAGCCACGCATGCCGACAGAATGCAGATGAGTCATTTTGTATCCACCATCTTAAACCATTACAAATAAAACCTGCTTTCTCTGATCACTGACAGTTCAAATGGCTGCTCCCGAGTTGAATTTGGCGACCGTAACCAAGTTCCTCTTCATCACCTCCTCCTCGCTGCCGCGGGAGAAGGTAGAAGCGCTCTGATAACAAAATCGGACACAAATGAAGGCAGGTAGGACAGCGGGATCCAGAAAAGTTTGGCGTCCCAGCCGGCGGTGTAGCGCGTGCGGGGGGAGCGAGCAGTCAAGGCGTGCTCCATGCAGCTGGTCACCATGGAAATGCGGGAACTACACAGGATGTTCATGGAGAAGGCCTGCGCCTTCAAATCTGCAAGGTCACAACGGTTGGACGTCTTTCAAAATATCTTGATTTTTTTTTTTTTTTTTACCCACTTTTTACTCACAATCATCAAAGTATGTTTCTCCATAGGAGCTTTTTATTTCTTGAGGGAGGCGAGTCCAGAGTCTTCTGAGGTCAGCTTCAATGAGATCCAGCCGGGTCACGTCAGTCTTGAAGAAACCAGGTTCGATGATGCTCACTTTGACACCAAAATGCTGCATGTCTCGTCTATTAATGCACACATAAATTGAATACAACTATTCTACTTTACTCATGAATTGAAAATGCCATTGCTAATGATTAGCCTTTCTATGACTTTCTCCATTGTTTGCTAGCATTAAGCTAAACAGATTGTCATAAGGCAATGTGGTTGTTTGCAATACACAACATGAAGTTGTCTTTTGGTTTCTGATGACTTCAACCCTTATGAAAAGAAGAACTCAGCCGTACCTGAGGCCATCCGAGAAGGCCTCCACTCCCCACTTGGAGAGACAGTAGCCTCCCCCGGTGAGCGCCAGTCGGCCCATGACGCTGGCCACGTTGACCACCCGACCTCGGGCCTTCTTCAGGAGCGGCAGGAAGCCGAGCGTCACGTCCACAGCGCCTATCAGGTTCACGTCCAGAACTTTTGTAAAATCCTCCAAATGCATCCACTCTGTCGGGCCGATGGGTGTGGACCGGCCCGCGTTGTTCACCAACCCCCACAGGCCTGACGAGGAACAAAGCTGCCTCATTAGGGGCAGATAAGACAGGTCAAGAGAAAGGTCACCATGCTGGCCTGTGTTTTATTTGAAACCCTCTCGAGTTTAAATTTTTTTTTAAATTTGATTATTTCTTGTAGCAGATTAAGAAAGTGTTCGTGTGCAGCTGTAAAAAGTCAGGGATGGTTATTTTCTCCCTCCGCATTGCACTAAAAGGATCTATCAGACTTGTCAGTAGGAGGATGAAGAGTTGATGATGAGGAGTAGCCAGGGGGCCAGAATGTCAGTCCAGGTTATCTCCCGGCGCCTCACTCGGACTGGCACTCTATCGGCCCGGCTCCCCCATTCCCCTCCTCCTCATCCAGCTCACCTCGCTCTCCCACCTCTCTGCTCACAAACTCCCGTGCCCTCCTAATGCTCTCTCCGTCTGTTACGTCCAGGAGAAGCGTCCTCAATCCGGGGGAGGCCGAGCGAGCCAACTCCACCGATCCCGTCTCGGTGAGGCACGCCGCTATGACGCGGAAACCTTTGGCATCCAGCTGTCTAGCCAGAAGGTTGCCGAAGCCGCTGTCGCAACCCGTGATGAACACATGCTTGAGATCCAAGGCGGCCACCTCGTCGGAATCTCTGATGTACCGGCGTGTGGCGACGAGGGCAGTCAGAAGTAGTAAAGAGGTCAAGGCTGGATGGGACACCAGTGCCTGAAACATATCTTTTTATTTTCTTTGTAGGAGAACATGCTTAAGAATGAGTAACGGCGACGTACCTCCAAAATACCTGAAGTCAGTCCTTCAGTCACCTGAGTGGACAAGATTGCATCATTGAGGTAAATTCCATGAGAACAAGGCAGAGGTGTCCAAAGTTTAGTGACAGGTGCTTTGAACCATTGCTTCTATTAATCATTGCGGGGAATTGTGAGGTGGCCCAACAGCTGCGGTTGTTTGTTTACAACCTTCTGTTGACACCATGCACTCGAGACTTCAGTTATGTTCTCGTCACCTCGCACACCGGGAGGCCACCAACAGGCCAATGGCAGAAGAGCAGGTGGCCAACATAAGGACATGGACAGTTTGTCAAAATGAAGGCATTGCAGGGGTTTATTTTCAAACAATGGATTATGTTTGGTTTTTTTTGTTTTTAATTTTGATATTGTTTTATGTTTAGTAATCTAAAATCAAATTAAACATAGCTTAAACACAGCTTCTATCCAATTGTGATCAGGAAATTGATTAATTTTTACTTTTTTTTTTTTAACAACAATTATGTAGTTTTGTTCAAGACCAAAACTTGAAAACATTTCAAATCGGCTCACAGCACCTTTCATTACACTTAGGCGCTTGTCAATCAGTCTCATATTTCAGATGATAGTTCCAAAAACAAATAAAATAAACCTACCATGTCAACGGAAGTCATTAGGAAGACTGACTAAAGGCAGAGACAATCCCTTCAATGTTTCACTAGTGCGCGATTGTGCAACACGCATTCTTTGACCGGCATATGATTGGATCTTGACTCAAAATGAACTACACGACGTCACACCACACTTTAAATCTGACAACTATGATTTATTTTCAAATGTCAACGCTGATACACGTATTTGGGCATGCTACATTCAATGGATATAAAAATGCCAGGTTTTTATGATATGCATAGAAAAATGTAAAACCTTTTCAAAACTTGTTCCACCAGGCGACAAAATGTTTGGCGTCACTAATGATGATGATTTATCTATGTTTTTACTGCTTACATAAACTTGATATACAATTATGAAATGAAATGGATTGACAGTACAGTACAGTAACAGTACAGGGAGTGGTCTCAAATCTGCCTTCCCTCTGTGGGTCCCAAGTCAAGCCCAGCCCAAGTCCAATAAGAACAAAAGCAAAGTTGAATATTAAGCCCTTTAAAAGCAGCACAGACTCCGGGTCAGAGGTCAGCTGTCTACGCTGAGGTCTTACATCAGAGTTATGAGTAAAGCTGCATTGACTTATAATATACATTTATATTTACTAGAAAAAAGTGGCAAGTAACACCAGATGGAAGGACTCCATTTTTATAACACAGACGCTTTAATCTTGGGGCTGGATTTAAGAAAGAAACTGTCAGTGATGAAGGTGGGCATGTAGGACAGAGGCAGCCAGATGAACTTGGCGTCCCATCCGGGCGAGTAGCGGGTGCGAGGGTGGACGGCGGCAACGGCGTGCTCCATGCAGCCCACCACTTTCATCAGGTCGCTGTCCGTCAGCACTTGGAATTTTTGCGACATCGTTTCGAATGCTGAAGTGGAGAGCAATGCACGGAAGTTCTTACACTAAGTACTACTTAGCGGTTTGTGACGAGGCATCAAAAAAAACTCACCAGTTTCCAAAAAGTCTGGTCCGTAGTCGTCTTTCACGTCCTGCGGTAATCGGTCCCAAACTTTCTTCAGGTTATTTTCCAACACCTTTGTGTCAGTAACGTTTGTTTTGAAGAAGCCGGGCTCGATGCACAAAACCTTCACACCAAATGGCGCCAAATTCAAGCTGAAGTCAGAGATTAAGATGAGATGAAGTTGGAAGGGGGGGGACGACAAAACGCTTTCTGCTGAGTTAGCGCTCACCGCAAACTGTCGTTGAAGGCCTCCACGCCGTATTTGGACACACAGTACGGACCGCCGATCGGGCTGATCCTCCCGAACACGCTGGCAACGTTCACCACCCTGCCTCGGGCCTTCTTGATGAGAGGGAGGACGCTCAGGGTCACGTCGATCACGCCCAGTAGATTGACAGCTAACATGCTCTTGTAGTCTTCAATTGTAAGCCAGTCTGAGGGGCCCGTCGGCACAGCGACGCCTGCATTGTTGACCACGGCCCATAATCCTGAAAACACGAGGCCACATTTTTTTTTTTTTAGTTCT
This sequence comes from Syngnathus leptorhynchus, assembly GCF_054491065.1. Lineage (NCBI taxonomy): Eukaryota > Metazoa > Chordata > Actinopteri > Syngnathiformes > Syngnathidae > Syngnathus > Syngnathus leptorhynchus. The sequence continues at coordinate 11,313,390 of NC_141203.1, forward strand.
GGATCATAGCCTCCATTATTAACTGAAAAACATTTCCTCCACAGAGACTTTACCTTTCTCTCCTACAAGACCGTCGATGAGAGCCGCGGCCTTTTTAACGCCGGCAGAGTCTGTGACGTCCAAGTGAAGAGCGGTCAGTCTGTCAGAGGAGGCCTTCTTCAGCTCATCTTCGCCCTTCTCGGTGTAACAGCCGGCTATCACGCGGAAGCCCAGCTTATCCAAGTGCTCGGCTAGAAGATGCCCAAAGCCGCTATCGCAACCGGTGATGTAGACATATTTGTCTCCCTTGTTCTCCACACGTTTGAACTCCTTCAACCATCTGTAGACAAACCACAGGACCAGTAGCCCCACGATGTACAGGAACATCTCACTAGAGGAGCAAATGAGAAAGAAAATTAAAAAACCTACACTTGTCCCAGTACTTGTGTTGTCAAAGCAGCCACATGACCAGACATCACCTTTTATGGTTGGTCGGAAAATATTTGATTAAAATGTGAACAAGCACTTTGTCCTTTGGCTGTGTATTTTTGCCAAAGTCTGAAAAGGCCACCACATATTTCATGTTTTGTGGAAGTTCGCCTTAAAACCACATCATTTAAATTATCTCCAGTTTCTATAGGTTTTCCATTGTGCATTACTGTATTCTGAAAGCAACAGCACCACTATGCGGCCAAACACAAGTATTACATAAATAAAAGTAAATAAGTCAGAACTTAGCCATTTTTTTTCTTACTAGCCCTCCAATTTAACATTAACGCATAATGTCAACAAGTGCCTTACTAGTAGTTGTACTACTACTGTCAAAGTTGTTTTATTAGTATGCAAAAAATGTTATGCAATTGAGGAAAAAATATCATTAAAAAGATAAACTAATAAACTCAAACGAGTGCTGAGCAATCGGTTTGGTTGCGGCTGCATTACCTTTCCGATGCCTCTCCGTCCCACTGTACTTGAAGTGTTCTTTGTTTACTGTGTTAGTTTGTTGATGTGGCTGCGTTCAACGCTATTTATATTCCGGGCTGCAACGCGAACTACAAAATCTTTGTTCCCATTTGATAAATAGAAGCGGTTCATCGTACATCTTTATCCGCCCTTGACGCCGACGTTCCTCCGTGTGCGTGTGTGAAGTATGCCAGGAATGGAGTCGATTCCAACAGCTTTTTTGCGAGGTTAGTAACTACACAAAGCTATTTGGAACTCGCTGTATTATTTAATAACTATGCGAGACGCTGAAAAGTTGAAGAGTTTGTGGTGAATTTGCGCCATCTTGTGGCGGATTTGCGCCATCTCGTGGCTTCTAAAACAGTTCCTGGAGATTTCAATAACATTTTAAACAACTGTAATGCCCTCGACGTGGTCAAAGATAAAACCAGTGGCTGGTGCAACTTAGTCACTTTTTATTGAACTCGCATCATTTCCTGCCCAACTGCCCTTAATGCACAATAACATCAATTACAATACAATCATATCTGCAAGCTCAGCGAGCACTTAAAACACACAAAACAGGAACGGTAAGGGGTTAAGTAACGTGTTTCATTCAGACTTCAAACAAATCATCGTGACTGTAAACATAGCTAACCACTTAAGTCATACTTGTCATACATTCATGACATTCGTATAAAGTTTGGCCTCCCTTCAATGAATAATCAACTCTCAGGAATTTGCTGCTCCATCTGAATAAACTTGTCCTGCTTCCCTTTTCACTTGCACTTTAACAACAGCTAAAATAAACTTTTAATTTCACTTTTAACACCATCTAATTTTGCTTAAGACTCCGATTAGAACTTAGAACACAGACACTTTAATCTTGGGGCTGAGTTTAAGGATCAATGTGTCAGTGATAAAGGCTGGTATGTAGGACAGAGGCAGCCAAATGAACTTGGCGTCCCATCCGGGCGAGTAACGGGTGTGAGGGTATACGGCGGCCACGGCGTGCTCCATGCAGCCAATGACCTTCATCAGGTCGCCGTCCGTTAGGAGTTGACATTTGGCCACCATGGTTTCGAGCGCTGCAATCGAGAGCACGCACAGAGTTGATTGTAAATAGCATGGAGATCATGTCATCATAAGTAAGATTGTCCGGATGACAAAAACTTGCAGAGCTTGTTCTGATGCTGTGATGTGAGTAGATGTAACTTGAATTCATCGCGACAACTGACTTGTACGAATCTATGCAATCATTTTTACACAAAAGCATTTTTGTAAAGTGCGGTAATGGTTAGCGCATCTGGCTTCCAGCCAAGACATTTATATATGATGATGTATTTCTTCTCTGACAAGACACAAAGCACTCACCACGCTGCACATAATTTTCTCCATAGTCATCTTTCACATCCTGCGGCAACCTGTCCCAGAGCCTTTTCGCATTTTTTTCAATGATCTCTGGGTCAGTCACGTTTGTTTTGAAGAACCCAGGCTCGATGCACAAAACTTTCACTCCAAAAGGTGCCAAATTCAAACTGGAGTAAAAATGAAGTCGAGTCAATGATCTTAGATTAGATGAGATAAAACACGTTAGTTGCACGTTAGCTTGTCTTTCTCACCGCAGGCTATCGTTGAAGGCTTCCACGCCGTATTTAGACACGCAATACGGGCCGCCGAACGGGCTGATCCTCCCGAACACGCTGGCCACGTTCACCACCCTGCCTCGGGCCTTCTTGATGAGAGGGAGGACGCTCAGTGTCACGTCGATCACGCCCAGCAGATTGACGTCCAGCATGCTCTTATAGTCCTCAACAGTTAGCCAATCTGAGGGGGCCACTGGCACAGAGATGCCCGCATTGTTCACAACGGCCCATAGTCCTGAAAAAGCGTGGAGAGCAAAAAAAAATGTATCTATAAACAGGTTCCATATAACGATACGCACAGTTATATTATTTCTCTTCTGCAATTGTCTTCAGGTGTACCTAATGGTGTGGCCTTACCTGTCTGCCCGACAAGTTTGTCAATTAGAGCAGTGGCTCGTCTGACGCTGGCAGAGTCGGTGACATCCAAATGAAGAGCGGTCAGTCTGTCGGACGAGGTCTTCTTCAGCTCATCTTCGCCCTTGTCCGTGTAACAGCCGGCAATCACGCGGAAGCCCAGCTTATCGAGATGCTTGGCCAGTAGATGTCCAAAGCCAGTATCACAACCGGTGATGTAGACATATTTGTCTCCCTTGTTCTCCACACGTTTGGGCTCCTTCAACCATCGCTGGACCAGCCAAAGGATCAGCAACCCCACGATGTACAGCAACATCTCTATCTGTGTCATGAGATGTCAACAGATGTCACATGTGGTAAGTTTGCCAATTCCACTTCTTTGGTCCAAAAATTATTTGATTTTATAATTTATCTTTTTTTTAATCCATCAATGCACTGGTAGGAGTTAATTTCATTCTCTTCCACTGCCACCACACCTCATAATTATATCTGTACCATTAAGAAAATAGAACAAAATACTTGTGGTTTTTCCTGCCTCGAGCTGCCTTCAAGGACCGTGAACAAAATAGGACATTTTAAATTCCAACAAAACCAAATAAACACACGACGTAAATGAATTAAGTTATGGATGTAAACAAGCTTGTAAAAAATTTGGGTTTTGAATCACATTTCATTTAAATCTGCCTTTGCTTTTCCATTTTAGGATGTAATACTAGTAATAATAACTAGACTGCTAATCCTGAAAGTCAATTAATAATACTATAGTACTATAACAACGATAAATCACTGATTAAAACTAAACAAACAAACAAAATAGTTGACAAATCACAATAGTCAACAAACAATGCTTCCAAGTTTGGCATTTTGAACTCACATGCAACTTTGTCGTCAGGTAGAACCTCTACTGAGTGAACAAGAGGACTAAATGAGCGCATTGTGTGGAGGTGGAAACAGAAAAGTTCCTTCTAATTGTTCCCATCCCACTTCTGTTAAATTTCATCCCGTTTTCCGGGTAAGTCTGCCAAAAAGAGTGAAACACCGCCCTCTGTTGGAGGATGTCTGCAACTGTAACTATGCACTCAGTAAATGCTCATACAATCGAAAGGTTTAGGGTTCAAATAGAAATTGTGAACATATCTAACATATTTTGTGCGTATTGGAATCTCAATTAGGTATTGTTCTTCATAATTGTAGGATTTGGCAAAAAAGGAAATATCTGCCCTCTCGTGGAAGAAAAGTAGAAGGCAGTTTTAGGTGCAAATGGGGAATCAAATCTTTTTTTGTCCATTTTTATAATTGTGTCCAATTTTACAATTGTCCACGGTGTAAGATAAATTGATATAAATATATATTAATCAAATGATCATTTTGAGAGTTTGTACTACCATGCTTGGTGACTAGTAGCTCTCTGGAGGGTTTGTTTTTATTGCATTGTTGTCTTGGACTGGAGTACCACCTACCTATGACATTATCAATCACTTGTGTTGGGAATCCAGTATCAGACCATCTGTAAGGAGAGAGCAAATTCCAAATCCAAATACGTCCGTGCGGGCATTCACCTTTGATTGAGACATTATTCATCTTTTTTTTTTTTAATCATGTAAAAAGTAAACAGTAAAATTAATAAGCTCTTATGATTTTCATGTATAGATGTGAGGTTAGGAAATTAGAATTGAAAAATAAAGTACAATTAATTTTTTTCTCAACAAAATGTTATAGTAAGAAAAAAGAAATAAGAAAAAGTATTTGTTCTTTTTCAAGGCACGCATACATTTAATCTAGAAAAGTGAGGAGTGTGCGATTAAATGGGCCAAAGAATGAAATCATTTTAATCATTAAAAGTCAAATGTCCTTTCACACAGTTGATGATTCGCATTCCAGTGAGTACACTTCAAGTTTTCAAGCACTAGATCACAACTAATGGCCTTACGGTCATTAAACTCACTTTACAATCACCTCTGATAACATCTTCATAAAATATCTTTTTCATCAACATCACATCAAATCTTTTCATTTTAAATGTCCCTTTTACTTCTTTGCATAAAAAACATTGGGACTTCCCAGTTTGAAATCAATATTTGAATGATTGAAATATCCATTTTTCTAAAGACTTCAGACTTTTCCTGGCCATATTGCTGACACAAACCTTATCAGTATAATGGAGCTATAGATAATAGTAGTAGGGGAGGGGCATAGGTTGCCTTATTAACTCCGGCCGTGTTATTGCTGGCGAAACCACACATTGACCGAGCGAGAGCTGTCCTGTTCAGGTACAGTACCCCCCCACCCCACCCCACTCCTCTCCCCTTCAACTAAAACAACATTTATTGACATTTGTATTTATCTTTACATGATTCTAATAGATTTGATTTGAATCAGATTGAGATGGTCAAAAATGTGAATAATCTCGACTCGGACCGCCGACGTACTCACTGTGCCAGCTTCCCGACGAGATTTTTTTTTTTTTTTTCAAATGGTTGTTTAGTTGATTTGAAATTGCCCTTTGGTGTGAATGTGCGTATGAATGGCTGCTTGGAACCCTGAGAGTGAGAGAACGCCGGTTCTCGCTCAAAGTCAGTCGGGATGGGCTCCAGTTCACCCTGACCCTGACGAGCATACGGGCCGGCCGGCCGGGCTGGTAATGGATGAAAGGAGAGAAAAAAGAACACTGAGAAGACCAGCTCACAAGTCGATATTGTCAATTATTAAACCGGACTGGAAGAATAATTGTTCTTTAAAAGTTCAACATTTTCAATAAGGGTCTTTTTTTGGGTGGATTTTGTCAAACGCAATATTCCCAAACTGCTTATTTCACTTTGACCTATTAACCTTTGCGATGGTTGTACTTTGAAATTTTCCAGCTCAGACAACATGAAGAAAACTATGAAATTTACGCTACCGACAGACATAGGTGAGTAATCTTGCTTTAAAAAAAAAAAAAAAAAAGTCCACAAGGGTCAATAAAAATTCTGCCTTTGTTGTGGAATCAGTCAGCAGGAAAATGTATCAGGATAATGAAAGCACTAATGCATTATTTTATTCATGTGCTAATTTAGCATGTGTAAAGACAAGCTAAATATTAATATAAATATAAAGTTCACCAGAATGTTTTTTTCCTATTTTTAATTCATTTTTTTCTTTTGCAGCGAATCAAAAGAATGGGTAAGACTTATTTTCAGACTCAAATCATATTTTAGGCGACAATGTTAATGAAATTGAATGTTTTACAGGGATGACAAGAAACAGAAGAAAGAACAGAATACGCTCAGTGTTGGATACTTTCAACTGGTAAAAAAAAATAAAAATTTAAAATAAAATGACCTATTTTTTTAATTCGATTAGAATTTCCCACTCATCCATACAGAGCTTACCTAACAGAGCTTACCTCATTTCTTTTGCACGTGAATTCCATCTTGAGGTGTAACTTGCAAAACGGGATTCTTATCTCCATCTGTAATCATTTCACTCAAGCATCTAATGTCTCATTTTCTCCCCGCCAGTTCCGCTTTGCCACCTGGAAGGAGATTGCCATGATGGTGGTGGGGAGCGTGTGCGCCCTCATCCACGGCGCTGCCCCGCCTCTCATGCTTTTGGTGTACGGGATGATGACCAACACGTTTGTTCTCTATGAGTTGGAGGTGCAAGAACTGAAAAACCCAAATAAAACCTGTCAAAACGGCATCATTCACTGGACAAACGGCTCCGTTTACGAGCCCGATGAAAACATTACAGTCTCCTGTGGGTGAGTATATAATAATAATAATAGTCAATAAACTATATATATATATATATTGTTTATAGTTTATTTCATATTATTGTTCATATATAATTTATTTATTATTCATATATATATATATATATTGTTACATGAGTTATTTATCATTTATTTAATTATTATTATTATTATTATTATTATTATTCACTTTACTCAAATTCCCTTGCATACACAACAGGGTCGATATCGAAGCCCAGATGACTCAGTTTGCGTACTATTATATCGGAATCGGAGTTGGAGTTCTCTTTCTTAGTTACTTTCAAGTAAGTTTTCATTGATGTACACTGTTATTGTCACACACAAAAAAAAATATTTATATATATATATATATATTTGTTTTAAATGACATCATGATTTCTATTGTGGTAAATGTTCCTTTTCCTCTCCAGATTGGTCTCTGGGTGTCGGCCGCCGCCAGACAAACTCTGAGAATCCGGAAGATTTATTTCCGGAAAGTCATGCAAATGGAGATCGGGTGGTTTGACTGCATCTCCGTCGGTGAACTCAACACGAGATTATCCGAGTGAGTCCTCAACCTGCAGATCCGACCCGAGCCTTTGACCGTTTAACATTGTCCTCCTCCTTCTCAGTGATATCAACAAGCTCAATAACGCCATCGCCGACCAGGCGTCTTTCTTTATCGAGAGGGTCTCCACCTTCGTGTTTGGCTTCATGGTGGGCTTCATCGGCGGCTGGAAGCTGACGTTGGTGGTCATCGCCGTGAGCCCTCTGATAGGTGTTGCTGCCGGACTCATGGCAATGGTACACTTCTGGAAAAGATCCAGATGCTAAAATAGATTTGGAATTTGCATGTTTTTTTTTTTTTTTTTAATCCTCTTAGGCTGTGGCTAGTCTAACGGGACGAGAGCTAAAGGCGTACGCAAAAGCGGGAGCTGTGGCCGATGAGGTCCTGTCGTCCATTCGAACGGTGGCGGCGTTTGGTGGCGAAGACAAAGAAACGAAAAGGTACCTCTCTCTCTCTCTTCCACATCGAGTGCATGTTGGATTTACATTTAGAACTGATCCAGATATGACCAGAACCTGGTAGAAGCCCAAAACTGGGGAGTTAAAAAGGGCACGATTATCGGAATCTTCCAAGGATATCTATGGTGCATCATTTTCCTGACTTTCGCTTTGGCCTTTTGGTACGGATCCCAGCTAGTCATCGACACCAAGGAGCTCTCTCCCGGGACTCTTATTCAGGTGAGGAACGGCTTTGTAGCGACACCACGCCACGTGACTGACCGCCTTTCTTGTTTTTAGGTGTTTTTCGGAGTCTTGATCGCGGCAATAAATTTGGGTCAGGCTTCGCCTTGTCTGGAGGCTTTTGCTTCAGGCCGGGCAGCTGCAAAGACCATCTTTGAAACTATCGACAGGGTACGGACTAGCTAGTTGAAAAATGTAGCGCCGTGAACATATTTGATTCATTTTCATTCTTTTCTATTCACAGGAATCGGAAATCAATTGCTTGTCCGAACAAGGTCATAAATTAGACCGAGTAAAAGGCGACATTGAGTTCCATAACGTGACCTTCCATTACCCATCCAGACCCGAAGTGATGGTAACAGTTGTTTTTTTTTAAAATCAAACTGAGGCTCGCAACGGTGGCTTGTAAAGTTTCCTTTCGTAGATTTTAAACAACCTCAGCGTGCAAGTGAAAGCGGACGAAACGACCGCTTTCGTCGGACCCAGCGGTTCGGGAAAAAGCACGGCCGTTCAGCTCATACAAAGGTTTTATGACCCAAAGGAAGGCACGGTGAGGAAAATATCATCAATCGTAGAATGAATAATTATAAAGAATGAAATAAATATCATCTAGACTGAAAAGAAGAATTTTCCTTTAGGTGACTTTGGACGGTCACGACATCCGAAGTTTAAACATCAAGTGGCTTCGCTCGCTTATCGGCATCGTGGAGCAGGAGCCCGTCCTGTTTGCCACAACCATCGCCGACAACATTCGCTTCGGCAAACCGGGAGTCTCCATGGAAGAAGTCATCCGAGCGGCAAAAGAGGCCAACGCTTATCATTTCATCATGGATCTTCCACAGGTATCCATCGGCAGTGTCGTCCAGATCAATTTACACATGGACATTTTAAGAAACCGTACGCGATTGCCGATTTTCTAGAAATTCGATACTTTGGTGGGCGAGGGTGGAGGTCAGATGAGCGGCGGGCAGAAGCAGAGGATCGCCATCGCTCGAGCTCTGATTCGGAATCCCAAGATCTTGCTCTTGGATATGGCCACGTCGGCTCTGGACAACGAGAGCGAAGCTGTTGTCCAGATGGCTTTGGACAAGGTGTGTGTGTGGGGAGCGTTGGCCGTTCCTATTTTATTGAACACGTTGACATGAAACTCTCCTATGGTAGGTGCGCGCGGGCAGGACCACCATTTCTATCGCCCACCGTCTTTCCACCATCAGGAAAGCGGACGTCATCGTCGGATTCGATCGCGGGCGGGCTGTGGAAAAAGGAACTCACGGTGAGCTCCTGAAAAAGGAAGGCGTCTACTTCACCTTGGTCACCTTGCAGAACCACGGCGGATCAGACGCAGCCAATGGTGGGTCCACGGAATCCTCGCGATCCGAAAAGTTAATAGATTGAAATCTACGAAACGGATCTTTCTCGTGACAGTCGCCGCCGGCAAAGCCGCCGCTGAGGAAAACCTTGAAACAAAAACGAGGACTTTTAGCCGAAGCAGCTGCAGGATGAGTAAAAGGTAAAAAAAAAAAAAACGACACACGAGATCATCCGATTCCAAAAAAGACGACGGATATCGTCCCACGACAGGAGCTCGATCCGACTACGATCTCACAGCAACTTGTCCGGCGATTTTGGGCCCGACACCGTCTCAACCAGCCTGAGGATCCTTTCCAGCCAGACCATCACGCCGGACCTCGTAAGATGCCAAAACCTCGCCGTTATCCGTCACGTGTCCCAATGTCCAATCGCCAACAGCCGGAGTACGAGGACGAGGGAGACGAACATCTCGAAGCGGCCCCCATTTCCCGCATCCTGAAGTACAACCGATCAGAGTGGCCCTACATGCTGCTGGGCTCGCTTGGAGCTGCCATCAACGGCTCGGTCAACCCAATCTACGCTTTGCTCTTCAGCCAAATTCTGGGGGTAAAAATCCTTTGGCGTTAATTCGGGTCCATTTGTTGACATCTTAACCTGTTTTTTGTTTTTTTTTGCGGCGGATAGACGTTCGCTTTAGCCGACGTCAATGAGCAGAAGCGACAGATCAACGGGATCTGCATTCTCTTTTGCATCGTGGCCGTGACCAGTATCTTCTCGCAGTATTTACAGGTCCGTCCGCACGAACGTTACGAGTTGACGGATGGAAATTTCATTGATTGCGATTTGATTTCGCAGGGTTACGCCTTTGCCAAGTCTGGTGAGCTACTAACACGTCGTTTAAGGAAATTAGGTTTCCAGGCCATGCTGAGACAAGACATCGGTTGGTTCGACGATTTCCGAAACAGCCCCGGAGCGCTGACCACCAGACTGGCCACCGATGCCTCCATGGTTCAGGGTGTAAGTGATTTGTTTCGAAACCTGCTAGCTTTTTGGTGATTTGAGGATGATCAGGGGAAAAATAAGAGCTTCTGAATTCTGGAGCTTTGTGTTTTTTTTTTTCCTCAGGCTACAGGATCCCAAATCGGCATGATCGTCAATTCCCTGACCAACATCGGAGCCTCTTTCACCATCGCCTTCTACTTCAGTTGGAAGTTAGCCTTGGTCATCTTATGCTTCTTGCCGTTCATCGGGCTCTCTGGGCTCTTTCAAGCTAAAATGTTGACCGGTTTTGCAAATGAAGATAAGAAAGCAATGGAGGAGGCTGGCCAGGTCAGTGCTACACGTATTAAATCATTTATCAAAAAAAAAAAAATAAGAACAAATAAATAAAATAATAAATAAAAGCAAATAAAAGCATAAAAAATACCAAATAAATAAAATAATAATCAAAACAAATAAAAACATGAAAAATAAAGAAATAATGATAAATAAATACTTTTTTTTTTTTTTAGGTTTCCGGTGAAGCTCTTGCCAACATCCGAACGATCGCAGGCTTGACCAAAGAGAGCTCATTTGTGGAATCCTATGATGAAAAACTCGAGTGTCCATATAAATCTGCCCAAAAGCGCGCCAACATCTACGGGCTCTTTTTCGGCTTGTCCCAGTGCGTCATCTTCATGGCTTACGCCGCCTCCTTTCGATACGGAGGCTACCTCGTCAACGCCGAGGGGCTGCAATACGTCACCGTTTTCCGGTTTGTCAAATGGTGTCTGCTTTTTCGAACTTCCCACTCAAATTTCCTTCCGATGTCGACTCCAGGGTGATATCCACAGTCGTCATCAGCGGGACCGCCCTGGGCAAAGCTTCGTCTTTCACTCCAGATTACGCCAAAGCCAAGACGGCCGCCGCTCATCTCTTCAAACTTTTGGATCAAACTCCTAAAATCAGCACAAGCAGCACAGATGGAGAGAAATGGGTTTGGAGATTCAACGAAAGAATCGTGGTGAAAACACCCAAGAAATGTTTGCCAAATCCTGTCTCGCTGTTCTCCATCCAGGAAAACTTCAAGGGAGAAATAGACTTTGCAAATTGCGAGTTCACCTATCCGACCCGTCCGGACGTTCGAGTGTTGAAAGGTTTGACGGTATCGGTGAAGCCCGGTCAGACGTTGGCATTCGTGGGCAGCAGCGGCTGTGGCAAAAGCACCAGTGTTCAACTCTTGGAAAGGTTCTACGACCCGGACCAAGGCAAAGTGGTAAGCGTACATTTTCATCTCCAAAACGAGACAAAACTGATGTCCGATTTCCATTCCAGCTGATCGACGGCCGCCCGTCTCAATCGGTGAACGTGCCTTTCCTGAGATCTCGGATCGGCATCGTGTCCCAGGAACCCGTCTTGTTTGACTGCAGCATCGCCGAGAATATTCGGTATGGGGACAACGCACGGAGCGTAAGCGTGGAGGAGATCGTGGCGGCGGCCAAACAAGCCTACCTTCATGACTTTGTGATGACGCTGCCAGATGTGAGAAGACACTCTTTTTTTTTTTGCTTTGATATAACAAGTACAAATGAAAAGCAAGAGTGGTGATGATTTTTTTATTTTTATTTTTTTGCTAACCATTTTTTGTTGTTGTTGCTATTTTTCCACAATTTTTTCATGCATTGTAAAAATCGGCAGAAATACGAAACCCAGGTTGGCGCGCAAGGCTCCCAGCTATCAAGAGGACAAAAACAACGTATCGCCATCGCCCGGGCCATCGTCAGGAACCCCAAAATCCTGCTTCTAGATGAGGCCACCTCTGCTCTGGACACCGAGAGTGAGAAGGTAGCCAAAAAAAGACAAGCTCCATGAATATAATCCTACCATAGTGGAGACAATCTTGATTTTTTATTTTTTTTTAAACCCTCAGATCGTCCAGTCAGCTCTGGATAACGCGAGGAAAGGTCGAACCAGCATCGTTATTGCTCACCGGCTCTCCACCATCCAGAACGCTGACATCATCGCAGTGATGTCAAATGGCGTCGTCATCGAACGAGGCACTCATGATAAACTCATGGCTAAGACTGGCGCTTATCACAAATTGGTCACAACTGGAGCTCCCATCAGCTAGAGCTGGAAAAAAAATGCTGTTCTCTTGCAAAATTGCGCTAATTTTTCCTGAGATTAAAAGGTTGTTCATATAAAAAGTCTACACACCCCTGTTTAAGAAACAGGATTCTGTGATATAAAAAAGTGACAGCAAGATAGATGATATTCAAACTAACATGTACAATTACCAAAAAAAAAGAGGCTAAATAAATCAACTATCAATGTGATTGCAGAAGTGCGCACACCCTGTCGTTTGAAAGATGATTGATGGTTTGGCCATGATCCCAAAAATGCAAGTAGAAGCCGAGGGACTCTGTTACAGAGGAGTTTATTGTCCGACACATTTCGACTCGGAGAGCCTTCATCAGGGCTAATCATTAGCCATAACTATTAGCCTCGATGAAGACTTTATAAGATGCAGACTTGATGACGCAATATATTGTGTAACATCTATTAAGTCAACACTCTTCCTTTTTGCACCCATTTACCTTACATTGCAGCCATATTACACATTCTGCTTTGTTTGTTAACAAGTCACCTGACTACTTAGGCCTCTTATGTAATAAGTTGAGGCACCACTAAATGCTTAGCAACGACAGACAGCTAGGAAAAAAAAACAAATGGATACTGGTGGGGAGATACACTAATTTGTCAAATGCAAATCTAATTAAATAGGAAACCACCTTCAACTTTGTAACAATTTGTCTGAGTTATACAACTATCCCCATCCATCCATTCTCTGAACCACTTTCAATTTTTAATCAAGGCTCTCGTGTTTTTGTAATTTTCCATTCGTGTTTGTAGGTTTTGTGTAATGTGTAGCATTTATGAAATGTGCCTGTGAAGTAAACAGGAATGGATTTATTTCATACATAAATTAAAAAAAAAACTTTGTCTTGTTATAATAATATAAAAGTTTTTGTATGACTACAATTCAGTTTGTTGTTTGTTTATTGGTATTGATAATCAAACAGTCTGGATGAGATTTTTCTCAGATAGTAAAATAAGAATCACTGTTTAAAATTCACAATTTAATGACTTTGTAGCTATTCATTAAGCAATACAGGATAAACTGTATAACTAGTAAAACATAAAATAATTAGCCATGTATTTTGAGGAAGAATAAAATATTTTTTAAACCAAATCTCCTTTTATAAAGTAGAATTTTTATTTTATTTTGCTGTAATAAAAACGATCAATGCAAATGAGCAGATATGAAGCAGTAATCGTTTTAAATCAGTAGACGGCGGTAGTGCGTCACTATAGTTTGCAAGCCGCTGCAATAAATACACGAAGAAGAAGAAAGTACCGCCTTCGTGTTTCCGCCCACAAACAGACCAAACAAACCGCGAAATTTTGAAAATAACTAACGGGCGGACGAACAAATTCAACTGTTTTATTCAGTATTTTATCACGTAAGTATCACATATACATTTAAAATACTCGTATGTGAGTTCGTTGAAATGTTCAACGAGCATTTTTGTAGCTAAAATTGTGTCCCCGCGAACTAGTAAGGCTAGAAACGATTGTTGTTCTGCGTTAGCATTAGCTGAGGAGCTAATGGGACAAATGTTAAATTTATACTTTTCCACCCACAGACGCTTTTGAACATGGCACCTATCACAGATGGCAACATTGTTTCCATTTTCGCCAAGGAAAGGACAGAAGCGCACAATAGAGCGCTGAAAGCCATCGCTGAGTTCACGGACATTTCTGCCGAGTTGAGCTACTTTCATCGGCAGTTTCTCAAATTGGTTCCAGGTATGTTTTGTGAATACCTATCGACAAATACGAGATTTTTATTTGTGCTCAGCGATGATTGCTTTCCGTTTATTTGACACAGATACGCTTAGCAAAAAATTTGCGGATGACGAGGTACTGTTTGAGACCATCGAGACGTGTAAAAAAGGTAAGTTACTTTCTTTGGTCCAATGCTTGTACGGGGTAATGCTAATCAATTGATGTTGTGAGGACGAAATCTGAACACTGAAAGAATTGCATATTTGTGCAATGTGATCGCAACTCAAGTTGTTCCACATTTCTTCTTTAAATTTCTCCCATCATTGTTTGTTGTGATGCCCAGATCAGCGACATCAGAATGCATCATCGCAGCAGAAACAGCAGATTATTACAAAAATTTCATCAGAGATTCATCAAAAGGAAATGCAGAAAATGACTCTTATCCAGGAAATTGAGAAATCTCAAGAAGAAAGAAACAAGACAAAGAAATGTAAGTTTCGAAATCATCAGCCAATTATTATTATATTTTTTTTTAAATACATGTCAATTTGTTTCCCCCCCCCTCCTCAGTACTTGAGTCCCAACATAAGGAAAACAAGGACAAACTGAAGAATCTGCAAAAAGCCAGAGAATCCTTTGAGGATAATTTAAAGATGGCAATACGGAAAATTGATGGCAAGGCAGATTTATTACCGACATGTGATTGTTATGGTTGTTTTATTGTTGGTGTCAACTTTGTAACTGGGTTTATTGTGCTTTTGTAAAGCTGACAAGTTGCAGTTTGTGTTCCAAAGTATCGACCCAGCTGATCAGAACAGTCCATACATCATCACAATGCAATTCACTAAAGACGGATCATATCATAGTAAGTCCTAATTTATTCATCAATTAAAATCTATTAATGACAATCAATTTGAGTTCATGTCCAAAATCTGGTTGATGGAACACCCAGCAACAGTCAACGGTAAATACCAGGAAAAAGGTGATGATGAAATTTACTGTAAACTTTCCATGTTGCAGCTGTGTCGAGCAAGCCCTCACTGGAGTGTCTGCCAGAGTTGATGAGAAAGCTGCAGGAGACCAAGAAAATCTCAGTTTTCCTGAAGAATGTGAGGAAGCAGTTTATCTCCCATGCTTCACAACAGGGGACCCAAAAACAAGGCAAGGCAATAATCCCATGAGGAGATTATATAACCTGTGAGTTTTGTTTGTTTCATTTTTATTCTAATGTAATCATAGCAGAAGTCATTTCATCCTCATAAACTTTTTATCACGAGATTGGTCATCTTTACACCAACGTGATAGATTTTTCTCGGCAAATTTAAGACAATATTAGCCTTTCAAAAAATGTCAAACTATTCTGTGGATCCCATTTGAAAGTCGCAGAGGCAGTCAGGCTTCAGATGATTTGATGCTACTCAGCGCAGGCAGCTCCTCGACATACGTCGAGGGAAAATGACCCGTCTGGCCATTGAGCGCTCCAAACCACCAGCCATTCTCGTCCTTTGTGTAAACGTCGAGTAGGTCCCCTGTCGAAACACGTTAGTTTCCATAAGTCCGATCTTCCTTTTTTGGAAAGGTTTGGACTCTTTATTCCCTTCCGTACCTTCTTTCAGAGGTAATTCATCGCTGCGTTGAGGTGCGAAGCTATACAAGGCTTTGCATTGTCCCACGGTGCAAACGTCGGGCGTTCTCTGAACTGAATGTTTCATGTATTTTAATGATAATAATTTCAACAATGTTCTAAATAAACATTCCATTCCTATGGAAGCCCTACCGTGTTCATTAGGCTCTTGCGCAAGTGTTGGGCTTTGAACACGGTCCTCCGGTTCCTGTAAGGGTGCCGCGCCACCGCACGCCGACTCCTCAGTCGGAGATTTTGTAGTCCGTACGGGTCCTTTGTAGATGATGGATGCTCTCAGGGAGTGTCTGGTTCTGAAGGTCCTCCTGAGTTTCACCGGCCGAATCAGCTGCACCACACTGTGCTCGCAGTCCTGGTGGGAGAAGTTGAGCAAAAATCTGTCAATAATTGAAAGCCATGCTAAATAGATTGAATCCATAAAGAAATTGTCAAATGATCCTGAGTTGATTCGAGTCACTTAAGCTTTCGAGTACCTTATCTTTCCACTTGATGATGCTGTCCTTAAATTGGTGGGAGGACCTGGGCTTCCCCTCGAGGTCACACAACGATGCCGAGAGTTTATAGTGCGTGGCTTCCAGGAGATCCAGCTTCAAAGTGTTCTGTATTCAACAAGAACCGCCGCTCACTGAGCTTCTCATTCATCATCTACAAAGTCCAAAATATGACAAACCTCATCAAGTTGCTGCTCGGTCTCCTCCAGGTTCCTCTGGTTTGAGAAGGAAGGGTTTTCCGAGTAAATTTTCATCAGCTTTTGGATCCCTGCGAGAAAACAATCGCAACGTATTTAGTCGCACTTCAGATTCGGGTCGTTATTTCTACAAATCGATGTCATTAGCGCAGGTTGCCTTCGCAGTCTTTCTTTGCTTTTAAGATTGCATCCTCCAAGCGACGAAGTTTGACTTTAATGGCTTCTCTTCTTCGCTCTCTGCACATTAGTGATTTGTCATCTTCCTCCTGATGTGTGCGACACAAGCAGGGTCCGAATGAATCAGAAACCGCTAGAAACTGGATTCATAGTTTCCACCCAGAAATAGCCTTAAAATAATCATAGTAAACTTACAAAATAATCCGTCATCAAAAATTCAGCTTTGTTGTCCATTGTCGTTTTGTTGTTCTCCTCCACCAGTTTTTGGATGTCTTTATCCATGTCCACTCTTTGGACCAGCAACTCGATCTGCTTTTGGCCCTGCGACGATCACATTCATAATCATTGTGATAAATGACAAGAAAATTTTTTTTTTTTTTTTTTTAAAAAGTGTATATTATTACATCTTACATGTTTGAGGGTTTGCCCAAAACTGGACATGTGCAGCTTGTACCGGGTCAGAATGTTGCAAAGAACTTCAATTCGTTGTTTCTCCAGCTCCTGAATGACCTGCCAAAACAGTAAAGCAGCAAAGGGACATTTTAATGTTTTGGTTTTAATTAAATACAATGCTTGCTTTTAGTGAGATTTTAAACCCTCTCACGTAATTGAAAAGCCGAATAAAAGGAGTTGTTTCTCCTCCGTAATGAAATGTTTGGTCACCTGGTAGCAGTTTCTAAGTGTATTTTCCCACTTGAGTCTCATCTGTTGGCCCGCCATGTTGGCATTGAAGTACTCCTCATCCACTCGCGTCGTTACCTCCGCCGACTTTGTCAGACGGTTAAGCATCTGCCAACGAGAAGCAAAATTGTTTGCGCCGTAGGTCCGAAAACATTTCATTTCAAAAGGAGAGCTCACCTTTTGTTTTTCTTTCTCTGTCGACAAATGCTTATTACTCTCCACAAAGTTGAATAAGTCTTCGTGCTCCCGTGTTAATCCGACCAGTTTTTTCTTGGTCTGTTTGAGAAAAGAGGATGAAAAACCACCAAATATTAAGATCAGATTCAGCGCCTAGTTCTAAACCACCACAGTAATGATTCCAGCAGAATTTCTGCCTCTTGTAAAAATTAACATCAGGCTGGGCTGCCCTTTTGATCCCTGCTTTAAATTCACAGATGCACAAAAAAAGAAAAGACAAAATGGGCGGGTTCTTCTATCCTTGTAGCAATTTGAATAGACTTCACCTTGATTTGCTCAGTCCAGTTCACCGTAACGAGCTTGCCCGTTCTCTCAATGGCGTTGTCGAGCTGTGAAAACAAAGAAGATTGTTCATTCAGGGTCACTTTTGAAAAAGTTTATTTTTTTGTATATGTATACAGTGGTGCCTTGAGATAGGAGTGACTAGATTTGATTTCGTATCTTAAGACACGACTGTATGGAAGGGGAAAAACACACACAGGCCTCTTTCTCTTGTTATGCTCATCTAAATGTTGACGTAATTCCAAAATGGCCTCCTGTTGAAACGCATTCGCCAACGATCTAAAAAAAAAAAAAAAAAAAAAAAAGCGACATTGAGCAGCTTTTCTTTTTTTGTGTTACAACACAGGCTTTTAAAAAAGATTACCTGTGGGCATCTGCTCGGGAATACATCTCATCCGACACTTGACACCAGGCACCGTAAACAGAGCTGAAAGCATGAAAAAGCTTATCGTTCGTGTTTATTAAAAAAAAAAATACCTGGGAGGAGGACTTTGAAATATTAAATCGGATTATTTTGACAAAATAGTTCAGCCAAACAAAACTGCGTCTCTTACTTGTCGGTCATTCCTTTGGAAGCCCGCATAAGTTTTCCAGCCAATTTTTGGAGCCCCTTCGCATAGGTGTGGTCGAGCTCGGACCTAAAGCGAGTGTCATCAAGTTTTAAAAAATATTCAAAAAAAATATTTTCTCGTGACGTGTAGTTCTCCGACCTTTGCTGCATAATGTTCATAAGTTCTTTGCAGAAATACTCGCCGTCTTTCGACACTCGTTTGACATTTTGATACAGTTGGTTATACTGAAAGACAACACACGAGAGAATTTAAAACGTACAAAAGATAAATGTCGAGTAAAGAGCCGGTCGCGGATACTCACAGAGCAGCTGCTGATATAGTCCTTCATCTTAAAGACTGAAGCCGTTTGTTGACTTTAGACTTGGAACTTTGACCGCCTCCTCCCAAAGTCGCTCATGCGGAAACCACCGAAGTTATTGTCGGTGGACTTTACAAAGAAAAATTCCAGCGATGCCTCGGATAATAATAATATCAAAAAAGTAAATACAAAATCTTTTTAGAGATTTAATTTCATGCAACTGCACTTTTTTTTTCAAAACGGTCTTAATGTAATGAAGTAAACCAATTCAGTAGTTTATTTGTCAGTCATGGAGAAACAACCCACGCATATTTGCAATATTTCATATGTTCATTTATTGAATAATTCCAACAAGTCATGACTTTGCCTCGTACGAGGCACACGAGCAGAAATGCACCACACAATTTAACAAAATGCCTCGACAAGGGGAATGAATACAGCATCTAGTCGTATCTGACGCACACACGTAATACTGTTGTTGACATCTCGTATACAGCTCAAGTGGACAACGTTGTATAGAAAGGTGAGCCCATTCCACACACCGTCATTCATCATTTTGGCAAATCTTTGGGGGCGTAGCATTGAAAAATAAACGGGAGAAAAATAAATAACGTAAGACGCACACCCCCCACAGAATGCCAGACGAGCGCGTATCAACGTCGCGGGCTTAAAGCGGTCAGAACTGATTACATGTATTGATTTTTGAGTGTTAATCCAAATATGCAAATGAGACCAAAAGGGAATTAACCGTAGTTGAACTGGGAAGAAAAAAAAAAAAAAAAGGATGACGTTGTCTCTCACATACAAATGGATGGTTGGTGAATAGTTTCAGTGCTGTGACGCCTAAGTCAGTGTTCATCGGGATAGGAGGCTCCCGTTAGGTAGCCGTTGGTCCCGTGAGATTTGTTGGTCCCGTTGGTGGCGCTGTTGTGGTGTTTCTGCTTGGCCGGAGGGCTGTCGTCCTCGTCCGAGCTGGACTCGATGTCACTGCAGTCGTCCTTTGACACCTGAGCATAAGATGTTGGAACGGCTGAGAAACATCCGCTTCTGGTTTTTTCGAGCTTCGGTAAATATTAGCTCGCTTGGATGTGGTTTCTGTGCCGCTAGCATAGCTATAGTTAACTCGGGGTTGAATAGACGAGTCGACAAGTCGACGAAGCATAGCTCATTTTAAAATACAGCAATAGAGTGAGAATGTAAACGAGCCGCAATTTGTTGCTTACTTACATGTAAAGGATTCCATTTGCCCATCTTGTCGGTTGACAGGTTAGCAGAGAGAGAGAGAGAGTAAAAAAAAAAGGCGAATCAGAGATGGCTATCGTCAATATTTATACAGGTACAGACAGAACGGAGGCTGCTAAGCGATTGTAAGCTTTACCTTTCCTTTGGAGATGGCCTGGTACGCCGTCTTCACTATGAGGGAGGACCAGTAGGAGTGAAGAAGCTGCAGCAAAATTAAAAGCAGGTTGAAGACCCACCAGGACGGGTAGGGCCCAACAATGTCCCAACTCTCGAACAGAGTGGTGTTTAAAATCCTACAAGACGGTGAGCAGAGGAGACAAGGACAAAATGTCAAGAAGGACCCAAGAAGAAAATTACACAGCACCAAAACAAGACAATGGAAGCCTTTCAATGTGCTTTGGCCACTAGACAGATTTTCTTTCTTTTGTTACGTTTGTCGAGCCGTGAGCCATCATCATTTTCTTTTCATTTATGGAGTTCTTTGACTCTCCAAGAGACCGTATCCATAGTAACTATTTCTTAGCAACAACATTCACAGCCATGTTTCTGAGGTGTTGAGGAAAAAAAAAAATAGAATATTCATTGTTTTAAAAAGCAAATGCTTCACTTCAAAAGAATGAGCTAAACCCGCATGGAAACATGAAAGCCAAGAGTTTCTTAGCTCCGGTCGGAACGACGGTAATACAAAAAGAGCCTTTGTGGTTTTATTGTGACTACACGAAAGCCGGCAGTGAGCCATCAAGAGCCCGCTAAGCTTCACGGGGAAGTGACACTTACCACACTGGGTAAACTGCCAGCCTGGAACTTATGAAGAGGACCGCAAACATTGCGAACAGGAGGTTGCACAATATCTGACATTTGGCATAGTTAGCCATCTTGGCGGCCTAAGGAAAAAAAAAAAAACCACAAGATTGATGAAAACAGAGTTTTTTTTCTGGAATGGTGATAAAGATGACCCGACATCACCCTCACCTCTATCAGAACATCAGCAGCATCGTGGAGACACATAACCAGAGTTCCGACTCTTACCATGTTGTTGACATAAGAGAAGGTGATGAGGGAGATGGTCGCCACGTGGTGAAGGAACATAATTAAAAAATCCTGTAGATGTAAATTACAACAATGTCGTCATAAATACGACACTACCACGCCGTGCTTCGAACCGCAACGTTTATTGATCTCGTATAAGCTGAAGGTTGTTTTAATTAAGAACCTTGGAGAGCACTTCAGCAATAAAGACATTTTATTTGTTTAGCTTTTAGTGGATGAATACAACTTTGCAAAAAGAAAAAAAAATGCTCTTGGATGAGTGTTAGAAATATTTGCTACCTTTGTGTGTCACACCTCTTCAAGTGTGCGGCACCTAAATTTGTCTAACTTCCGACACGATGGCCTTTCACTCCCTCACGATCAGCGCGACACACCAAGATTCACCACCTCATCTCTTATCTACTCAAAGGCTGTGCTGAGTTCAAATCCAAAACGATGCAACCGCGCCATCGGCACTTGACCAGATCATTTTCCGGTAGCACTTTTGTATTCGAAAGCTTCACAACGGTGGCGACGAGCAAGGAAGCAGACATCCATCAAACCTTAACGACGGAAATGTCAGCATTCAGAGCCACCAGAACCGAGGCGGCATGGTGACAATGAGAAGGAAGACGGGAAGGATAGGACGGATGTGAAAGACACAATGAAAGCAAGACGAGAGAGGTGCGGGGATAACATACTGGAATTGGCAGGGGATGCAGAGGACCTCCTCAGTGTAGTGCTGTAGTGCATGAAAAAACTGAAAGGAGAAACAAAAAACAGACAACATGCCGAGAGTCAACACAGAGATGACAGAGTGAGGGCGGGCGGGCCGGCCGGCGGGCGTACATGTGTTGTGGTCAGGCAAGACAGAGTTGGGGGAAAGGGGGTTGGACTGGAGACCGGAATAAAATCATGGCTGGAAGGCATGCAAGTAACAAATACAGTAATGTAAGTGGCCACGTTTGTGATTTAACAAAAAAAAAAAGATGGAAAATGGTCAAAAATGGGTTGACGGGGTTCCATGCCTAGGTTGAATACTGATTTCCCTGAAATTTGGACGAATGGTACAGCCTGGTAAAAAAAAAAAAAACATCTCGAATCTAAATTGTGACGTTTTAGCAATGGACAGGCGCATATTATTTATCCTCTGTGAAGAATGGCGAGTAGTTTGTCGTTTTCATATACAAGTGCGCCCCCATGTGGCCAAATCGCTCACACCAGATAGAGCAATGCAATGTCAAGGGAAGCAAAAAAACCTTTAATTTTTTTTTAATCCTCTACTTAATTACATCATCATTGTATATATATATATATATATTTTTGTTATAAAGTACAATGTATTAAATGCTATTTTTCTTATTTAAAAACATTTGAACATTTATACTACTATGACTAAAAGAAATTTGTTTTGAAAAATACATATGGGAGTAAACAGACTTTTTTTTTTTTTTTTTACATCCAGTAAAATAACCCAAAACAATAGAACACGTGCAATAATATGCTCATACCTTCCTCCTGATGTCAGTAAATTGGGAAAAGACCAAGGACAAGTAGAAAGACAGCTCCAGTATATAGTAATAATGAATATCCACAGTCAGTGGCTGTAAGAAAACACAAAAATACAAAGTCAAAAAAAAAAAAAATCAGGCAAAATGACTTAAAATTGACATGATGTAATCAACTTACCTGGTAAGGATAGTTGTACCAGCATTCCTTTGTGTTCCACAGCCAGGACGTCTATAGACAAGGAACATTCATAAAAAAAATAATTTCATGGCTATAGAGGATTGTAAGGTTGATTTCGGCCATCATCACAGATATTTTTACCTTTTTTAGGAAACGCACTCCATAGGTAAAAATGTAGAGATAAAATGTAAATCTCCACCTGAAATAAAGAGAAAAAAAAAGACTAATTTAGAATAAAAATTAAAGTTGAATGAGATTGGGGGGGGGGGCAGATAGATTCCATCGTGAAGCCTAAAAAAAAATTTAAAAACAGCCACAACACAGCAAACAGGAACTTCGACAATCAACATATTGTTAAATGAACTGCCGCTTATCTCGACTCTATGCAATTATCCATTTATAGCTTCCATTCCATGATCTGAGCTTCCAGGCTGAGAACAAACTAGATGTGCAAACAATTTCCTCACTATAGCGACGACCGCCCACGGCATTTTCAACTAAGATGAAAATCAATTTCACACCCTTGCTAGACCAGATTCTTCTCTTGATGTTTGTTCCCAACACTCAGTTTGGACTTTTTTTTTTTTTTTTGTGCTCCTGACTTCCCTGGCAAAAACTTAATTTACCCTCTGTCACAATCAATGTGCGAACGAGTCGCTCTGCGTTCTCCTTGAGCTCGATAAAGTAGTATTTTCCCAGAGTTGATGAACTGTGGCACGTGGAGGCCATACACACGCTTTAAAGCACATTGTAAAGAAAATTAACTGGGCAAGTCTACCTGGCACATAGTCAAGACTGTTGCATGGCAACTGCTTCATCAAGCCCCGCCATCAAGCCCTCTTTTTTTTTTTTTTCAAGTACTGCTGAATAGCTGGCTAGATGTGTGAAACCACAGTGACTCACTCACTCACTTTGCCACAAATAGTCTTTGTTTTGTTCTGGTGTCTGACATTAGATCTTTTTGTTGTCGATTAAATTTTTGAAGCGAGAGTGGGTGAGGAAAATGATTGTAAATATGTACCGTATTTTCCGGACTATAGGGCGCACCTAAAAACCTAACATTTTCTAAAAAGCCGATAGTTGGCCTTATAGTCCGCCTTATATATGGACCAAATTCCTAAATTTAAACTGGCTCAAAGCATTGTGTCATGAAATCAATCATAAGTGGCCCGCTGAAGACTATAAATCATGAATCAAATAGACTATGGATCATTATTTTGTGATTATATTGTAATTTGTTGCGTCTCAAGTTGAAATAAAAGAGATAAAATGGAGAACGATTTGATTTGGATTAAAAATCTGACATAATGCATTAATGGTGCGCCTTATAGTCCGGTGCGTCTTATATAAGGGCAAAGTTTTCAAATGGGCCATTCATTAAAGGTGCGCCTTATAGTCTGGAAAATACGGTAATTAAAAGACATGCCCATCTTTCAATAAACCCAATAGATTGAGGTTTTCAAACGATATGCCCGTCTTAAAACAAAAACAATCAATTACTCGAGACAAATTGCGTGAATATTAGTAAATCGTGATTAGTAGCCGTTCAATTTGTGGAGTTGAAATGTCGTGGCCCTTACATGCTTTCGCAGAACCGGGAGAGAGTGCTAGGTTTCTCTTGGTTGCGTCTTTGTCGGAACCAGCGCTGGATAGTTCGGACATCCCAGTCGAGCTGCTTGGACAATCCTTCCAGCCTTTTTTCATCTGGGTGCTGGTTAGACAAGAGATGTTTGATGCAGTGCAGATTGTTTTTGTTTTTGACAATAATGACTTTATAGGAGCGTCACCTTGGTAATAGCTGTGAAAACCTTCTCCAAGATAGCGTTGGGTTGGGCTTTTTGTGGCCCGTTGGCTTGTATCTTCAGGCCCACAGCGCAGGGCCTTGCAATGAACCTGAAATAGAAAGTGATATGAATATAGCATGAGAGACCCAAAAAAAGAATCAGATGAGTCATCGGCAACTCTCTTTATTTAGTGAGCCAAAAATATAATCTGTTGTATAAATTCTTCTTGCCATGTTTTTATATGACCTGAACTTTTCAGTGTTTTAATCTCAAATCTCAAAACAATTGGGGAGAGTAAGAGAATTGGATCAAATCAGTTCAGATTACAAGTGGTTTTAGTTGCACGGCATAAATTGGAATTCAATTATAGTGCATCGGGGTTTGGTGTACAATTTAGTATCCTTGGTAAGATGCCTGCGTTTTTTTTTTCCTGACAAATGCACCCATCGAATTTCTAAAGACAATTTGAGATGAATGTTTTGAGTTACAAGCAAGGTCACTAAATAGATTAAACTTGTATCGCAAGGCACCAAAATATACACAACAAATTGATGGATAACTCGATTTAAAAATCAAGCGTCGGGGAAAACGATTCGCTCAACCAAAAATGCTCACAATGAGGAAAAGTGTATGGATGGGCATTTCAAGTGAATAAAAGTCAAAACAAAATTCAAATTTGGTCCAGAGTTCAGTCAGAAATATGAAGTATGATTTGCTTTAACTAGCTATCCATATTGATGTGGCCAGGCCGAGCCTTGAGTCGTATACCTGTGATGCATATTAAATATAAAATGCACCAGTTAAGCAGAAAATGGATCTGGCTGGTCAGATGATAAGCGTCATGGACAAATTGCTGCTCTCCTTTAAAACCTTTATCGCAAAAGATACAAGACCGCTTTATTCCATTTTTATTTTAAATCAGAATTGGAGTACTTTCTATAAAGGTAAATATCATTTTTATGGGCCCGATCGCATTGGCGTGGCCATCTGTGCCACATTAGCGACTGGCAAATCAATATCTCGAATAACAGGAGACGTTGCAGCAACGTGCATGCATTCAAACTGGAACCTGTGGTTACACAGCGAGTTGATGATGGGACAACTACTTGGAGCTCCAATGCGGCGGCGCGTTCGAATGCTGCGGGGCCCTGTAGGAGGTATCAAGCATGCCGGTGAGAGTGGGGGGTTGGGGGCGAAAAAAAGCACTCGTCAAGGGTGCCATTGTTTAAAGTGAAAGCAGAAGCCAAAACAAATACATGCACAAAAAAAAAAAAAAAAGCAACTCACCTTTCGAAAAGCAACCGCACCATGAAAATGCAGAAGGCCAAAGGGCACGCCAGATAGAGATCCTCGGCTTGCGGGAATGTCGCTTCATCTGTGTTCTTCAAGTCAGCCCACGTTACGTTGTGGGGGAGCCAAAAGCGCTCGTTCCAGAACCACGCCAAGATACCGGCCATCTCTCCACGCCGATAGACAAGTCACCAATCTTTCGGATCACCGATGGACGGCGGAGATGAGATCGAGCTCTCGCTCAGTGGCTGCTGCTGCTGCGGCGGCGGCTAACGACGGTGATGACGGGCTGGCTGGCTGACTGGTGCTGAATCGCCGGTCGTCCGTGCCAGTCGAGGTCCTCCAGTGCGGAGAAGTGGACCCAGTCGGCTCCTCGTACGTGATTGGTGCGTTTGGATGTCACACAACAAACCAGGAACATGGTCACTTGTTTTTATCCGTCGACTAACCCACACAATGAACCAATGGATGTTTATTACGCGCATTTCACATCTGTCAGTGTTATCCTTATTTGTACGTACATAAAGTCTGGAAGCCTTGTGTATTTTTTATTATACTTGGACTTATTCCGAATTTTAATACACTTGTGATACGAAAGACATGACGTTATTTTTGCCATTATTGTCAACGCATGAAGCTTGGTAAACCATGACACCTATCGGCTGATTTGTGTATTACACTTGGTGCATTCGTTAATGTTATTGAAACGTACTGTTACTTTATGATAACGTTTTGCATAGGACTCCTTTTGGAAATTGAATGACTGCATAATTTTAGGGCAGTCAGCGTTGTCATATAAATTGTATTTTTCTAGTTTCAACCAGCATCTCCTCTTATACGCCCATAATGCAAGATAAAATGAGAATTTTACGACGGTGTTTTTAAAAAAAAAAAAAAAATGTACGTCAATACATGACGTTAAACAAGTAGCTACATCACGGCCTCGTCACAGTCAAAAAAGATGTTTGAACGGGTTTCACACAAGCTACTAACTGCACACCAAACTGACATGGATCTTCAAATGAAGGTTTGTTTTGTGTGTTCTCCTTTAATTTGCACAAGCGGTGTGTGTCAAATTGTATTTGCCTGAGGCTTCAATGTCATTTGTTCAGACTCAAAAAAAGGGTAAATGTCCTAAGCCTATCTCCAGGATGATTCTTAGGGAAACAATAGTGCACGGTCGGCAGAATTTAATAAGTATTTTTACTCAAGTACAGTAAAGTTGTACTTTGTAATGCGCCACGACTGCTCATCTTGAATCAGTACATCAGTCACTTTGTTTCTCCCCAGAATTTGGAGTTGTTGTTTTTTTATTATTGTAAGAACAGCAACAAAGTAATTGTGCTTTGTTACTTCTCGCCCTTGAAAGGAATTCAATGTACTATAAAGTATTTTTTTATGTTCACATCACTTAGGTAAAGAAGCTGAATCCGTTTTTCTACTTTTAAATTATTATTTTTAATTGTTCACGCAAGTATCTTCTATGTACGGGATGGCATCCCTTTAAAAAAAAAAAAACTGCGGAAACGTGACTGATCTGGCAACACCGCAACGCGCTGGGTCGTGCACGTGCACGCGCGTTTGACTAGCCCTTTTATTTTCCGGGTTGCTCTCCTCGCAGGCGGCAGTTGCTCGGCTGCGGCTGCCAGCTGACACACGCTGAGGAGAGGAGGTCAACGCTGACTCGATCTCGCTCGCTCACTCACTCTCGGTGTCTGTCGCTTGGTGTTGTCAACGAGAGGCGGCAATAGCCGGCGCAGCAGCAGCAGCATCACTACCACCATCATGGCGGACCAAAGCGAAGCCCGGGTCCCCATCCAGCCGCCGCTGCCGTCGCCGCCGGTTAGCTGGCCAATTACCAGGGAGTCGTACGAGCTACAAGAAGTTATTGGTCAGTACAACACGGGAGGGTTATCGAGGTGGGGGGCTATAAATTAATCACGGACACATTTCTACCATTATCCGCGTATTACCAGCTGCTCGTAACGGCAACTGGAAGGCCCACCGGCTTTTTTTTTTTTTTTTTTAAACCATCCACGTGAAGTCAGTCGCCACTGCGGATGGTAACTCATCACTACCGGTTTACATCACACGTGTAACTGGCCAAGCGGAACCCAGTGAAAATGCGTGACACGTTGACTTCACAGCTTGCCTTGTAGTTGCCGAGTCCGTGGCTTTGCACCCACTTATGAAGTTCGATGACTAATATACGTGGCAGATGCTGCACGTTAAATGACATCATTGCGTTATGTGATGGAACCAAGTGGACCGACAATGTGGCTTGCCTTATGACTTGAACGTGACAGTGACGCAAGCAGGGAGAGTCGAAACGAGCTAAAGGTTAATATTGACATTTTTTAAATTCACACAGTAATGCGTTGATCTTTTGAAGTCGCTCCTAAGCACAGCACAAATAAGCGAGGCTTGGTAGTTAAAAAAAAAAAACACTGTCATGACTTTGGGTTTTTAACAATAAGGGCTTTTGAAGGAAAAAAAAAAACCCCACTGAAATTACATTCACCACTAGACATCCATTGACATCCAGTCTTAAAATGCTTTAAAAAAATGCATCCACAAAGATAAAACACAAATAACATTTTCCTTTTGAATCAAAATTAGAGAATGCATTCATTGCGCACTGTTTATATTTTTTGAAGATGCAGAACTTCATCACAAGAGTCCAAACATTACAGCTGTCACTCAGAGTCGGTGTACTTCTTCTGCAATCTTCCCCAAACTCTTGCATGTTCTCTCCTTATTTGTCTGCTTAGTGTATAACGTGCTAATTCAATACAATCAATCCCATCAGCGTGTTTATAAAAGGTACAACACCTCCAATAAATAGCCGCAAGCTCAAACGGAAGTGTCCGCAATATTCTTGGCAGAGGCATTCTCCTTCCAGCTGACACGTCTTATCGTTCGAGATAAGAAACAGCACCACAGCTGTCCGCCGCGCTTTGGAAGGGGCGGGCGAAAGAAAGAGCCCCATCGTGGCAAACACGCGCCGCCCGCACTGCCTCGGTTCTCATCAGCCGCTCGTAACCACCACCACCACCACCACCACCACCATCATCACATGTGTTCACAACTTCTGCTTATCTGTCACTCGCAGTTGACAAGCATTGCGTCACAGTCAGTGTCTCCCTACGTGAACAACTAAGTCACCTAAACATGGCCTGATTTCTAGTAACCTTGTTAAAGTCAATGTCACCTTTTTCTTTGCTCTCGGTCTGCTTTGATTCAGGTAGCGGAGCCACAGCGGTGGTGCAGGCAGCTTTGTGTTCGCCCAGACAGGAGCGCGTTGCCATCAAGAGAATCAACCTGGAAAAATGCCAAACCAGCATGGACGAATTACTGGTGAGTCGAATAAATACGTGTAGCCGTGCTGGTGCTTTCTTGCCAAATGTTCCGCTGATCATCTAAGCTTGGTTTCTGGAATAGATAAATCACATGTACATGATTATTTTTTTTTTTTTTATCCTCCCAACAGAAAGAAATTCAAGCAATGAGCCAATGCAGCCATCCCAATGTTGTCACCTATTATACATCCTTTGTGGTGAAGGATGAACTGTGGTTAGTCATGAAGCTTCTTAGTGGAGGTAAGCTTTCCCTGCCCGGCGATACTTAATATTCAGATCCATACTGGTTGGGGAAAAAAAAAAAAAATATCTGCTGTGTTCTTCTCACATATGTGTGAGCAGAATTTGATGAGTCACTTTACACGAGGAATCTGATTGGTCTGAGCTGTCAAAAATCAACTCAATGATAATGGTGCTCAGTTTCTACTTGGCGCTGTTGAAAAAGTTAATTAAATTCTTGTCCCTTTGACTCTGCTCATTCATTTGTGTTTTTAGACTAGATTTTACCGCTGCTGTTTTATTTATCACAGTAACACAGTTCAGCGTATGAATTTATGTTTTGCTTCTTAGGCTCTATGCTGGATATTATCAAGCACGCAAGCAAAGACGAGGACAAAAATCTCGATGAGCCCATAATTGCCTCCATCCTGAAAGAAGTCCTCGAAGGCCTCGACTACCTGCACCGAAATGGACAGATCCATAGGTAACACTGATAAAAATAATGAGTTTACTATTTTTAACCATTGATGTCGTTTGAGCATTTTGTATGTATTGTTACCATTACAGTTAATCTGATGTAAAATGTCTGAAGTTCAGAGTAAACCTCCCTTTATTGATGTGCATTTGTGACGTACATTTCCTGGACATCAAGGTCACTTCGAACTAGGCTTGACCTTTTTTTATCGGCCCCCCGGGCAACAGTCTCGATGACGGCAAGCTGTTTGTAACCCCGTTTCGGCGGATGGAAGAATCAATGCTCTGTGTGTGTGTGTGTTTGGTTGGCCGCAGGGATGTGAAAGCCGGAAATATTCTATTGGGAGAAGATGGATCTGTTCAAATCGCAGGTGTGTAGTTGCACCTGTATGACCGACACTCTTCTGCTATTTTTAATCCTGTTAGGGTTATTTTTTAAATATGAAATATGAAGGATTTACTTTTGTATTCCTGTATTTCATTTTTTAATTGTATTTTTTACAGAT
The DNA here is from genome assembly GCF_054491065.1 of Syngnathus leptorhynchus. Classification (NCBI taxonomy): domain Eukaryota; kingdom Metazoa; phylum Chordata; class Actinopteri; order Syngnathiformes; family Syngnathidae; genus Syngnathus; species Syngnathus leptorhynchus. The sequence goes on from NC_141203.1 coordinate 11,343,599, forward strand.
TTTGGCGTAAGTGCATTCCTAGCCACAGGGGGCGATATGACAAGAAACAAAGTTCGAAAGACGTTTGTGGGCACGCCATGTTGGATGGCACCAGAGGTGATGGAACAGGTGAATGACTCCCATCGACTTTTTATTACATAATGAACTCTTTGATCAACTCCTTATGTTCCATATTTTCAAACTTCTGTCGCCACAGGTCCGAGGTTACGATTTCAAAGCAGACATTTGGAGCTTTGGAATCACGGCCATAGAACTAGCAACTGGTTCTGCGCCCTATCACCGCTACCCACCTATGAAGGTTGGTGTTGCGCATCTATAACTGTTTCATTTTGCCATGTTGTCGTGAAGTTTCATCACAAGGAACTATGTGTCCTTTCTCCCTTTGTTAACCAGGAACAAAAACTTTTGAGGAACTTGCTTTTTTTTTTTTTTACTTTGCACGGCAGTTCCCGTAAAAAACAGTTTCCTGCGTGACCTTTCTTGTCATCGCCGCAGATAACAAGCATTTGTACCGTTTGTTTAGGTCTTAATGTTGACGCTGCAGAACGATCCGCCTACTCTGGAGACTGGCGTCGAGGACAAGGAAATGCTCAAGAAGTACGGCAAATCCTTTCGGAAGCTAATATCCATGTGCCTTCAGAAGGATCCCGCCAAAAGGTTGGTCTGGCGTTTAGTTGTCAAGTGGAAGTCTCTGAGGAGGGCTTTTAACTCAAATGAACTTCTGCTGTGAAGTCTTTTCTTAATGCATTCCAACAATTGTTCTCTCCAGGCCTGCAGCCGCAGAACTCCTGAAGAGTAAATTTTTCCAAAAGGCAAAGGTAGTTTTCCCTCGTAAAGATGAACAAAGTATGTCGTCAATTTTTCGATTCCGATGCTACGCATTTGTGTCGCCCACAGAACAAAGAATATCTGGTTGAGAAACTCTTGTGCCGGGCTCCCAACATATCCCAAAGAGCAAAGAGGGTATGTTGACACTCGCACTTCTCTGTCAAATAACCGTTATTGACCAAACAACAAATCGTATGCGACGGCCGGGATTGAGGCGAGTCCCTCCATCGCAATGTTGCATTTACAGTCAACACCGGCGATGCCCATGTAACACCTCCCAACACTTTAATGCCCAAACTGTTTTGCCGATAGCGTGAAAAATACGGGCTCGTGTCGCAAATGAGTCACACCGTGGAGGTGTACTGACGTGTGTTCTGAGCCCGCCCAGTCTGCCGGGGAAAAAAAAATGGTTGACTACGGAAGACGAATCTTGCTTGGTAACTCGATCTTTGCTCTGAGGAAGTGCAGTTTTCAGACACGGCTTCACATCGTATCTGCTTTATCTACGAGTCGGCCTTGTCGGTCAGCAGAGGCTTATTGCCGGGAGGCAGAGTGGGGTAAGTGCAGGGATGGAAAAACACTGACGTGTTTCGGAGTCAATGGAGGGCATCCTGGAGAGCGTCGTCGTTGCCGTTGTGGATGACATGAACGCAGGAAATCCAATAAAAGGGGAGGGGAGGGGCGAGCTGCTGCCTCGTAACGATGGCCAAATTTTATGCATTGATAGTTTGCGTGGTAGACACGGATGCTCAAGTCATCCTGATAGGTTTAAAACATTTTTAAAAATGATTAACGCTATATCGCCACAAGTGATGTCATGCAAAGTGAGTCAAATACAAAGCTAAAGACTTTTGTGCTGATTTGACGAACGCCGCCACCTAGATTGCTTACTTGGCAAATATTTCTCAAAGCTTGCAGTGACAGGCGACGCTCCCGGAACATTATCATCCCAATATGGGAGGGGGGGGGTGACTTTTGTGATCCATCCATTCAGTCAGTGCAGTCCTACCCGCAAGCACCTTGAATGCCCTTCCCTTTCCTTCTAGGTGGGAACACGATATTTAGTCTGTTTTTCACCCTTGTGGTCTGCCCTCTCCTGTTTTGCCTTTCCATATTCATGGAAAGCGCACGCATTGCGACTCTCGGGGAAAAACAAGTGCCATAGGGGTCCAAAAGAGGACAGGCGGCTCTTATATGGCGCTGCTTACGTGATGCAAAGGCACCTGAACACAACTTGTAAAAAAATCTTAAGAATATTCATTTCAAAATGTTAGCTAGACTTCTGAATAATGCATCCATGTGGGTTGTCTTGCACTAAATAACCAGTGGAGGGCAGCCTTGCACCAAGCCACTGTGTTCCACGGGGGGAAAAAAAGTGCCTTACAATGTTCAGGTTGTCTTGTAGCAAGTAAGCACAAGATGACATCACAACACAGTGTCACAAGATTGTTCCAAACTAAAATGAGAAATCCTGTATTTTTCTTGCAGCATGAATTTTTCTGATGTGAACGTCAGTCAGGAATGTCCACCGAGACTCCATCTGTGTCTGTTTTGCTCGAGGCCCCAGAGCCCAAGTGGGTGGGGGGGGGGGGTTCTATGTCAGGTTTGGAAATTGTAGCTGGCAGCACCCGAGGGGTAGAGAACCTCTTTAACTTTATAGTTGCCTCCAGCCGCTGCTCGTCGCTACGGATTTTTTTTCACTGCCTGCAACATTGTAACATATCTGACTGGACCGCACGCTGCTTTTATGAGCCAACTGCTGTTCGCATCGCTCTCGTCTTGAACGGTCGCCAAGCTTTGTTGTGTTATGAAATGTAGCAGTGGAATTCACATCACTCGTGGCCCGAGTTGAATATCCGATACTGGTTTCGCTCTATTTGTTGTGCAAAGAATTCGACATTCTGTATGAACTTTGACTTGCCTTTGAAATAATTTGCGACCATTTTAACCAAATGTACTTTGCCACGATGTAGGTGAGGCGGGTCCCGGGCTCCAGCGGCCATCTGCACAAGACGGAAGACGGCGACTGGGAGTGGAGCGACGACGAGCTGGACGAAGGCAGCGAGGAAGGCAAAGCGGCGGTGAACCAGGGCAGGGTAATTAGGATTAAATCTTCAGTCGTTTGAGAGAAAGAAAAAACGACGCAGCGGATTCTGTGCCGCGTTTGGTGTCAGCTTTGTGATTCCACTCGTATAATTTGACAGGAGCATCTAATCTCCGTCTGAAATCCACTTAACAAATTGGAAACAAGAGCACTCAAGTGCGCGCCGCTCTCAAAGGACTTAACATTTGTCACCTGCGCAATCAATGAGTGAATGGCTTCAAATCGAATAAATTAATAAGCTAAAAGGCGTTTTCATCCACATCCAAGGGAGAGAGAAAAAAAAAAAGGATGACATTCTGCAGAAGCGTAACAATTTGCAACCTGATCTGAGCTGACAGATGTGTTGGAAAGTGCAAAATGGGATTTTGGGGCCATACGAGCAATCTGGTTCACATCCAGTTGAAGTGTCAATTTGGCTCCCCCGTGCACTGATTGCGTCTTTTTTTGCTCGTCTCCACCAGATTTTTCAAATCCTTTAATGATGTCGTTATCTGTCTGCTTTCACACCAAAATTAATCGGGAAGTGGAACATTATTGGAAGTAGACACAAACAAAGCGAGAAAGAAAGAGAAAAGAAACATACAAATGCAAACAAGGCTAACTTATCAGTGGCAATAATTGGACCGAATTTTCTTCTGCTTCTTTTGTTCCATACAGTCACGGCGGGTCAAGAACGACTCCAAAGTTGTAAGTTGACTCTTCTTTTTTTTTTCTTTTCAAAACATGCACACTGCTTTGCATTGTGGTGAAAGGACAGCACTGATAAATAAACTTTTGAGCACGTTTCCTTTTCACCATGACGAGCCTTAATTGGCATGTCACATTTTCACAACTTTTTTTTAATTTTTTTTATGTGGCTTGCAGAATGAGGAGAATGTCAAGAATGTTCCTTTCGATGGCTTATCCATCCAACATCCCCAGGTGAGGGATGCATGTGGCATGCAGCAGCTGCTCTCCTTTGTGACCTTGGCCGGGTTTTTTTTTTTTTTTTTTGCGTACATTAACACGTGCACGTGTGAGGGATGCACTCAGCAAGTCACAGTCTGCCTGACTGTAAATTCTCACCGCTATTATGCCCCATTTCCAATGGCTTTGTCATTTTCGAAAATGAACAACAGCAGATTTGGGGTGGCGTCTCCAGCTCCCATCAGGCATCCATCCGCTCGCCATCACGTGGCATTTTCGACCTCTTATCGTACGATTAGAGTTTTACAGAAAGCCTTTTTTTGGGGGGGGGGGGGGGGGGGGGGCTGTAAATCAAATGACACGTGACATAGATATAAAAAACCACACAAATGGAAAAGAGTACATTTGCCCAATTGTTTTGTGTCAGCTCTTCATCTCGCGTGTTCGCATTCAGGTGGAGCCATTTGGGGATTCGCTCTATATTCACGGTGCTGTGAACCTGGTCCTGCGACTAAGGTAAGACATTTCATGCATTTCCTGAAATAACATGTAAGGAAACACAATCGCTATTGCATTGTGAAGTGAGGTGGGGGGGGGGGGGGGACAAATAGATGACTGAACACTATTTCTTTCACTCTTTGGCATGCGGTTCAATGAGGAAGTTCTCAAACTCAAAACAGAGAGGCATTTTTCAATGGTGTTGGCGTGCCAGGTGGAAAGGCCGTTGGGGTTCCCCGATGGAACGGCGGCGCGTTCGCGGCAACCCGCTTACATTGACACCCGAAGGTCTCGTCTCGCCGTAATAGCTAACATAGCACTTGTCAGGATGGGACGCTCGCAAATCTTTGCTATCCGCGACTCTTAACTGTGGGGAAAAAAATATATATATTTACTGGCGGATTGTCAACATACAAAGTCTGATAAAACCTACTTTCTTTGCTTTACCCGCTGTGTAATTTGATATGGTCATAAGATTGACATAGGTTTAGGAACATTGTAGGTTTGCAGCATTTTCAAAGAAAGCTTATCGTATTTGTGGGAGCAAAACGGCTGCTAATTTGGTCTCCACTGCCGAGGGAGAGTCTCACTCGCTTAGCCTGACGTATGATAATATCAAGGGACTGACTGAGATACTTGTCGCTGTATAATTGGCTTCTTGTCATTTCACTTGCCTCTAATTCAGGCTTTTTTTGGTGTCCTCTGTGAAGGCACTAAAGCCCTCTCGAGAATCTCGTTGTCACGACTTTGAAGAAGAATACACGACTGAGGATATCAGTTCTCATTTGCAGCCCAGAGCGCAAAAAAAGAAAAAAAAAAGCTGATCTCCAAATTGATTCCGTGGTTTCATCAAGATGTGACATTTGCATGTATTTTTTTTTAGATTTAGACATGATGTGGAAAATGTACCACTGTGGATGTGACCTTTCAGATATTAATGTATGATCCAAATAATTTACCACAAAGCTTTGTGTGGCGTAGTAGAAGAAAAGAATGGCTTGTTTCAGTTCCACTAGAATAACCTAATCGTTTATATGAGGAATATATATATATATATATATATTTTTTAGTCTCGGTAGTAGATATTCATGCCAATAAGGAAACTTAGTCCCCCCCAAAATATGAAGTGAATGAAATCAATCAAAGAAATGTATTAGCGGTAATCTTGTAACATCAACTCGACGCCATTCAGTTTATTTGCAATCATTCAAATGATGCAATTTAGCTTGTGTATTTCTTCAGTGCCTTTCTGTAGCAACACCATTGTTATTCCACACTCATCCCTCCTTTAAAGAGCGCAAATAATGAGCCGGCCTATCGGAGCATTACGCCGTGCTTTACATCATGTCTCTTTTCTGGGCCGCGCCACGCCACTTAACACCGTAATCCTGCTCAGCTTCACTTTCTGTCCATTAGCCTCTATAAAATCCCCCAGGCGACGTGAGAAACGTATTGGCTTTCGTATTCAAATGTACGTGAAGTGTGTTTGTTACCTGGGCGGGCGTCTTGTCCTGATTCAAATCTACTCTTGCAATGTCATTATTGAAAGCATCGTTGCGTCTTCTCCTTTCAGGAACTCCAAAAAAGAACTGAACGACATCCGTTTTGAATTCACTCCCGGACGAGGTGCGAGCAGACATCCATGTTTTTATTGGGCGTATGTGAATCGAAAATAACCCCGCGGTATTTTTATTATTTTTTTTCCTCTCCCCTCGCTAGACACGGCCGATGGAGTTTCCCAAGAGTTGTTCTCCGCCGGTCTTGTCAACGGACACGACGTGGTTACCGGTATTTGCTTTTCTTGTCCTTTTCAATTGTGTTTTGTTTGGCGTCTGACATTTGTGTCGTCTTGCGCTCCCCCCCCCCGTTCCAGTTGCTGCTAACCTTCAAAAGATTGTAGATGACCCAACTACCTACAAAGTATTGACCTTTAAGCTGGTGAGTTTGCCCCGTGATTGATGGCCGACAACCCCGCTGAGGCGACTATAAACAGATTGTTGTTTAAAAATGCAGAGAGGGCATGTGACCGCGGGATATGTGCAGGAGAAACAAAACGGACTCAACACATTATTATTTACAATTGTTCAAAATATGTGGGCGCAGTTTAGCTAAGACCTATTGCGAGCGAACATTTGTCCTCTTTTATGACCAAGAGCAATGGAAATGTTTTTGCCATGCCATGCCATCTCCCACACACACACACACACACACACAACTTTTTAACTGCCTTTGCCCACCACTAATTAGCGCTAGCTTCGCAGAGCCTACACACTGTTTACGCTCTTTTCTCGGTTGTTCTTCCATAAGCACAGCAAGGCGCCAGGGCGTTAAAGACTAATTGCATGCTGTGAATGAAGCCTTTTTAAAAATCATCTTTTTTTTTTTTTTAATGGTCCATTACAGATCCTTTAATGATATTTATGCAATCGGTAACGCGACCGGCTTTACCCTACATGCTAATTATGTACGACCGTATAAGTAACACTCGGGCGTCTCGCTTCTGCTCATCAGCAGAATGCAAGCGAGCGGACCAGCCAGATGCACGCAAACGTTTAGTGCAAATGAGGTCAAAGACTAAAAGCTGTACGCCGTAAAAAATTCTGCTTTTTATAAAGATAATGCCCAGTTGTATGGTTTAATTAAACATGCTTGGTTTAGCTATAGTCTATTTAACACTTTGATCCGCATGTCACCCTGCAAAGCACAAACCATAATTAATCTTCACGCAAGATTTGAGACCCGGAGCACTCCTCGTTTGGTCAAAGGAGTTTTAGCGAGGGTTGATGTTGAGCGATAAGACTTGAAAACTTTGCAGGCACGCGATTCATTATCGCATCAGTAAATTGGCGCATCGTTTAGACAGCGGCCCTTAACCGAGTTTTGTTTTCTTCAAGAAGAAAAGAAGCAGCCAGCTTGCGAGCCTTTAAAATAAGTCTATAAAATGTTCCATGTTGGAAACACCGCGATTGATCTATACTAAAATTTATGAGCACATCACGTGTGTATTTATGCCGACTTCATATTCCAGGAGTATTAGAAGCATCGTCTCAATATTTTGGATTTTACAGATGTCGATGCCTATGAAGAAGCGACGTTGCGAGTCGGGTCCTGTCTATAAAATCAAACATAATATTTATTTCCATGGAGCTTATTGACACTCGCTGATTATTTTTTTTTTTTATTTCTTCTTCCTTGTAGGCCTCCTGCTGTGACGACACGGAGCTCCCGGACGAGGTGAAGCTGATCGGTTTTGCGCAGCTGAGTCTTAGCTGATGCTCTCTTCATGCCTCAAGCGGGTGAGACGGACGGGGCCCCACATGTTCAGGGTAGACGGGCTGAGGAGCAAAAAAAAAAAAAAAGCGCCACTTCCAGCAAACATCCTCGCTCCAGCAACACCCCCACGCCCCCCCTCCTTCCCGAGCACCAAACTTCCCTGCGTTCCTCCGCCCAGCACACGAGCAGGGATCAGGATGAAGCCCAGGAAACCTACTCAGGATGTGAAAGAAGGTGATTTTGAAATGTAGCTTTGAATGTTTTTATTTATTTCGTTTATTTTTTACATCACGTTACCTCTGGTGTTCTTCAAAGCTCTTATTTATTTTAATTTTTTTTTTCTCCCCACTTCTGCCAAAAAAAAAAGAAATTTCTTTGACTTGCTTTCCAATAGCTCAAATCACGTGTGTTTCTCCTCTCAAGCACATTTTCAATAACACAATGAATGTCTTGAATGAAAAAAGACAAAGGATTGTATTCTATAAAGGAGTGTTAGGGCACACTGTGAAAAGAATTGGGACAATTAAGTTCTTATTTATAAACATTTTACAAAACCCAAATTGCCTGCAGGAATGGAATGTGACGTCTCAATTCTCACATTTATGACTTTCCCCCCTCAATTATATTTTACTACAATTTTTGAATCGATTAATTTTTTTACACCGATTCAGAATCTGCCCTCGTTTTTTTTTTTTTTTGTGTTTTTTTTCCTTCGAGCAAATCAGGCTTACATAATATTAATACAACCAGGTGGAATTTTTCTGGAATGTCATAACTAAGAATTATAATCTACTTTTGTTGGTCACACTTCAAAAGCAGGAAATTGAAATATTTTGAAAACCTCGATGTGCTCCAAGAAAAAAAAAATGAAATTGCCATCAAATATATATTAAAGGGCCAATGAAGCCAGCTGTGATTAAATTATATACTGATATTTATTTATTATGCCCAATCATCAAATTTTGTAAAATTTTATATCTTTATTTTTTGCAAAATTACACTTTATGTTAATATTCTAAGAAGAAAACTAGTTCTAGTATTACCAGTCTTTACCTTGATAATTCATTTTCAGTGTTGCCCTAATAACCTTTCCTAGTAGTCTTAACACGGACAACAAGGCTTGAGTGTCCAGGGTAGGGGAGGGGGGGGGTGGCGGGGAACCCCCCCAAAACAAAACCGCTTGCGTGTTGATTTGCTGCTCAAGTCTCGACAGTGTTAATGCTTCAAAAAGCTCAAGGTGCCTTGTTCATTTTCATGTGCCTACGACAGTATTGTCAAAGGGAGACCACACGTATACTTAAAAGCCGAGTCTACCCATTTCCATTTCACACACACGAACGCCGCCTGGCGTGTTAGTCCGGCAAGCGAAGCATCTTAATGTTAAAGCACTTTTGGGCTGAGATGTGTCTGCACCCGACAAGCAGATGTCGTCGCCGCCGCCCTCGGAGACAAGTTCAGTTGTGAGCCAATTTTTTTTTTTTTTCCTCCTTAAATGTTCATTCCACATAACTGCAGCCGTGCTGATGTGATGTGATTGCCTCTGGTTTATCTTTCACAGACTCCCCCCCCCCCTTTCATTTCATTGCTGTGACCTGCTGCACAATAAAACACTGGTAATAATAATAATAAAAAAATAATAATAAACAAAAAAAAAACACACACACAGTCCAGACGATTAATAGCAACAATATGGAAATGGCAATGAAACCCATCTTGTGCGCTCAAACATGCAGTTGCTCTAAATTATTTTTTACAGGTACGTGTCGTGTTCAAAATCTTACCTAATAACCAAATGTCAAATTTCATTTTGTTTTTCTGTACAGTATATGTAACCATGACAGCATATTTCACCTGTTTATGACCTGTAACTGATTGGAGTTTGTGACAATAAATTGCTATTTAAACATGCTTATTTTTGTTTGTTAATTTTCACAGTGTGAAAACGGGGCCCGGTCGAGCGTTTCAAAAAACAAAAAAAAGAAAAATGTGTCGAAAGGAAGCACTACAAACAAGCATCAGGTAAAAAGCAGCAATATAACTTTATTCAAGTATTTCTTTTGGAAATATAAAAAAAAATATATCACAACCCTTTGTGAAATATCTATCACATTAGCTTCGAATACTGCCTTAAGAGAGCCACAAAAAAATGTCAATAACTTCTGCAATCAACAAAAACTCTACCGGATATTTTCAATTTCCTGTAATGCTCAATTTGCCATCATACAACCAACAGAAGCTTTTTTTTTTCTTCCTTAGTGAGGCACAGAACGATGAGAAGGACATTTAAACATCTTTCAATATTAAGATGAGAGACTCTGCCGTGATGACATCATCACAAAATTGTAAACATAAAGAACACAGTAAAGTCACTCGTGCTTGGATTCTAATCCAGGCCATTGTTTGCGCTTGTCTTGTTTTGCCGACCGATTACATTGAGCGAATTCATTTTTGGTGTGAGTGAGCCGAGGAAGAAGAGAAGGTGAGCTGCTTATTGATTGGACTAGGTCAACATTATGTGAATACAAATATTCGACGACCTGGAAACTTCTACAGCACGTAAAAATGGAATCAAATATGGATTAGTCCGACTGCCGCTGACCCAAACAGCTTCCCCTCTTCCACCGAGACTTTCGCCAAGATTATTTCAGCTTGTCTGTCAGAATTTGAAGCCTGTCTCATCATTTTTCTCTTCAATCCACTGGTGTTTAATTTTTCATTCAAAGACTTGATTGGAGTTCAAAAGGCAAGTCTAGTGATGTATTGATTTGTAGATGAATATGTTTTCAACTGATTAATATGCAGGATTGCCCAAATTAATTTGAATCATCGTAAGCACTACAGGAAGCTCAAAAATGCTGACTCAGCACGTGCGGTTGCTTCAGCGTCTCTCACTCAAGGACACTTAGCAGCAGGCGGGAGGTCGCCACTGTGGGACTTTCAACCAAGGTCATCGGCTACCTGAAACTGAATCACCACCACCACCATCCAAAGTCGACACTTCACATTTATTTATGTCCACGCTGAAGGAAGCAATGTGAGTCGTCTTGATTACATACAGTGGCTGCTTTTTATAATATCGGAATTCCTCCATTTTCAGGTGGTCGGGAACTCAAGTGGGTTGGAAGGAAGTTTAAGTGCAGGTACAGTAAATGTTCTTTCACTGGTATGGTGCTTTTCTACCCGTTAAGGCCATTATTTGATGAGAAACGGAATGTTTTTGTGTTCAGACCAAAGAATGTATTGCTTTGGCACCAGTGTGTAACATTTTGGCACCAGGGAACTAAGTTGAGATGAAGGAATGAGCTGAGTTGTCTGTCAGCCGCCATTTTGTTACATCGAAAGGCAATTGTGAATCTTTTTAGGGGGAGCATCAATTATTATTATTTTTTTTTTTATTCTTATTTGCAGCAGGGCTGACTTCCATTAAAAAAAAAAAAAAAAAAAAAAATTGGCACATTGTAAATGGATCAATTTGGAATGGTCACGGTAGCTTTGCCAACATTCAAAATCAAATTCGATTGTCACGGGATATGTTTATTAATTTACACTTGATTTATTAAAAAAATAAATTGACAGCTAGATTTACATGGCACGGTTCCAGTGAGTTAATTGAAATCTTCAGATCACTATCAGGCCTCGTCAAAACGATAAGAACTTCCCTTTCACATTCCATAATAGACAAGACAAAGAAGGACAGTGACCAAAAGTCCCGTCAATGTTCAAAAGGGCAAACGCGTAAAAAATGGCGAGCCAACTTTTTTTTTTTAATACAAAGCGCTTATTGACCGGATGTCCCGCTGGACCCCCGACCTTGCTAGAACATTGCTTGAGAATACCGACACGATGATTCAGCTCATTGAATAATCAAGAGACGGGATCTTCTGGATCCCTTTTCCCACCAAACGGTGGTTTCTCTGAAACTATGTTGAAGTGAGTCTAGGAGCTTCATGTAGTGCTTTGGCGCCATCTAGTAGCATTGTGGATTTTCGCTCAGTGCTTCCAATAGCTGGGCATCAATATCATAAAATTAACATGTTGGTCAGGAAATAAAAAAAAAAAAAAAGGCAAACAAGCGCGGGCTGACATTCTCCTTTAACATTTCAGGTGCTTTTTGCTGGACATGTCATTCCAAACGCGGTGCATCTCTTCGGGGGAGATCTGGTGGACGGTGATGACTCGTCTGTATCTGCACAGACTGTAGGCCATCTTCCAGTGGTTGAAGCCGGTGTTCTGGAAAGGATGGATACCTAGCTTGCGCAAACACAAGCCCACGTACACGTCCTCCAGGTGCAACAATCGGGTGTGCTGCGAAGTCTTGAAGATGAGCTCGGCCACGTCCGACGAGAAAACGTAGCCGGTGCCCGAGCAGAACGGCGGGTACTTGTTCTCGGGGTACAAGTCTCTGGACATGTACCACTTATTCCGCATATCCCTTATGGGCCCCCCGTGGATGACGTAGCCAGTGAAGTATCTCTTTCTGGGCTTGGCGCTGGGTTTGAGAAGCTTGTAAATCAGGTTGTCCATGTTGACAAAGACGTCCGTGTCGGTTTTCATGACGTACTGAGCTTTGGGACAGAAGGTCGCCACCCAACGCATGCCCATGATAGTCTTGAGGGTGAGATTGTGGTACGAGTCGATAAAGTCCTCCACCACGATGTCGTGGAAGATCTGGCTCTCCTGCTCCACCATCTGGTTAAGGACGGGTTCCGTGTTCCTCCCCAGGAGGAAGACGATGAGGATCCGCACGTCGCCGAAGGCGCTCTCGTCTCCCCAGGTCTCGCGGATGGCCTGGCGGGCGTCGAACTCTTTGTGAGTGGTGCTGATGAGGACCACCAGGAAGGGAGCCACGTCTTTGCACTTGTCGGGCTCGTTGATGACAAAGTCGTAGACGTGCGCGTTGAGCGGCCGTGTGCGGATGTTGCTGAAGGTGGCGTTTTTGGACACTTTCACCGTCTTGCGTATCGGCAGAGAAATATGGCCCACATAAGTGGACGTGGGCCGAGATAAACTCAAGTACCACAGAGCGCTTGCCCAGCACACCACTGTCAGGATGTAAAGACAGGAGACTTTGGAAGGCATTATGCTGCATTTAAGTGTGTTTGGATTTTAAAAGGCCATCTGTCCATGTGCACCCAGAAAGGCAGCATCGAGCTGCTCTAGTGTGCAGTTTGACATGAATCGCACCTAATTGATTGTTTGACAAAGACCTGATGCTTTTTGCAATTTATACCTGAAAGAGAAAGAAGAAACCCAATATTAATATGTGATACACTGAATAAAAAGTAGAAATGCAAAGACTGTGCAGGCATTTAAAGGGAATGAAGGACATGCTTTGATTAACGGTGATTAGTGTTCACACCCACAACGGCATCAAGAGCTTTTTTTTTTTTTTTTAATGTGCAGATTGCTGCTGCTTCAGATGCTTTTCAATGTATACAAGTTTATGAATTGAAAAAGTCTTTTGTATTTTATGAAAGGTTGTCATTCGAATAAAAGACAATTGTGAGTAATGTCATGATTTGAATCCTGTGCAATCCAACTCAATGACGTCGGGATTACAATTGTAGGTAAACAAATCTGCACTTGAGTGAGAAATTGGTTTGACATTCGTCTCTGTTTTAAATTCCTCTCTAAAAAAAAAAAGACTTATTTCTCAGAGGATTTACATAACGAAATCATCATTTATTATGACGGCAGGCGGGTTTAGCGTTTATCAATTACACAAGCAGCCACACGCATTTGCCAGGACCCGAGGTCAGACAGAGTGGCAAGACCGAGAGCATGGATCTGTTAATAAATGAGCACAGGAAGGAGGGATTACTGTTTGGCTGCCAGAGAGTCCAAAAAAAAAAAAAAAAAAAATCCAAACATTTTCAACGCCCATCTGTTTTTTTTATTGTACACACACAGATATGTGAATCATTTTCGACTGTTTTTTTACTCCCCACCCCAGTATTTATTTTTCTCAGTTCTGACTATCGGTGTTTTGAGGGGTGTTAAAGGTTTTCAGCATTCGCAGCAGGTATTAAGGCCGTAGATTACTGTAGCGCGGAGCCGAGCCTTCGGGCAAGCCGCCCGATCTTTGCGGAGCTATTATTCCAATCAGCCGCAATATTGGATGTCAAATTCGGAGTCACGCGTAAAGTCTGCAGTAGTGATGTGCATTCCACTTCTTTTAAGTGAACTGAATCTTTAAAATCAAGTGCTACACCCGCGCTCACCCCCACTTTCGGATTGGCTGTTCGGTCTGTGACGTCACTCGGACACTCTTTTAGGTACACCGCCATTTTCAGGTGTACCTAATCACAGGCCACTTCATTAGGGAAAAATCATGGTCAAAACTTAAATGAAAGTGAAAAGTGCCACACCCAAACAACCCCCCACTTTCTGATTGGCTGGTTAATCTGTGACGTCACTCGGACACTCTATTAGGTACACCGCCATTTTCAGGTGTACCTAATCACAGGCCACTTCATTAGGGAAAAATCATGGTCAAAGTTTAAATGAAAGTGAAAAGTGCCACACCCAAACAACCCCCCACTTTCTGATTGGCTGGTTAATCTGTGACGTCACTCGGACACTCTATTAGGTACACCGCCATTTTCAGGTGTACCTAATCACAGGCCACTTCATTAGGGAAAAATCATAGTCAAAATTTAAATGAAAGTGAAAAGTGCCACACCCGAACAACCCCCCACTTTCTGATTGGCTGGTTGATCTGTGACGTCACACGGACACAGGTGTACCTAATCACTTCATTAGGGAAAAAGTTTAAGTGAAAGTGAAAAGTGCCACACCCGAACAACCCCCCACTTTCTGATTGGCTGGTTAATCTGTGACGTCACTCGGACACTCTATTAGGTACACCGCCATTTTCAGGTGTACCTAATCACAGGCCACTTCATTAGGGAAAAATCATGGTCAAAATTTTAATGAAAGTGAAAAGTGCCACACCCAAACAACCCCCCACTTTCTGATTGGCTGGTTGATCTGTGACGTCACACGGACACAGGTGTACCTAATCACTTCATTAGGGAAAAAGTTTAAGTGAAAGTGAAAAGTGCCACACCCGAACAACCCCCCACTTTCTGATTGGCTGGTTAATCTGTGACGTCACTCGGACACTCTATTAGGTACACCGCCATTTTCAGGTGTACCTAATCACAGGCCACTTCATTAGGGAAAAATCATGGTCAAAATTTAAATGAAAGTGAAAAGTGCCACACCCAAACAACCCCCCACTTTCTGATTGGCTGGTTGATCTGTGACGTCACACGGACACTCCATTAGGTACACCGCCATTTTCAGGTGTACCTAATCACAGGCCACTTCATTAGGGAAAAATCATGGTCAAAATTTAAACAAAAGTGAAAAGTGCCACACCCGAACAACCCCCCACTTTCTGATTGGCTGGTTAATCTGTGACGTCACTCGGACACTCTATTAGGTACACCGCCATTTTCAGGTGTACCTAATCACAGGCCACTTCATTAGGGAAAAATCCTGGTCAAAATTTAAATGAAAGTGAAAAGTGCCACACCCAAACAACCCCCCACTTTCTGATTGGCTGTTTGATCTGTGACGTCACACGGACACTCCATTAGGTACACCGCCATTTTCAGGTGTACCTAATCACAGGCCACTTCATTAGGGAAAAATCATGGTCAAAATTTAAACAAAAGTGAAAAGTGCCACACCCGAACAACCCCCCACTTTCTGATTGGCTGGTTAATCTGTGACGTCACACGGACACTCCATTAGGTACACCGCCATTTTCAGGTATATTTGTTGGCTTATAGTTGATGGTGTTATTATACCGAATGTGGTGTTTGTTTTTGAATAAAAAAAACAGACATTTGTTATTTGGGGGGGACACCAACTCATATAACAACGTAAAACACATATGTATTGTCATATAAAGCAGTGAACCAAATGTCTGATTTTTATATTTTAATTGGCGAATATAAAAACAAGGAATAAAACACCAGACAAGTATTAACATAAATGTTTATTAAAATAATAATCATAACAATAATAGAAATACATTTAAAACCAGCAATCTAATGTGAAATTGCAGTAGATTGGATAACAATATTTAGGCGTATATATGCATACACGTTATTTAAAAACTACTCTAAGTAGCGCTAACCCTAACCTAACCCTTGCTCTAACCCTAGTTCTAACCCTAGCCCTAACCTTAACCCTAACCCTAGTTCTAACCCTAATACTAACCCTAGTTCCAACCCTAGCCCTATCCCTAACTCGTTCCCTCACTGATCCGTCCGTTCTCGGGATGAACTGGAAATGCAAATCACTCACTCACGGATTCGTTCACTCGCGGATCCGTTCATTTGGTGAACGGAAAGTGACGTCATTTTCTTCTTCGTTTTGTTTTACGGCGAGGTGGCACCAGCTTCAATGCGCATTACCGACACCTACTGGTTGAAGTCATATAAACTGAAAAAAATCACTCGTTGACTAAAAAGATTCGTTCCTTTGAACGAATCGTTCACTCACGAGCCAACACGAGTCTGCAGTCGCTGCTCTTTAAGGGCATAATGTGAAAAACACACGATCGGATTGAACGAGTGGTGTAATTAGCCGGTAGAGCCGAAAGAAAGGCAATTGATCAAGTTTTATGATGAAGCTCCAGCTCAGTTGTACTGGGAGGAGGGAATCAAGACAAACATTTATCAAAAGGCGACGTTCCTTTCTCTCAGCCTCTGGCCGACTGCTTTCTAAAAAGGCTCTCTTACACGCACACACAAGAAAAACGTTTTGATTCATGGCTGCAAGGCCATCAGTAGACAGGACTCCAAAGTGTTTTTCCAATAAGAACGTTGCTGCCCTAATACATTGCCACATTCAATTTAGTAGATCACACAAAGCTGAGGGGAAAAAAAAAAGAAAGAAAAATGTCCGACTGATTTTAATGACGTTATGTTGATTTCATCATGAAGTAGTTCTCTTAAATGATCACACCACGTCGTTGCTATTTAGGGTTCATTGAATTTATGAATGTATATTTTTAAACTGGTGTTAGATAAAAAAAAACACATTTTTTTTTCACTGTGAGGTTTGCTGCCAGCCTGTTTAAAATGTTCAGAAATAAGGGTGAGAATGAAGAAACAAAATTAATCACAGTGTCTTCTCGAAAACAATCAAGCGATGTAAATAGACGAGCTGGACCCTTGCCAAGGTATGGAACTTGATTTGTATTGCTGAGTATAGACACATTCAAACTAGGTGGGAAATTGACAAAGAAATAATAATAGATTAAAAAAACAATATAATATTGACAAATTGACAAAAATAATACTAGATAATAAAACATAATATAAATAAATAAATAAACATAAAAACAACATAAACACTAAGGTTTAAAACTAGGATTAGGGTTTCAAACTCGGGTTCAATCGACATAGATGCTTTGACATGGACACCAGGGATGAGGATTGAACCCACAACCAACAAGTTGGGCATCATTCACTCTACCACTGATCCACACTGCCCAACAGAAGTCAGGTAGGCTTTAGAGAGCCAGATGGTGCTGCGCATGATTGGATTCACTGACCTATTTGAAAGTGCTTTCTTTTTGTTTCAATTACATAAAGCATCTCTACTACTATGTCAGGAAATGCAAAATATGTTTCAGTAATCTGCAGTAAGCTTATCGTGTTGACGCTAGTGAGATTCTTAAGCGGCTTCACGGCCTTGTGAATTATTTCTCAATAAAAGTGCCAGGCAAGGTTCCTTTATTACACAAAGCTGTATAACCAACTTTGCCGTCTTGTACGCAGCAAACGCAATTTCCCACGCGGGAGATGGATGTCACACGAAATGAAAACGTCAAAGAAAGTAAAGCTTAACTGAGCTTTGAAAGGTAATAAAAGGTTCAGAATAACATTAGATCAGGTACAGGGAAGGCTAGAAGGAGGCTTGCATGTGACAAAAAACAAGTCCGTCTCGCCTTTGGAGCAGAAACCATCTTCCGCTATTAGTATTATTTCCATCACAAATTGTATCATGCCCAAAAAAAAAAGATGAGCAAAAATGATGAAACCACTGTTGCAATGAGACTTCTGAAACATTCGAATTACACAGGATGCCGTTTTTACAAGCAAGCCGGGAATTTCGCCTTGCTGAACACCATTTGGCCGCATTTCGGAGTTTGGAATGAAACAGCAGGTACGGCAGAAATGATGGCCGGCTCGCTGGAGGCCAGTAAATTATGGGTCACTTCTAACGCGGCTGATGCGGCTTTACTCCAAAGAAAGAAATTGTGACACCACTGGTGAGCATCTAATTCAACAAGAGCGGACTTTTCTCCAATCTTTAAAACGCATTCACTGCCAATGACATATATTTTTGTCTTTAAAGAATCCTGATTTTTAATCTCAATGTATTTCTTTTTGTTTTTATTCGTATTTTACTAACATTGTCTGTCTACATGTTGCTGCACCGTTTGTGTTCAAATATCTATTGGAAATAAAAGGAAAAAGAAAATTGGCTCAAAATTACAATCCGCACAAAAACAAATACTCAAGTCAGATATCTGAACAATCTACTTAAGTGGAATAACAAAGTATTTGTTCCCCAGTCAGTCATCGGGCTCAGACAAAGTACGCAGAAGAGACGGCAGTGTTAGCGGGTAACCATTAGCAACTGTGATCATTGGTCACATACCGTATCGGTTAGTGGCCAAAAATGCAATCAACAAGTCTGGGGAACAATCAGTCCAACAAATAGAAGGCAATTATGCAACTTCTCAGCTTGACTCTCATCCCTTCTTCTCCACCAAAGCATCATTTCAAGTAATTATGCTTTCGGAGGCCGCGTGTCACCGGTCCAGATGGCCGCCGAAAGCTGTTGCGACCTTGATAGACTTTGCACATAGGGCTTGTGTTTTCCCGTTGTTTATAAAATGGAAGCCTTGACACCTCAGGGGGCTGGTGGAGGAGAACGATCATCCACCGCAGTTGCGTTTCTGTTGTCCTGACAGCAAAAGCCATGCAAACTGCAAACACATTTTCCACACGACACTTCCTTTGCCGCTCCTCATTTTATTCATTTAAGACTCAGTCAAACATGTTTACACCATTCGAAGCAAGTTCTCCGCAGACCAACAATTTAGCCCGCAGATGTTGTGAAATGCGCTCTATAAATAAATGTAAAATACAATTTGTGAGCTAAAGAAGAGAAAGTTGACATCAGTAATGGGAAGCTAAGTTAGTGTCGACTTCCACACTGCTGTAAAATTCCTCGGGGAGTTATTATTATTCTCGGTACGGTGCGGCGCCCAAAGTTTCCAACTCCACGGCAACCAATCATCCCATTAAAAACATTATCTGCAGGAAAAATAATAGCGCTTTATGGAGTAATTGATTGTTATTTTCCCCCGTAGACGATCAAAAGAATCTAGCAGAGGGGAGTAAACGGGTGAGCGAACAGCTCCAGGGCTCCCATTACAGGAGGGGGATGCGCAAAGCTAACAAGATGCGAGTGGGTAAGCGTCCTGAAAAAGTTGCTAGCGTTGTGCAAGGTCACACAAAAGCAATTTGAGCAATAAATGAATCCAGGGAGCAGGTGAGCAGAATTTTTCATTGGGCTTGGTTTGCCTTGGAATTAAGTGTGAAAAAGAAATAAATACTGGCAGGATAATGTACTGACCATACGTGCACTTGAAACCAAATTTGTAATTCTTCATTTTTTATTTACTAGGAGCACGGCAGCTGAAATTTTCGGGGTCCAACATTTAGAAAACTATCTACAATAAGATGAAAAATGTAAAAGTTCCAAAGTAAGAAAAGTTTTCACAGAACTGACACTGAAAGTTTAGGGTTGGAAAGTGCTTGCTAATGTTTGTCTTCACTTGGCTGTGCTGCTCCGAGCCGAGCCGAGCCCACCCAGGGGAAGGATGAACCCAAATTGACTTCTAGCGAGAATCCCCCCGAGACTCCCTGCCTCCGAGACCCGGTTTATGCTGCCGTAATGAGGATCCCATGGACTGACTGACTGCTTTTGTTGCTTACAGATTCACTCGAATGCTTGCACCACATCATTTCATGTGGTCCGTGAAAGCAAATCAATCATGTCAACATCCATGAAGCTCAATAAAATCTACACCGACATTTCAAATTGTTGTACGTAATAAATAACCACGTGGCAATATCTATCGCAAGCGTTTTCTAAAATAATCCCTCAACTTGATCTTTCATCAACAGATTTATTATAGTTAGCGGCGGTGCTGTGCTCCATAATCAATCCGGAACAGAAGAGAGAAAATGTCAATATATTTTGAAGTGTGGAAGTACGTGGCTACGGCTGTGTTGACATCAATAGGTTCAGAATTTGTCCATTATCTTTTATTCTCTTTAATAAAAAAGCTGCTTCACCCCTTTGAATCGATAACACGTTTTCCATAGCTCAGGTAAAAAAATAAAAAATAAAAAAGGTGAAAAGATCCCCATTGAGTATGTGGAGGTTTCTTGAAAGGAACTGTCAACACTTCTGATATTCATCTTTTGAATCTCCTTTTCATAAAAAGAAAGAATAACCTGAATAGGTGTAGCGCTAACCTTGTTCTATAAAACGGCTTTTATGTCAAACATGTTTTTCTTGACAACAAATAGCAGGACTGAAAATCTGCAAATTCGCAGCAAGCGTGTTTGTAAACCTAATGAAATGACGAGCAATTCTTAAAATCAACAATTTACATTTAAATGATACGTCGCATCGTTGTAAAGATCCTCTATTAGTTTCTAATCAGCTTCATTGAAAATCACACTTGCTTCGCTGTCCCGAAGATTAAATCAATTATAAAGAGATTCATCGCCACTGACAGCCAAAGTGGAGTGAAATGGAGCCACGGGGTGATTACAGTCTACGGTGACAGACGCTAATTATGTCTTACGCTTAATCAGAAAGAAAAAAAAAAAATTGGAGGCTCTGCATGAGGTTGCAGAATGTCCATAAGAATACTTTCAAGTGCTCTTGAATTATCACGTGACGCTTGCTTTGCAGGCCTGATCCCGCCTCTCATTTCTCCAAACACAATTTGACATTTGTGCTGACTAGCATGCAATGAAAAGCCATGTAGCGTATCTCCAAAAGCATCGGAATGCATGACTTCTTGTACATGAAATCAATATCGAGAAGTCAATTTCACTCGCACTTTCTCCTTCTGTTTTGTTGCCATTCTCCATCTAACGTGTCATGCGAGAGCAAATAATTGATTGGCAAAGACGGGAAAAGAAAGACGACAACGCGCATTCGCATTCGGTTACGTGTATAATATGGTAAGCAAGATTAGGAAGAAAGTACTTGAGTACGCACCGATACCAAGTGCCGACACTTGCTGCCATTTTGTCTTGCATTTGCGATAAAGACTGCAAGTTTGAATCAAATGATGTTCAAATGAAAAACTTCTTGTGACACAAGTTGAGATGCCCTCAAATATCATAAAGCTAGCAAGCACTTTACCGCACTTTATTAAGCTTAAAGTACCGCAGTGGGTTGGCTTCTCGAGCATTTGTGATCTCTCCAAGGTATGTCTTTAAGTAAATCTCCTCAGGTTTTTAATTAAATTGCAAGTGTTCAACGTCACCCCCCTCCTCTTGACAATTTCACAGAGCGTAATTTGCGGTCGGCTTTAGCGTTGTCATAACACAACGAGCAACAGTTTGGCAGATAAGATTAGTGATTTTTTTTTTTTTTTTTTTTGCCAGGCTCAGTTGAAGGTTACTGTCAAACTAAACTTCAAACAGAAATAATGACGTGTGTATTAAAAGCTAGCAGATACCTTATGTTAGCATGAAACTAGCAGAGGCCTCTGCTAGCTTAATGCTAAGTTGAAGGTTACTGTCAAACTAAACTTCAAACAGAAATAATGACGTGCGTATTAAAAGCTAGCAGATACCTTATGTTAGCATGAAACTAGCAGAGGCCTCTGCTAGCTTAATGCTAACATACGCCATGACTTCAAAGCTAGTCGGTTCCGTTGACCGACATGCTGTTAAACGCAGAGAGCAACCTTTCCTTCTCACTCATCATTAAAGTTAAATGATTTGCTTTGCTCATGTTTTTTTAATGGACTAAACTCGGAAAATGTCGTTTACCTTACATGATGGTTTCCTCTGCGACACAAACTTTTAATATGCAGAGTATGTTTTGATAAATATTCTTTTAATCTCTGGGTCTGGAAGTTGTTTTGAATTGCCCGCAGGCCAATGCAATCACGGCCCCGTAAGAACTGCAAAATAAGATTAGATTGAAAAAAATACATTGTTTTGAAACAAGACAGAAAAAAAGAAAAAAAAAAAAGCCTTTGGCTATGTTAAGAGAAAGACAAAATGTGACCGAGGGACTTTTTATCATGAGCGGCGAAAAAACACACTTTGCTGCGTTCACACTATTTAGTTTAGCTCTCCTTTTTTTTTTTTTTTTTTATGACTTTAATGCCCTTTATTGACAAAGTAATAAAGGGCACTTGAAAGGAGTACAAAAACAGGCACAAGGCTGCTTTCCATGGAGCATAGTAGACAATATCAGCTTGCACTTAAGCCTCAATTTTGTCCCGATTCTCCATCATACCGCCGCCGTGTAACAACACACTGACAGGCCCAATGCATCAGCTGCAGTCACTGACTTCATATTGCCAACATGACTATGAAAAGCAAAAAAAAGCTCCCCGGAGAGAAAGAAAGAGCAAATGACACACACACACAAAAAAAAAAAAAAAAACCCCTTTAGGAATTGATTCAGTGGTAAGATTTTTATCGACACCTTCAGCTAGAATACTTCTTTTCAACTCAAGTTGCCACTAAAAGCTCTTTCAAGCAGAAAGGTGCTTTCGGGTGCACACATTGTAAGAAATGACGTGGCCGTTATCCCTCCGAGCCGACTCTCACATGTTTCCTCCATCCTCGACTTCAATAACCGCCGGGGGGATTTTTCAGCGCTATCAATCCCCTGCAGGCTGTGTGAGCCACTGATGGGTGTCACCTTCACACAAGGTGTCCCGCAGCAAAATGTTGTGACTATTTCCAGCACTGAGATCATGGAAATGTCATCATATAGCCAGCATGTGAATTAAGATCCAAAATATACAGCTTAGCTAATGTCATTCGATCAATAGTGATATACTGTGTTGAATTTTCAGAACAGCTGTTTTGTTCAATTTCGGAATACTTCCAGATGATTACGTTTTATATCGCAAAATATACCCTTGCTGTGAAGAGATTCAATTGGTGATTTGAATGCCCAGCCAACCTTAGCAATGATATTGATGTTTACATCATTATCATAGCACAAACAGCCACAGAAAATGACTTTAGTCATTTGTGCTACCGTTTACATTCTACCCACGCTCTCCCCTTGGATTTTGTCCACTTGGCACATAGCGCCCTGGATGAGACAGACCAAAAAAAAAAAAAAATATGGGCATGGCAAAGCATTTGCTCCATTTACAAAGCTAATGCGGGTTTTGAAGATACAATGCAAAGCTGGAAGGCGAGAGAAAACACTTAACACGTTCCTGCCGATCCAAACTACATTGTTAGAGGACATTCAACTTCTCACTTCCACCCAAAAAATATCGATAATGTCATTAATTAGTATACGTGGACTCGTGTCACATCAGAGTTGATTACACCAAAAAAAAAAATGGTGGCAAAGCAAAACCAAAAAAACAGCAAGTGATACGTTGAGAAACGACAATCATAAAATCTCCATCAGCCACAACTCTGCTCCAGAGGTTCCATATTTAAAAGAGATAAGAGCGAGAAGGTTCGCATTCATCCTGCAGCTCGCCTGCCCGTAGCGTCTCACTCCTGCCGAAGCAAATTAGCATCTTTAGCCACCTGCATCACATGACGGAAAGCAACACTTGATTGTGGCACACAAGCCGTGACAAAGACAAAATATATTTCACGGGAAACCATCATTTCTTTTTGCGCTTGTCATGATGTGTGTTTCTTCTGTGACGTGAGATGACATCGACCCGTTAGATCTCATGGATGCCCGCATCTGTTAGCGAGAAGAATAACGTTTGGGTCATATGACTGCACCGGCATAATCAAGAATTCCTGCTGGCAAAGGCACGGCTAATTTATACAATCATCACATAGAGCCGTCTAACTGGAGGCTATCATTTTCTAACAGCCTGTGTTGAATCAGCAGAACCAGAACCACGGCCTTGTTATTAGCTTAACGACGAGGGGTGAAAAGCATCTTTTGTCTTTGTGTACAAAATTACATCATATATGTTAGCGCGTAAAAAAATCGACTTGCTATGGGGGACCAGAAAAATGAAAGGATGGCAGCTTGAGGCCTTCAAGCGTGAACTTGTTTTATTCATCATAGATTGATAAAAGATTTACTATCTAGGCTTAGATTTTGGCATCAGAACCCTCGGGGGAATCTCGGCACTCCCGATGTCCGAGTTGAGACGCTGGGAATATTGGAGTAAAGAAATCAGATCAGTTCTATGCTGCTGGCCTGCTCCGGCGTATGAAGCAAGCGGGCTGAGACGGAGCTCAAGTGTGGAGACCGTGGAGACCGCAGAGACCGAGACTTGCCGGCCGGGTCGACTCGACAGAAATCTTGCGGCAGAATTGTATTTAGAGCGATCATCGTGATTATTATCGTTTCTTTTCTAGGGCGTAATCAACAAAAAGCTAATGAATATCTCAGGATAATAAATTATTTACTCTGAGTCTGTTGTACTTCAGATTGGCAAAAATAAAAAAAATACAATGAGAAGAGCTTCAGGCACGCAATTGAACTCATTTGCATGTTTCATTTGAAGGTGGCAACATTGCGGCCTCACGTTTGTATTGTATTCAATATTTCATCACATCGTTTTCCACTTGGCGCTATTTGCACAAATATTAATGCAGCATCATCCATATTGATCAACTGAAACTCAGGAGAGAAGAACCAACAATACATTTCCTGGCTGTTAGAAATGCCACGAACCAATTAACCACCAGTTGCCATGAAATAAACTCGTCATTCCTGACAAGGAAGATAAAGTGCAAGATGACAAAAAGACAATACAACAACATTAGCGAAGTGAACTTAAGCTTGACCTTGCTTCTTACAACGCTAAGAAAACAAACATGTGGACATGAGCCAGTCAGAACTGCAATCTCATTGGCTGACACCCACGTCACTCACCAGTTTAAGCTCCGCCTTTTAAAGCCATAATGAAAATAATACTTGCATTTTACATACAATTGTTTGATATAATACTCAATTTGAAGAACTAAGAGCAGTTGCGGCAGTGTGTTGTAAAATCAGCTAACACTGGGGGGGGAGGGGGGAACCCAACGTCATGTCCGCCTAACTGAAAAAAAGTTGGACAGATTTTAAATTGGATTTATCCCACATGGGACCAAAACTAAAAAAAAATGGCTTTTTCGCCAGTCAGTGACAAGGCAACCATTTACACCTACTGACAGACTTAAATACCGGAGGAGGGCTCACAATTTTTCCATCAATGCCACGGAAGGCCCACACAGACAAAACCGACCAAAGTGCGGGAAGAACACGCCGACTCTGCACCGACAATCTCGAAAGACAGACAGTGGGACTGACCTTACGTGCCCTCGTGCCGCCCTCGAGTCCATTCCCATTTGGTAATTTAATTAAGCCTATTTAAAAAGAGTACATTAAAAAAATAAAAAATAAAGAAGCTGCGAGGCAAATGCAATGCAATCGAAATTGCCTTTTAATTTCAGGGATTCAAGTGAGCTCCCGAAATGTGTATTATAGCCTTAATTTTAGCTTTGGCTTCTAAGCGAAGCCGAAAAAGCTGCCGGGGTGCCATCATGAATTGGAAAAGTCATTGTTGCAGCTAGGCGGGAAGGCTCACAATGACTAAAGCGCAGAACATAAACCCAAATGGTAAATGGATTTTAGGGGGAGGGAGGGAGGGAGGAACGCAACAGCTGACGTGACGCTTCAATGCATTTCCACGCGTGGGATGAATAGCGTAATTCCAAACGATTTTCAAATTCAGCTAACATATGCTGGAAAGGCCACAACATGACCAATTGGTAGTTAACAGACAGCATCTGTTCCTATATTCTTTTTTGTTTTCTTTTGGACCGTATAGAAAAGGCATATTATACAGGCGCGGGAAAAAAAAAAAAAAATCAAGCCAACCGAATAAACCAAAGATAGAATCTGTTAACGACGAAGCTCGGCTTTAATCATTTTCAGGGAAAAGAGCCAAAACAGAACAATCCGATGAGAGTATGAGATCTGCAGAAAAACATTAGGGCTCTAAAAACAATATTTCTTATTTTCTTTGGTTTTATCCTGGTAACAAATGTTATTTTTCTCATGTTGCTGGCAGCACTTTGGAATAATGGGGGGGTTCGAGGTCAATGACCGTACATGCTACTCGTGGGAGATACTCAACCAGGTGAGCGACGCTGACTAAGCACAGACGTACGACACTTGAACCAAAGATTACCCCGGTAAACTCACTTAACTAATTACACCATGAGGAAATGTGATTAGAGCCGCCGGGGTAAGAAGGACACCGACAGAGACGTGTGTGCAAGCTCAATGGCTAATAAAATAAAGAGGAGACTCTTGGAGCTATACCGGAAGTCTGGCTTTGGACCTTCATCCCTGGTCAACCAGATGGACGTGGAAAAGTAGAGAGCCATGTGGCTGAATGGGGAAAGTAGATTAGCCTGAGATCCAGGTACTGATGTGAAATGTCCAAGCAATGGAAAGCGGGGAATAGCTTGTCAATCTCAGCATCCACTGCTTTCACTAGGCCGAGGCAGAATGTTTTTTTTTGTCAGTTATTTTAATGAGGAAAAATTGCACTGCATAATATTACTTCATGAAATATACAGTCTTGACATAATTTAATAGAATTAAAAAGAATTCGTTTTTGTCACACTGCAGCGTGCTAATATTGGGTTCGGCTGCTTTGGCCACCAGGGGGCAGTATAAGACACAGACAGATACTGCTTCTCTCAGATCATCAGTACAGCACTAATATTAGTTAATCCCGGGTATGGCAATGTATATTAGAAGTAAAGAGTTAAAATTAGAACTAAAAAGGGTTTGTTCATTTGGATATTTCAGGATATTAATGCAGCGCACCATTGTGTTGAAAAAAAATGGAGCTCCACTCACAATGTGGGGATTTAATATTAATAGTATTATTGTACTCATTATAATCCCTTAAGAGGAAATTCATACATGCATCCATTATCTGTGCAGCGCCTCGAGTGAGCTGATGCCTACCTACCCTACTGACTTTCTATATACTGTGCCACATAAGCATGACGACAACAACTCTGGATTTGAACCCTCAACTTCATTCAGACCTGTGAGGCAGTCCACTTGTCATTTAATTTGATGATAATAATAAGATAGGAATGACAATCGCAATATAAACTGGGAAATGACAGGACATGATTTCAAAATTAATCCATTAAAGTTCTCACAGCGATCGTGAAACTTTCCGTTTCTCTCCTTATTCTGCTCATTTCATGAAGTGCACTGAGATGCTGACAGCCTTTCCCACGCACCATCGGTGGGACGGAGCCAAGTGGACATCAATGACAATGGGGCAATTAAAATGGGAAAAGATCACAATACGCGCGTGGAATGGACATTTCACACTCGGTGGTAGGACGAAACTGAGATTAAAAATGAAAAAAGTAGGCATGACATCATGCGGCGATAGAGAGCATGTATAGCCGTGCCTACCTCAGCCCATCGCGGCTCCATCCTTCCCACAGCACGCCTCATCCTGGACACCCACAGCAGCATCCTGCAGCGCGCTTATCACGCTGACAAAAACACGATTGTGAGCAGCTCTAGTTGTGACGTAGACTGCGTCGACCAATCGGCGTGTAAATCTTCAGAGCGCTCGGCCAATTGCCTGGCTGCGTCATCACAAGACCCGCCCCCGACAGATTCAGACAGCAAGGTAGATTGACGGCGTGTTTGGCCACTTTTTAAATAATCTACAGGGTCAATACATTTTTTTCAGCAACACAAAATATTGATGCCGAATTTGTCTGTCATTTTTTTTCTTTCCATAACGATAGAAGCTATTTTAATTCGATTTTTAAATGCTAAAATATAAATTATTACGCTTCCGTTGATTTTATTTTTTTCTAAAACAGTACATCACACAATCATAAGAGGTCAAATTTTAATTTATAAAAAGAAAAATAATTCTACCAAGTCTTATGTAGTTTCTGCTCATATATCAAAACATGCATGTTAGGTGAAGATCAAATCAGAGGTCACCAAAACTTTTGAAAGTGAGAGAGAGGTAAAAGTTAACAATAATGAATATGAAGGGCTACCAGTTTGAAACATACTTTTGTTATAACAAATTTGTTCAAATTACCTTTGAAAACTGTGATTCAATTTTACAGGCGGATGCTACTGGACTGTTGATGCATCAGTGATCTGCAGAGCGCCTGAAGAGCTGCAAGGACCAGCATAGCAAAGATACAAAACATTTGAAGATATGCAAGAAAAATTCCAACAGACAAAAACATTTATTGTCTTTTGATCCATATTGTAACGGAACCAGCCTGAAAGCTTCGACAAATTCAGGAATTGACTACAAATTCAAATCCCACCTAGTAACCTGAAAATGACCATTTTTATTTGAAAAATATTTTTGTTCAAAATAGAATATAAATCTATGACCAGATTTTCTTGGACATAATGTACACTTGAATAAATAAAATAAATCCTTATTTCCTTTAGATGTCTGCACACCAGGTGCTGAAATATTGTGCTAATCTAATATTGTGTGATCGTAATTTTAGCCAGAGTGGCAAACATGACTATTTTCACATTAAAATTCCAAAGCACAATTCATATTTTTTTCTATATAATGCATTGGATCCATATTTAGGATTCACTAGGGAGAAAAATCTAATGTCATAATCGCCACAGCAGTAAAACTAATCAATTTTGGCCGTGCCTGCCAATTATTAAAAAATACTTGATTGCTTCCTTAGCATGATTAAAAATCCAAATATATGCAACACACAGTAGAAACGATGCTTCTCGTCACCTCCACATTCTCTCGCTTTCCCTCTGCAACACCTGAACACAACACTGCCTCCTTGCTTCCAAACAACATACTCTTCATCCTTTCAATCATTCAACTATCTTTTATTCCCTTAATTGGACCATTGCGACTATTTTTTTTTTTTCATTTTCTACTTAGGTAATTACTTTATAAGACACTTCTAGGAACAGTCTCTCCGTGTTGCTGTTGGATTAACTTTGGGGAATTGTCTTGCGGGGGCCACTGTGGTTTGGCTAGTTGAATGTCTTCCTCTATTTTAAAGGCTTTCTTTGGGGAGTCGGCCTGCGGAGGCCAAACGACGGATATTCTGCTGCCCTGCGGTTTGCTCTCATCAAATGC
This sequence comes from Syngnathus leptorhynchus, assembly GCF_054491065.1. Lineage (NCBI taxonomy): Eukaryota > Metazoa > Chordata > Actinopteri > Syngnathiformes > Syngnathidae > Syngnathus > Syngnathus leptorhynchus. The sequence goes on from NC_141203.1 coordinate 11,372,638, forward strand.
TTTTGTCGCTTCAATCTCACCACCGTGGTGTGTTTTGTTCCTGTCAAGTGAACTTAGGCCGCGTGTTGAATATCTCCATTCGAGTTTCTGCTCCGGTGGGATGGAGGCGTGGGTTCCCCCGGGAGCTTTTTGACCGAGTTCATTATCGTACATCCCTTTGGACTTGAGGAGTTGTTTGTAGTGGTGAAGACAAAAGAAGTGTCCGTGGAGAGAGACGTAATTTCCCAGGCTGCAATAAACGTGAGTTATCAGCACCGACGGTGCCTCGTGTGCGATTTGAGGACGGCTCGGTTTACCTTAGTTTACTTTTGCATTGCTCACAGAAGAAGCAGGACTTATGGTACTTTTTTCTGTCCACTATCCATCCATCCATCGGATACACCCTCCTTCGACACACTGTGCACAGCTCTGACTTCGGAACTCGAGCCTGTCGGGGAACCAAATAAATAATGATCATAAAAATGATAAATAAATAAATAAATAAGTAAAAATCTAGAAAACTATTTCATGTGTCGGCCATCTTGTTTGTGTTTGATTACTGTTTGAGCACAAGCATAGTAAAACAGCCGTCACTCATTTGCAAAGTTCTAGAAAAATGCAAAATACAAGTACATGATAGACAGACAGACAGACAGACAGACAGACAGACAGATCACTCGTGTTAAGATGACATGCCTGAACACCTCAAAACAGGATCAGTATTTAACGCTAATTGGGGAAAACGACGGTGCGGTCTTAAGTCAGAGGTTAGTCGTCACACAATTTCCACCCATGGCTCGGTTTCCTCACGGCACATGCTTCCTAATTTTTTTACCGATGGTCGTCTGATGAGACAGCGCCTGTGATGTCATCGCTTCCGTCGCAGTCTTGAAAAGAGTCTCACTCTCGCTGAGGGTTTGGTGAAAATTCTTCAGCAATTTCTCAGCGGCGTCTTGGTCATGGGTATGAGTTCGCCTAGCCGGCGCCGCTTTCCTTTTCACCGCGTCAGCGTAAGAAAAAGGAGGCGGCTGTTTTGACACGCTGCCAGAGCGCTGACTGACACTTGTCGTGGTGACCTTGCTCCCAAACACATCGAGGCTTGCGAAATGCTCTGTGATTGATTTGCTCTCAGAAGGAGCTGATGGATCTGTCCGTACAATTTCCAGCACATTTCCATGATGGGGGAGGGCCGAGCCGAGCTTTAAGCCCGGCTGCATCTCAGGAGGACTTTGCAGCTTTGCCGTGTCAACTTCCCGTCTGATTGTCAGCGGCTCCTCGTGATCGCCTTTCCGCTCATCTACGGAGAATCTCTGCTCGCTCGTTTCAAAAATATTCTTGAGAGTCTGAACGTCAAAAGCTGCCGACCCCCTTTCGGAGTCTTCCTTGTCTTCAATTTCGTTTTGCAACCATTCTGTAAATGGGAGCAACTCTTTGCTGATGTCGATTTTATCTGTGGATTCAAATTTATTGACAAGACCGGACAAGTCCGCTTTGGGCAGATCTACTTTTTCTTGGATCTTGTCCTCATCGCTGTCCTCCAGGTCCGGGCCCAGTCGTTCAGGAATCGCGATGGGTTCCTTGCGGGTATAGGTTTTATTCATTTCAGCCTTTTGGGCCTCCTCAAAGAACTCCTTCTTTTCTTGAAATGAAGCCAATGATAACTCGGAAGTATCTTCCGGGACCTCATTACAAAGCGGCGGTTTGCTATCCGCCTTACTTTGGCTTTCATTTGCATTCGAAGCCTCGGGAGGTTCCCAGGTGTCTTTTTCTTCGACGTGCTTTCTAGACGACTCGCCGGAGCCGTGAACGGCCTCAAGTTTGATTTGCCGATGGAATGAAGCAGGCGTTTCCACGATTTCGGATTTCTTCTCGCATATGAGCTGCGGGGATATTAACGGCGGCGGGGTAACGCCACATGACAACTTAGCCGTGGCGTCTTTGAGTCGCGGCAAATTCTCGGCTCGGTCAAACGTCGGCGAGGGTGTGATTCTCGTCAGTTTTGACGTCGGGGTGTCGCAGCGGCGAGGCGGCGGCGTCGGGGGTGTGCCGGGCCTTTGGAGCGGTGTCGGCGACGGACTGACTCTCTGGGGCGAGTCGGTCCTTCGAATGGATTCGATGGTGATAAATGTAGGCGAGGGAGTTCGGGTTCTCAGAGACGGCGACGGAGCTCGTAGGTCCGTTGGTTCTTTCCTGCTTTCGGTTAAGATCTCCTTCTTTAATTGTTTCTGGACTTTTATAGAACCGACGGCGAACTTTTTTTCCTCAGCAACAGATTCCAATCCGCTCTTCTCGTTTGTCACTTTTTGAGATCGACTCGGCTCGGGAACGTCATCCCCCGATTTTTTGTGAGGAACCTCCGGGCTTGTGAGGCAATCTGCAAATGTGCCGAGTTTAGTTTTGGAAACGGTTTGCATTCCCGTGATGTAAGAGATTACACCCGCCACCTGTTGCTTAGGAGATTCCACGATTCCCACCGATGCGGACGCGAGCGTTTGATTCCGTTCTGACTCGACTGGCACTTTAATTGGCTCGGCACGACTTTCCTCCAGTGACGCACTCTTCGGAGTAATTGTCACGGCTTTCTTCTTGGGATGACTTTGATGTGCTTTTACTCTCTGGGAGTTGTCATCCTCTTTGCTTTGAACGTGCTCTTCGACGACACTTGTGTGAATTTGGGGAGCGGCGGTTGTTTCTTCCGACTCATTGACTGTTTCTGTGACGGCCGTCTTTGATTCGGAGTCTTTGATTTGACTTAATTGTGTCGCCGCTTTCGACTTTTTGGATTTCTTTTTCTTCTTTGGTGCTGTTAGACTGTCACTTACATTGGTGGCAAGATCTTCTTCTGGGCCGGGGGACACTTTGGTTATCACCTGCTTTGATTCTGTCTTCACCTCTCTTGACTCGCTGACGGGCTCGGCGGAATCGTTGGCTTTCACCCGAGTCTTAGTTTCTTCTTCAATCTTGACGTCAACTTGCTTTTCCTGCTTTGTGCTCTTTTTTACCTTTTGGTTTGTTTTTGGCAGTTTCCCGATAGTTTCTGCTTTTTCGGTGGGTATTTCCGGTTGCTCGTTTCTCTTGGGTTGCGATTGGGATTTCTTTGATTTCTGTTCACTGCTTTCGGGTTTGGCCATTTTAACAAGGCCTCTTGAATTATCCACGCCCGTTCCATCGACAATCTTTCTTTCAGATTCTTTTGCGTTTTGATTTTTCACATGTTTCTTCTCACCGGCGATTTTCGTGGTGTCTGTGGTGTGAATTTGTTTCGAAATGACAGCTTGAGTCGACGCCTGTGAGGAGACAGAAACGATTTTCTGTTTGGTTGTGTGAGCGGTTTGCCTCACAGCAGTCACCGAAGAGCTCTTTTGAATCTTAGAAGACTCATTAAAAAGTATTTCCTGCTTGGCAGATGATATTGTGGAGATAACAACCTGCTTGGATGCATCACGTGACGAGGAGGACTCGAAATGAAGCGCCGACTCGGCATTTCCAGCTGCAGCCTGGATGTTTTTTGTTTGGTTGACATCTTCAGCTGCTTTAATTGAGTCATTCACAAAAGGCGGAGTTGGAGTGGTTGGAGGCGTGTTTTCCTCTTTGTGCTTACGGTATTTTTCCTCAGCTTTTATTAATGGGGTGTTGAATTTACTTGTTTTGCCTCTTGGAGGAGGAGTGGGGGAAGAAGGTGGGGTGATGCAAACTCTCCTGCCGGGTCGCGGCGATTCTGGCGGCGGCGGGACTTCGATTGTTTTAGATGTTCGTGTCGTGGTGACAGACTGGACTGTTTCCACTGTTGCCTCTAGTTTTGGGACGGGACATAAGGTTGGAGCTTTGACTTTCTTCACCGTCATCTTTTTGGCCTGGGTCGGTGAGACGGGAACTGGTTGTTTTGGGATTCTTTCCAGGTCTCGCCGTGGTGGTGGTGGTGGTGGTGGTGGTGGTGGTGTTGGTGGTGGTGGCGATGGCGGTGGGAGTAAGTCCAGTTCAACGGTAGCTGGGGGCGGTGGAGGAGGGAGGTGATCCACGTCAGAATCCACACATGGAGGAGGCGGCGTCGGAGGAAGAGGAAGGTCGATGTCTACCACCGGTGGAGGTGGAGGAGGCAAATCGGGTTCGGCCACTTGTCGTTTAGGAAAGTACACATCTGTTTTGACTTTTGTTTTATTCAAGCGGATCATTCCTTTTGGCTTGAGGTTGCAGAATTCCGTTTTTAATGTTTTGATACCGTGACTTTGGGTGATGGTTTTGTGCTCCACCACGGTTTTGGTTTGTGTGCTGCGCCTTTCCGCCGTACACGTTTTTGTTTCGGTCGTAACAGATTGCCGATCGTCTAAAACTGCGGTTTTGATTTTTTGTACGTTTCTCTGTGTCTCTGCATTTAAATTCTTCACAGGAGGCCTCTGCTTAACTTTGACTCTTCTGTAGGAGCCAGCTTTCCCTTTGGGAGTTTCACGCTGTGCCGTTTCCATAAGTGATTTAATCGTGCCTTTCACATCGCCTTTTATCACTTCCTCTTTCTCCACCAAAGTTTGCTCTTGGATCTCAAATAATGACTTCACAGACATCTTGACATCGCCTTTTACTTCTTCTTCTTCGGCGCCGGGGCTTCTTTGAATTCTTTGAGCGGGTGGAGGTTCCGTGAAGAGCTGTATTGTTCCTTTCACATCCCCCTGGACATCGATCTCCTGATGACACATTTTTTTCTCAGAAGAAGCATCTTGTAGACCTTGCATTGCTGCTTGAATATCACCTCTGACAATTTCCTCCTTCTCCACCTCAACAACTGTTTGCTTTGCCAACTGGAGAGATCTTAAGGTAGCCTTGACATCTCCAGGAACCAGATCCTCCGCGGTGGCTTCAACTCTGGCTGTTGCAGATTTCTCGAGAGACCTCAAGGCTCCTTTTATGTTCCCCGGGATGATATCTGGTTTCTCAACCTCCTTGTGACAATGTTGCGCCCTCTCCAAGCATCGCATGGTTTTAGGTATATTGCCTTTCATGACTTCCTCCTTCTCCACCACGACTCTCTGATTGACTGATTCTGACAATGAAGTCAATGCGGCTTTCAGATCTCCTTTGACGATCTCCTCCTTTTGGAGACCCTCGAATGAGACCGTGGGCTCCGTCATGAAAACTTTCACCGTGTTATGAACATCACCTGGTATGATATCATCCACAGTGCGCTCGATTTGGGTTTGGTTGCTACTAAGGATGACTTTGGTACCCTGAATGTCACCTCCGATGATCTTTTCTTTCTCAATAGTCTCGTCTGACGCTTCGTCCGGTTCTAAATTGAGTCGTTTAAGATAACTGAGGGCCCCAGATTCGATGCAAGTGGAATAAAATTTGACGTTCCCCTTCTCGGTTTCATCGACCGTTATCCTCTGCGTCAGATCGGGCTGATCTTGGCTGGAGAGTCTTTGCAGGGCAGTCTTTATATCTCCTCTGACCACGCCCTCTTTTTCCATACTCATCTGATCTTGTTTGTTCAGAAGGGAATAGATTGTCATCCGCACATCGCCTTTCTCATCCTCCTGAATGAGGAGTCCGTGTTTGACAGAGCCGCTATCGTTGAAAAGGTTATTTATGGCTTCCCGAATGTCTCCTGGTATGATTTCTTCCTTTTCGATACTTTTGTTGCTTTCTTGGTTGAAAAGCTGTCGCACCGTCGAAGTGATATCGCCCCTCTCTTCCGACTCGATGACCACCTGCCGCCCGTGTTGTTCCTGTCTGTTCAGGAGGTTCATCATGATAGTCTGCAAATCCCCTCTGATGACTTCCTCGCGTTGAATCTCGGGAGCTTGCTGATTCATCAGATTGTATTTCGCCATCCTAACATCGCCGATTTCATCCGATTCGATGAGTATCCCTTTGGATGTCACCATTTTCTGACTATGAAGTTCTTCTAGCGTTCCCTCGACGCTCTTGCCCAAGATTTCCATCTTCTCCGTTTTGGTCTCGTTGAAGTCATCAAAGGGCGTCGTTTCAAAGAGCCACGTCGTTGACTTGACATCTGCTTTGACGATTTCCTCTCGAGCGACGTGCGGCGTCTCGTCGTCTTCGTCGACCTCCCTAATGTGGTCCAAAGGATTTTTCTCAAACAGCCAAACGGAACGCTTGACGTCGCCCTTTTCCACCTCCTCCTTTTTAACCGTCTCGATGAGGTTCTCCGAGCTCAGGCTTCTTATTTTATCAATCGACTGCGTCTCAAATCTCCATCTGGCCGACCTGACGTCGCCCTTTTGTATTTCGCTGATATTGACCGTTCGAACCGACTCCTGCAACATGGCCTCCGATTCAAAGCGGTCTTTATTCATTTTAACGTTCCCCCCTTGAATGTCCTCCACCGTCTTCATGAAGGTCCTGCTTTCTTCAGATATCCTATCAAGAGGCTGCGTCTCAAACTTCCACTTTGCGGACGTGACGTCTCCTTTCTGCTCGTCCTGCTGCGTGACGGATTTAATGAGGTAAACCTCGTCGGAGTCCTTGATGGCGTCTAAGGGTTTGGTTTCAAACAACCACCGAGTTCCGATGACATCTCCGCGTGTTACCTCCTCGCTGGTGACTGTGGTCACTTCATGGTAATGACCCTCCTTGTCCTGGATAGCGTACAGAGGCTGAGTTTCAAAGAGCATGGTGTAATTTTTCACATCGCCCTTCTCTTCATCGTCGCGAGCAATCGTTTGCATCGTGGATAGCTCGGGTTCAGACGCCGACTCCTTGATTCTATCCAAGGAGAAGGTCTCGAAAATGAATCGTCCCTTGTCTACGTCCCCGCCGTGTATGTCGGTAACCGTCCGGCTTTTCGATGTTTCTTCTCGGCCGTCGTGGATGGCGTCGATGGATTGATTTTCAAAGAGCCATTTACAGGTGACCACGTTTCCTTTCTGAATATCCTCGCTTTGCACTCTCTTGAGATGTTGCATCATTTCCTCCGAAGTCGACGTCATGATATCGGCCGTGCCGTGTTCAAAAATTTGCTTCTTCCTCGACACGTCACCTGACGCGATGTCGATCTCGGTGATCCGCTTGAAAGTGTTTCCCTCCTCCCCGGAGAGATTCTCGAGTTTTTCGGTCTCAAAGAGAAAACACGCCGTCCGGACGTCTTTGCCTTGAATGTCCTCTTGATTGACCGTGCATGTTTTCAAGACAGTTTCCGTCTGGTGGTGAATCGCATCAAGCGTTTGCGTCTCGAAGAGCCACGTGCACGTTTTTACATCTCCCTTTGGCATTTCTTCAGACTGATTTTCACCATTTACGTCCACTTTTTCATACAGGACGTCCATTGGTTGCGTCTCAAAGAGCCACTTGCAGTTCTTTACGTCTCCTTTCACAATTTCTCGACTTTCGCTTGGAGTTTCCTCATCTTCGATGTTACTGAAGTATTTGATGGCATCGAGAGGCTGCGTCTCAAAAAGCCATTTGGCGGTCTTAACGTCACCGGATTCAATTTCCTGTTTGGATATCCCTTTGATGATTTGGTATTTGTCAATGCTTTCGTCAAATTGGTCGATGGGTCGCGTTTCGAACATCCATTTGTATGTCGTGACATCTCCGCTCACCACCTCTTCGTGACGCACTGTTCTCAACTCGTGGAAGTGACCCGAGCTGTCCTGCATGGCGTACAGTAGCCCGGACTCAAAGAGGTTTTTGTTGGACTGCACCGAACCACTCGTGACGCCCTCGACCTGGATTTTTTGCGATTCGTCCCTTCTGCTTAAATCGGTGCTCTCAAAGATATGCTTATAATTTGACACGTCCACTTTGTCAATTTCTTCCAAGTCAACTGTTCGGATGACTTCCTTCTTCTCGTCTCGAATCTGTTCCAAAGGCTGGCTTTCGAACCGCCATTTCTGATGTCGAACGTCTCCCCTCTCCTCGTCGAGTTCGACCCATCTCTTCAGTTTGCCGACCTCGGCCAGCTCCTTCGCCTCGTCGGTCGGCATGGCCATTTTTTTCAATTTGCCGACTTCCGCGAGCTCCTTCGGCTCCTCGGCCGGGATGGTTTCAAAGTAATGCCTGGTGGATTTCACGTCGCCTGCGATAATTTCCTCTTTTGTCAAGGCGAGGCTATTTGAATCATCTTTCAACATGTCCATTGGCTGAGTCTCAAACACCCAGCAATTCCTGCGGACATCGGCTCTGCAACTCGTGCCGTCCTCCTGCGTGAGGTCCTCCTCGATGTTGACTGTGCGAGTTATCTCCTTCTTCTCATCGCGTATGTGCTCCAGAGGTTGACTCTCAAAGCGCCACTTTTGATGTCTCACGTCCCCTTTTATGTCTTCGTTCGGCAGTGGCTTTTTAAGTTTTCCGACTTCAGGGCAGTTCTTCCTCTCCATTTGAGGGCTGCTTTCAAAGAAGTTTCTTGCCGATCTAACGTTACCCCCGATAATTTCTTCAACGCACTGAGTCGTGTCGTTGGAATCATCCTTCAGTGAATCCATCGGTTGGGTTTCAAACACGAGGCAGTGCTTGCGCACATCCGCCCCGACGACTTCTTCGGTTTTTGAGCATTCCAACTCAGTCAGGGAATTCAGCGTCTTTATCTCAAACAACCATCGTCCCCAGTCTCCTCTGTTACTGTCCTCCATGGAAAGGCTACACATCAGCTTGAAAGATGAAAGCGGTTTGTTCTCGTCAAGAGGTTGAGTATCGAAAAGCCAACGAGAAGCAATTGAACTCTCCAGCTCGGTTTCAATTTTCCGCACCGATTTAATCTCCAGCATCTGACTGGACTGCCCCATGATGAAGCATTGAAACTGAGTGTCAAAGTTGCTGGTTATGGTTTTCTCCTCCTCGTTGATTTCTTCCACGACTGATCTTAAACTCAGCAGATGGCTCTCGTCCACCGTCTCGGTGTGTCCGAGGCCGTCCATGTACTTATCGTCGATCATGTAAATGGTGGCGTTGCCGTCCTCTTCTGTGAATACCACCTCTTTGGTGAGATCTTCTTCCTGGTGCATCTTATTCAGACTGTCCATCGTTTGGGTTTCAAACAACCACGCCGCGGCTCGGACGTCTCCCTTGTCGAACTTCTTCCTACACTCCATGGAGTCGGTCTCACGTGGGCTCAGCTCATCTATCGGCTTGGTCTCGAACATCCACGCCGTGCGCCTCACGTCCTTCCCGAGAATCATCTCTTTCTCTGTCATCTTGTGATTTTCTTCATCTCCATCCAGGGATTCATCCTTGATGGCATCGAGTGGCTTATTCTCAAACATCCAGCGCCTTGCCTGCACATCTCCCGGTAGAATCTCTTCCCATTCGTATTCCTCATCAGTGACATCAGCGTCATCCTCATACAAATACGCTTGACTCGCCCGCTGGTTGTTTACCGTCTCGTTGTATTCGTTGTAGAAGTCCTCTTCAATATTTTTCCTGACGCCGGGATGTATGTGCTTGTATAGACGTTTCAACTCAGACATGCTCTTCTGCTTGATGTAAGCCTCTTTGCTGAGAAGGTTTTTGGCCGAGTTCACTGATCCTTGAGTCTCCTCGGATGAGTATTGAGTGACGGGAATACTTTCCATGATTGGTGACATTTCAAGTAAATCCGGCGGTGGCGGCGGAAGGTAATCAGAGTCGTCTACGGCCGGTGGCGGCGGCGGTGGAAAGTCTTCGTAATCTATCACGGCGTCCGGAGTGTCCTCTGCTGTTTCGACCGCTGACTCCCGGTGCCCCTCATTAGTCACTGTGTTGGTCTGGGTCACATTGGACGACCACTTTGACCAACCGCTGTCACGTCCAGTCTTATTTAAAGAGCAGAAGTGACTGCAACTAATTATTCCATTTCATTCATTACATCTTCAGATAAAGCTTTTCTGACATGACACAATCTTAGCTAGCTTTTTTGGAACTTTAGCGTAATCCACCATTTTTATTCTGCTGGATGGGGAAGAAAAATTTCTAAGTTAGCATAAAATCCAAGTGATTACCTTAATCGGTTTGTGTGCCGCTGCTTCCTCTATGGTTCTTTCAAAGTGAGCCCTGAGTTCTTTTGTTGTGTACCTTGGAAATTCTTCTTCTGTCCGTTAGCGTCGAAACGGGAATAAACTTAAGTTCCAGAAGCTTGGGAGCGATGTTATGTACAACATACAACGCCTTACCTTCATTTTCATGGACTTTATCATTGCAGTGCAAATTGTTGACACCGTCTGACACCTATTTAACACAAGAAACAAATATTTTGTCCTCTCTAACCTAAATGGAACATCATATATTCTTTCAATAAAGAACAAATGATTTTGTAAACAGAATAAAAGTACATACCGTAGTTTCTTGGGAGGATAGTAGCTGCTGACTGCCCGCCACCACCTGTTGCTCGCCGCTAGACACCGACACCTCTGAGTGGGACATTTCCTGTAAATGTAAAAAAATAAAATAAAATGGTGGATTTCACATCTGGTCACACTACAAGGATCAGTCAATATTCACATTTCCTCTCATTTTGCTGATAAAATGCAGAAGCTGAAAACGCTTTAAATTCACATTTGCTCGGATGTGATAGGTATTCCCAAACGACAACGAGAATAACAAAAAAACATGCCTCAATCATCTGAGCATGCCCTCCTGGTGCTCATGTGATAAGAGTCTGTTCCACATCCGCCCGCCATGTTGAAAATCAAGCAGGGACGCGATGGTTAATGCGATACAGTGTGACTTGTGGAGATAGCGGCGAGATGACAAACAACACACGGGGCTGCTCATTCATACCGTGCCGTAAAAATAATAGAAAAACACAACGCACACAACTAAATGTGTGTTGTTGCAAATGGGGCGAGATGGATCACAAACCTCGGTGTTCATCTTTGGAAAATATGGCATATTTTTCACCAGGCTCACCCATGCATGTTAAAACATCAGCATTCCTGTCTGCTCAAATGAGTTCCCGCTAACTTGATGACAGACATCTTATTCACTTTCATGCATTGGCGGCCATAATTGGCCTGTAATATGTGTACCTGCACACTGCTGTGCTGGAAATGGAACTGGGTTACATGAGATGTGGTCGTTTCCTGGGTTTTAAATTGTTTCCTCGCGTTGGCCAATCCCCCAGGCATGGAACAGATCTCCGACTCCTCCATGACCTAATGAAGCAGGGGTGGATATCATTAGTGGAGCTCCACCTCACACGAGGCTTATCTTCAGCCTGCTAATCATGTTGCTAAAGCAGCCGTCTCCAACTTTTTCTGCGCTACGGCCAGATTTGAAGTCGAGGAATATTTGGATGGCGTAGAATAAAAATAAAAACAAAAATAGTTTGTTGCTATAATTAGTGGTAAAGTCATTAGTTTCTCGGAAACAAGCCGGACACATTTGGCTAATGGAAACCCTTGATTATTATTATTTTTTTTTTTAGTATTTTCCTTAAGAGCTGCTCTTGTTTCCTTCCTATTTATATTTGCTCGTCTATTTGCGTGACCGTCACCACCTCCACGAATTCAGCATGACAACATCATCAATAAAAAGGTAACAATGCCCACAGAATTGTTGCGCAGCTACCTTGCGAACCTCAAGGCCGCGTCCAACAATAACAAGAAATTTACTTTCACTTTAACAGCACAACATACCCTGCTCGGGATGGTGTTGTTGTCCACTCGCTGGGTGACAGTAGATTGGTACATGGTGGCCTTGGTGTGGCTCAGTGCTTGGTTCTTCTTCTGGTTAGAATGTTACAGGAGGTCCTGCTCGGCTTCAAGGCGTGCTGCCAGCAGCTGAAGACACAAAGCCAAGGAATTTGTTCTTTGTTGTTGTTGTTGTTGTGATAGACCCACATACAGGGAATATAATTTAGTCATGCAGACACAAACAAAGATGAGTGGTACCTTACAATATTTTCTACTTTTACTGTAATTTTAGATGTTTTTCACAGAAGATAAAGAATATATGCTTGTAAATATCCTTATATAGGGACGTGTTGTTTTTAAATACTCAAACCGCGAGGCTAACCGTTAGCATGTCGATGCTATTTTGCCTTGTTTGCTAGGGCTAAGCTACTATAAGCTTCTTTTAAAGACACAACAGGTAATTCATTTTGTTTTATGTTCATTTTTGAGAGTAAAGCTAAACTGAAAAAAAGCATTCAACATCTCAAGGCCTGATTTTTGACCAATCATTCAATAGCTGCCTAATTGCTGCTCATTTTGAAGTGATTTGAAATGATCAAGTCATAAGTCATGTGACTCCGCGGCTGACAGTATAATTTACTTTGGACATTGGCAGTATTATTATTCATTGCAGCCAGGATAATATCATTAGAAGTAGACAACGTGGAATAGTAGAGATTTTTAAATGAAGTGTATTGCGCCAGATAACATCAAGTTCTCAAAGTTCCATCACATCAACAGACAATCAAAACCACTGGTGCATTGAACCATTGCGCCATTTGAAGCCTTTTTTTTTTATTGAATTAATTAACGTTTTAGGTCATTAATGATTTGCGGTTTAATTCTGTGAGATCTGCCTTAGAGAAATGTACGATGTTATATAAATTGGGCATTTAAAACTAATTCAACTAAATTAAAAAAGTACATGGCTACAAAATACAAATACAAGGTCAAGGTTTTGAGGTGGATGCACTGTATAAATAGAAACCGTTAAATGTGATAGCAGAGAGTAAAATTTAAAGCCCAAAAAGTCGAAGGCTATCTAATGACATGTTATGCTGTACGGCAAGCTCAAATAACAAGAAAGTGAAGTAATCTAGGCGCCTTACCAAAATAAATGTGGCCTATTTTAAACGCAACCATGAAGGGCCATGTTGCTTTTATGGAATCGGTGAGGTCAGCGTGTTCCTTGCTGAAAATCGCATTGATAAACACGGCTTTGATTGGAAATGACTCCCACTGTACTGGCCATTTCATGGCTTGTCAATTTTCTTCTCAGTAGCGCGCCGCAACACCTGCAGTACTGCAGAGCTCCGTCCATTTGGAAGCAAAATAAATCACTTTTCAGCTCGAGGCGGCGTTTCAAATTGCCGAGTTAATTTTCTGTATCGTCGCTGTTTATTTCCCTGCAGGTCAAACATTTATAATTTCCAACTAACATGGTGACAAATTCACATACGGTGAAATCCAATTCATTCATGACCTACCAGGTAAAAAATAGAAGGTCTATAAAAAAAAAAAAAAAAAAGAGCTCCACAGGTAGAATCCCACACAAATGGCCACTGCACCCCCCAGCCAGCAGGGTCGTTCCAAATAAAAACAAATCCCAGTCGGCGTTGGAGACCAGCTCCAGCAGTGCGTCCCTCCACCTCTCTAAGACCAATGGTGGGTGACAGCTGATTTTATTTTGGAACCTCCGCCCACTCCCAAAACATGGACCTGCTTGGATTTTCTTTGGAGCCTCCCCTTGAAAAGAAAAAGGAATTTCCCCTACAGATGCTTAGTTTTAGGTCAAAACAAATACAAAATTAGATTATGATTCAGTACAGTGTCAACCACTTGGGAAGACTTACTCGATGTCAGATTATTAATTTTTTTTGCGATAAGTATCGGTGGGTGGTATCGGCTGCCTGTAAGAGTACCCGATACCGGAAAATAAGGCCAGTATCATCCCAATATTGATACCTGATATTAGCCCATCCTTAAAAACAACAGTGAAAAATCAATCTAAAACAAACCAAATATTGCACCAATTCCATTTGGTCTGATTAAATCGAAACCGATTCAAATCGGTTTTCATAACACCCCGAATGCACCTTGACACTGCCTAAAAAAAAACCCTACCAATCGTCTGAAATGAAGCAGTATTAAATCCATAATTGCATCCTTTGCGATTTGAAAATTGCATTCCACAACATTGCGACGTTAATTTGACGTCCATTAATTGTGGAGCCCTAATCATGGTCCCACCTTGCATGGCATGCAGCAGCTGTTCCAGTCTGTCATGATATGCCAAATTGCATCTTCCCGCCAATAATCGCAAAATCCATCATAACGGTCCCTACGCGGTGGCTCTCAAATGCGGCCGATGATGTAATGTAACGTTAAAGCCAGCGAGGCGTAAGGGGGGCCCGTAAATCTGATACCAGACACCTTCGAGTGTTGAGTGTGTGGCAGCTCATCTCGTTCGGTCCAGACGGAGACGGTGGCGCCTGCCTGCCTCGGGTATCTTGTAAAGGCAAAACTAATGTTCGTGTCTGCCAGGCATCTGAACACGCCCGGTGAGAGGATCCGCAAATCTTTCAATCGCCCACCTGTTTTATAGAAATATTCAACATGGCCATTTCAGACTTAGAGGGAGCAGTTTTCCGAAGGCTCTTTTTTTTTTCCCTCAGGCACGACAATAAATGTTAGCATCAAGCAGGTGGGGGATGACAAAGGCCGCTGAGTGTGTCTCTGCTTCCGTCATGTAGAATTACGCTGAATTTAAAGAGAACGAAAGGTGCGGTCGAGTCGGCTGTGTTCACTCCCACAACGGCGCAAACGCCCATTTCTAACAAAGGGTGTCTACGAAAATACCAAAAGGAAGAAAATTCCAGCACTTTGTCCGAGGCACGAAAATAGGACCCCGTAACGTAGATTTATATCACGCCATTCAAGGCAGCCAAAGACACTTTTGTCGTCGACGTGAATTTTTCATGGCTCGTCCGTGATTATTCTAACTGTGATGAAAAAGGCAAACTCAGTTCTCTTGACATTTAGAATTAGACGCAGATTTCCTCGGCCATTTAAAGTATTTACAAAAGGGTGATTGAAAGGCAGACTAAAAATCATTAACTTGTCGGCTTATCTTCTTTTCATGATGACCCTGATTTATGCAGTTTGCACAGAACCATTCGCTGTAGCGCAGTCAAGTTGGGTCGTGAGGCAAACGCACACACAAAACTATTATTTCTTTAGATTACTTGAGTGGTGACCTTGTGAAGTTTTTGACGATACGAGTGGCCCGCTCGGCGTGCTTTAAGGCGATTCACGCTCCGACTGAGAATACGGGTCAAATGACACACAATTGCAATCTTGCAAACACTTTTGGCTGTTATGATAATGGAACAGAGCAGCACTTCATTTTGCAAGTTTTGATTGTAAAATAAAAAAAATTGAATAATCTTCTGGATTTGAATTTTTGGTTCAGCCTTCTGATGGAGGAAGTAACCACTGCCGTATACATAAATCTCCGACATTTTATTGAGGCTATAAAACCGAAACTCACTCGAATAAAGCAGTTCTAAGTGGCTCAATTACTTAACATACATGGAAATGATTCTGAACATCATTCAAATAGTTTGGTTGTTATGTGTGACCAGTGGCCAAAACTTGCATGGAGCTAAAGCAGCAAGTGTGAATAAATTGTCTACGCTTTGGCGGCTTTGGCTCTCAGCCCTCCGACTAAATACCCAAACATAAGTGTTTGCTGGGGAGACTTCAAGTGCGACTGAGTCAATTGTGGCCTTTCTTACTTACTCGGCCTTCTGCCGTTAATATCTGTGAGCTCTTTGTCGCAAATAGAAAAGACGGCACAGCACACGAACATCTCAAGTCAGACCATTTCGAGATTCCAATTTCATAATTCGTAATGTCGATTCAAATATGTATCTTTTTTTGATTTTAAATGTACAATCTGTTTTCCTCGCGATGCACTGTGCAGACTTGGCATCATTTCCGCCCCGTGCTCCAGTGAGCACTGCATGCGCCCCACCGACAGTAGCGCCATGAGACGCATGTCAATGAGCCAACTCTCTTTCCAGATGACACCAGAAGTGAGACAGCGTGTCAAAGCCTCCATTCAAATCCGGAACACAATATTCACAATTATTCACCTTAATCTGTGCCCGCACTTAGCATGGGACTATTTTGAACAGCCAACTGAGCTTTAATTAATTAAAGGGTAATGAGGACCCCTAAAAAAAAAAAAAAAAAAGTGCTGCACTTTCATCCAAGCATTTGGAAAATTAATTTCCTCTTTGGATCGTGTGGAGCGCGGGACTAAAAGCCATTGGAACTGAAGATCAGAAAGAATGATGGCGAGGATGAGCCGCAAAAAAAAAATGCTGCTCGTGTGTGTGGCGCTTGTGCAACACGATGACGTCACATATCTTTCTGCCTTGTAAGATAGCTTTCATCACTCCAAAGTGTGGCAGTATAAAATGACGGAAAGCTATTTGTTCATTATCTTCAAGGCTTTTATCTTTGACAAGCTGCGTAATGTCGACGACAGTAATTATTGTCATGCAGATTGAATCCAGACACAAGTCGTACACTGCGGTTGTCCAAAAAAAAATAAAAAAATAAAAGAAATACAAACAAAGATAAATGGATAATGGAGGACCATTATGACGGCGACACTAATGATGATGTTGCGGCACAATAAAAAAAAGCTCCGAACCCACAAATTGGATCATTTGGACTTGTTAGTGAACTCATTCAAATGTACAGTTGTGGGTTCATCAACATCATGATATCCAGCTAATCACCCATTTTTGTTTTGTTTATTTATTGTTTAATTTAAAAAATATATGGACACAGAAATAAGTAAGATAATAAAAAAAAATACAGTTTACTATTATAATTTATGTAAATGCTCTTCAGTTGTCAGAAAGTTAGCTTGACAAAGTTAGCTGACACTCAGGAGCTCTAAAACATTTAATACTTTTTTTGTAATGGGATTTCATTAATTTATGGAATAAAAAAAAATCCTGCAGTTGCTCTTTTGATGCTAAATGTGATTAGAAAATGTGAAGTCATAGCAGTGTCTCCTATCTGCTTACAAGCGGCAGGAAGGAAACTTCTCAAATAAAATATTAACCCTCAAAATCTTGCTTGAGAGGAAATGCAGGGTCAATGCGCCATGTCCACACACACACGCCACTAAATCTACGTTCAGTGAGGTCACCTCGCTAATGCTTGCGTGCCGAGCTTCGAACCAGCTCCCGCTTTTCGGCGATGGCACATCTGCTTCCTAGGCACAATGACAATAGCGATGCAAATAAGCCCACATTTGAAACTTTTATTGCCTCTTTACGGCCGGCTCTCCCGAATAAAGCAAAATCTTTGCATCTACAGAGACGCCAGGCTACGACAAATCAGCCACTTATGTTGGGGACCTCAAAAGTGTTGCAAATTGTATTTCTTTTTAACTTAAATGCAGCCTAATGTCTCTGTCTGAACACTAGGGGCGCAATTTGAAAGGACATAGACAAAGAAGAAATGTTTTTACGATAGAAACAGGTTGACCTTTGAGCGGATATCTATTTTCATTTAGACGTGATGAAATGTTTGTATGACAATGAAAGTGTGTCTGACTTTCCTTTGATTGATATTGTTGTGAAGAACCTTGTGCTTGAATGAGTAAATGACGTAAGCCGATGTATCCATGGTAACGAGGTGTGCGAGCGCTCTACAATTCTAGTGTGAAAACTGAAAATGAATCTCCTGTCAGAAAGAGTGGGGAAAAATAAAAAAAAAACACGGTGACGAGTATATTTCATTAGATTGATTGGATTTTTGCACACATAAGATGATGATCTTCTTTCATGCAAGCCTAATTGGAAATATATTTATTAAGAGTATAGTTTATTTCCCTCAATTTATTTTGTGGTGGCATTTGACACATTCTACACGGTGAAGACAAGCAGAATGTGAATGCAAAAAAAAAAAATAAAAAATAAATTGGACAGCAAAATGAACAAGTAGCAAAGAACAACAGCAGAAGACAGCGACAAGAATGCAACTAAAGACTGCGCTGAGCAGTTAATCATGGCAGACACAGTTGGGAGAACACAAGGGTGCCTAATTGGCTGACACAAAGCAAACTAACAAGGCCGGCCGGCCGAGGCGCATGCTAGCTAGCTGGATGTTGAATTCAAGTCGGAAATTGCTGAGCCGTGATTAAGAATAGTGCACTGGAACGAAAGTTCCATTCATCTATCCATCCATCCATTGAGTGCTCAAGTCTACTGACCAGATGGGACTGTAACATTGATAGCGGCTCCTTCCATCTGTCAGAGTGGTTTGCATAAACAGCGACTTCCCATGGACAAACTCATCGTCAAACCCGGCCGAGGGTGACAGACTTTTGCAAAAAATGATAGTGGACGAGGTCTTTGGAAGCAATTTCCGAGCTTCTCTACGAAATGTGCTTTTTTTTTTTTTTTCTTTCAAGGTTAATCCCTGTTTTCTCTATTGCTGAGGTGAAGGTCAAAGTTTCTATTGTAACATCTCATTCAGTGACCTCTGAGCCTGTTTCTACCTCACCTGACGAAAAAACTGAATGACAGCAAGGTGACAGTTATGCGAGGCTGGAGCTGATTGCAACCCGTGGCGCCGGACATTCTCCATCGATCGCTCCATCGCTATCTGACGTTTCCATTTTGCCAAAAAGGCCTTCTGAGAAACAATAGCCTAGCGAAACACCAACATCGGTGGCAACAGGGAATATATTTAGCAGCTGGCCCCCGCTATGACATAGTCGTGCCTGACACTTAATATCGGCACCAAAAGACACCACGGACACGCGCGACAAAATCTAAAAATAAATGTCTCAAGTGACAAAAGAAGGAGCCCCATGACTTAAAGTAGGCTGACCCACTTTGCATTTGGATACCCTGTGGTGGGTGGGTTGGAATAAATAGACGCTGGTTGACTTGGACGTCATGTACAAGTTGCGTGTTTTCAACAAGTGAATGATTCACGGCGACGGGAGTCACGTTGGGATCGTAATTGTAAAATGTCTAATGGCCACCTGTGGGACTCGACAACTATTTTCCCAGTCTATTTACGCGCCATTGTTCCATTCTGGTCCTCGCTCTTGCTGTATGTGTCAAGCCACTTGACGCCTTGTCAGCTTCTGTGTTCGTTGTTGCAAACATGTCACCGCCACCTTTAAGCCTCGTTTGTTCACGTGCACACATCAACCAATTTCGTTTTTTTTTTACGAGTCTCGTGATCAAACCAAACAGAGAGAATAAGACTTGCGTACCTAAAACAACCTAACATAGCTTATCCAATCAGTTTGCTCGGCTAATGCTAACGCGACATAGCATTTTTGCTACTGGGAGTTGTAATTTTTATTTTCTGTGTAGAGTGACTAATATTAGTGCTATACTGATGAGCTAAGAGGAGCTGAGCGGTCTGTCTGTCTTATGCTGCCCCCAAGTGGCCATAGGCGAGAACACCAGAGGAACAGAACAATTACCAATTGATGCAGTGTGATAAAACTATCTTGCTTCTTTTTAATCCTACTTAATGATCCGAACATCATGGAGAGCTATTTTTCTTCATTACCACACATTAGATTCGTTTTGTTTTTGTTCTAGCCTTCCTCCCAAATGTGTTACCCACTGAGAGTCCTAAACTGGGTCCCAAAGAAAGTCCTTGGAAAAACCTTTGGCAGATTTATCGGCTTTATCGAAATTACAAAGGAGATGGCAGATCTGTGGCGTAATTATAGCACTAAAGTGTTCCATAAAGGTGAGTAATTTTGGTTCTCTGGCGTAAAGACGCGGTAATTGTAGTACGTAAATGTGCGAAGGCTGTTGTACATTGACTTAAGAAGAAAGCTTACAATGGACAATACACTTGACTCCTTCCTCATTGTGCTCATCTACATATTTAGCTCTTCACTTCAATGACTTTTTGTGGTACGCTTTCTTTTAATTTCACTTTTGGTGAAGCTGTAAAGCATTTTTTTTTTGATTGAACATACATTTTTCAACACTGGACTGAAGAGGACTCAAAAACCGTTCAACTTTTTTTTTTCTTCTTTTCATAACTACCAGTGGAGCAATAGTGATTTATTCTCACCCAAAACTCTTTATTACACTGGAGCGGATATTATGCAAAATGTATCATGCTTAATTAATCTCTGCTGCCGCGAGGGGGCCTTGCAATGTAAGCATATTAAATCACAGGTCACACAGGCTGCAGAACCAGTTGAGATTAATAACAGAGTGCCGACCGAGCATTAATGAATGTTTTTTTATTCATGTTGGATTAGCGTCGCGTTTGTTTGGATTGAAAATATTTGTCGATTTATATCCGCTCTCATTAGAATCGTTGCTTGTTTTGTTGTTGGATTTAAGATGGTGGTACTTGGGGAGCTAAGTATTTTTTTCAGGCGGTAGTCAGTCAGTCTATTAAAAAAAAAAAAAACTGTTCTGGTTGAGCGTTTGATTCCTTTTTGTATGATGTGTGCCATCTTGTGGCAAAATTTAGTTAGCGCAGTGTTTTAATGACTTGGCAAAAAGACATTCAATGACATTCAGGTGTCACTAATTCCTCCCACTGTTTAATGACTCTCTCGGCTCTTAAAGACTTTCCTGGACACATCGTTCGGCATCAAATGAAGCACACGCTGAGGGGAAGATGGAGTGATTACAATACAAAGCCTTCTGTGTCTCATGCTAAAGAATGGGAATACAAATGAGCCTCATCCAGCCTGATGAAACAATCATTCAGCCGGCGTCATGAGGCCCCCGCACGCTTTCATTATTTATGTAACACGGCATTCGCTGGCTGCAACGTGCAGAGGTGCGCGAGGTGTCAGTCCGGGATGCTGCTATGCCTCGTGGCCCGTTTGACGTTCCTGCTGATTTCTACGTGCTGAGAAATGATTGACTGCTGCGCACAAGCTCATTTGTAAACGCTGTCATGGTTACGCTATTGCAACTGGAATTATGACACACTGGTTCAGTCAAGCATTGATAATCATACATTTGTGTCCTCCTGGATTTTAGTTGTATTTTCTTTTTTTCATATTGCAGTCATTGGAGATACAAAACAAAATTTGGATGACAAATTAGTAGACTAACTAATCTGTTGAGTAGCTTTGCCGCCATCTTGTGGCCGAGGAGG
Source organism: Syngnathus leptorhynchus (assembly GCF_054491065.1). Lineage (NCBI taxonomy): Eukaryota > Metazoa > Chordata > Actinopteri > Syngnathiformes > Syngnathidae > Syngnathus > Syngnathus leptorhynchus. The sequence goes on from NC_141203.1 coordinate 11,393,406, forward strand.
AGCCTCATTTGGAGAAAAGCAGTGCTTTGGCAACCTTTCAGCTGGAGTCTAGCACTCGGAGATTTCTTTAGAATGTAAAAGTAATGCATTGATATCATAATTTGGGGGGGGCTGTTTAATTATTAGCATGTCAATTCATTTGATTGGGGAAACATCTAAAAAAACATTATTGAATTGATCATGGGTCAGCCATATTTAGGGACAGACAACTACTCAGACGTAGATCCTCATCATGGTCATTGAGTGGGAACTGAACCCAGGCTGTCGTGACGGAGGTCAGTCGTGTGAACCGGACTGCAGCGATGGTGACTTAAGCAGGCAATTATCATAAACCTTTGGGTCAAAGAGGAACACATAGTGTATGTTTTCTGCGGTGGGGGCCATGTTAATGCGACCGCTTGAGTAGTTGGCACCCACTTAGTCACTTTGCAATGATTTACTACCGCCATCTACAGGACTAGAATGGAACCGTATCACTTAGCTTAATTTCTTTTTTTTATTGTCCCGGGAATACTGGCAATCCATTCATCCATCCTCTAATTTCACGCCAATTTGAAACATTTTATTGCTATTAAAGTAAAAGTCAAATATACTACCACTGAACTCGTGTGAAACAATTTGAGTCCTATGAAAGATTGAGCGTCTAGTTTTGTTTAAAACATGACCGGAGATTAGGAGAGAGTACTGCTTGAATTTTCACAGCACAGATTTGCTGAACACCAGGTGACACCTTTCCCCGTTACATTTAGTCACATGAGCATAAAATGCTCCATTTCATTTTGACGTCTCACTAACATCTACTCCAAAGTTATGCTAATGTTGCTAAATACCCCGAAACTATTTCTTTTTTAAAACAAATACAGAATATGTTTACAATGTGGCTATTGTGCAAAATATGAAGAGCAGATGAACCATTTATCTTTTTTTTTTTAAGTCACCGGCTAATTCAAAAACACACACATACATCGACACAACAAAAAAAAAGCGTACTCACCGTTGACGTTATCGCCATGATTTAAAACTCGTCGTCAAAATAATACCTCCGGGAACGGTAGCGAGTTGGCCTCTCTCATCTCTTGATGGAAGTTTCCACAGGCGAGCAACTGTATCGCAGAGGATGACGACTGTAGGAGGAAAAGGTCACAGGTCACCACACCCGCCAGGCTTCCACTTTGGTTACAACCTAAGAGGCCGGCCGCTCTAGAGACACATAATAGTCCTAAAGAGATGCACTTAGTGGTCCGAAAAAGTGAGCGTGGCAGAAAGTCATAACACAAACCTAGGAGAGTAAAACAATCGCACAAAGCTCATTATTAGCGACTTCTGAGGACGTCAAAAGCTTCGTCACGCCGAGCGCTTGCGGTGAAAGACGCCGGATGAGCCGTGTTAATTTGAGAGAGTTGCATTATTCACATGAGGCCACAGTGGAGTGTCATGTAAAGCCTGCTCGCCCATCCAGGAGCCATCGAGTTACACGGCCGGAAGATCACTTTCCTCGTCGCACAAAGGAACACTCTCGTTGCTGGGTTGCTGCCCACTTACAACTCCTCGGTGGTCTTCTGGTATCTTTTGCACGCTCGGGACACAACAAAGGTTCTACTGGGTTGAGCTGCGCTACCTGAGAAACTTCAGTGGGCTCGAGATAGCGCCTAGAAAATTGAGAAAAAGGAAAGTGGCCTTTTGTTTAAACCACAAGTGAATAGCTTTTGTCTTGCTATTTGATTGGCCTTTTCACTTTTGTGAATGAAGTGAAATTCATTTTAACTGGACAGGTTGGGATCCCGCAGGGAAAGCCATTGACTTAAAAACTCTTCTGTTCCAAAAATTCCAGATTTTGTTAGCATCTGCTTTCACTTTTGTTAATCGTTGAAACCTGACAAGGGGTCTGCGATCTTCTAGTCAAATGGTCATTACGGCATTGCTAAAAGACCAAGTCATTTGATAACCTTAGACATTTGTGAGGGGGGAAAAATAGTCGTGCATCATTATTTCATTACTTGTGGAAATGAGCAAAGATACTAAGCAGTAAAACTCCTCGGCTAGTTAAAGGTCTGCTTTTACACAGAGCACTTCATTCTCATTAGCGGTAATAGGATGTCAAAATAAAAGTTCTTGTCCGAGCCTTTAGAGAATAATCATGCCGTGGTTGGATATTACAATTTTTAACAAAATTACTGAAGTATAGCACAAAACTTTTTTTAAATATGCATATTGTCATAATGTATGGTGTTAGCTATCCTTTTGATATAACATTCACTTGATGTTGTGTTAGTCTTTGGCCACTTCATTTGGAACACACTCGCGTAATTCAATACAAAACATTCTGTCATAAAAAGAATGTTCAGTGTTTACTGTCCGAGATTTAAAAAAGAAGTCATAATTATATTTCATATAATTTTGCAATAACGAAATAATTGCTAGTATAGCTGGCTATTTCCCAATATAAAACGCTATAGCACCATCTACTGCTCTAAAAAAGAACCACAGGCGGATTCAAATAGTTTCAGCAACGTCCGTGATCTGTTGCTTTCATGAAAATTTCAAAATGCATGTAAGTGCACCAAGTGTGGACATACAGCAGCCGTCCACGTTGATGAAAAAATTCATAAATAAACACATGAATGACTGGCAAGTGTAGTTGTCATTTGTCAACTTGACCAAAAGGTGGCGGTGTGCTGCAGGAAAACACTCAACTGCTCGAAAAGAAAGAAACATTTTGTACCAATGGGAAAAGATGGTTAACATAAAGCTGCCTCGAAGAGATTAGCTTTGTTTGACACTATCAATTTCAAGTAGCATTAATTCAACAATAAGCTTATTATTGTGGTGTAGAATTGCAATTGCATCACGCAAAATGACAAATAATGACCAAAATATTATGAGGTGCTGTTCTCCACCTTCATTGTAAATATATTAGTCATTATATTCTTCTGCGAATTTTTTTTTTTTGCATTGGTTCCTCATTAGATGCAAATATACCTGATAAAGTTTCCAGTGTTTTCTTATTTTGTGCTTCTATGTTAATTATTCCAGCATGATCTGACGTCATGCACGTTGTAGCGATAACAAAAAAAAAAAAAAGCTATAAACAATAAATAAGTCTTCTCACCAGTATCCAAACGTGCACAGGTTTGCGCCGATGCACACTAAACGCGTGCAAAAAAAAAAAAAAATCCCCAAAAAACGCTCTGCGGCTGATTCTTGGTGTTTGAGTTCTGATTGGACGGACAAAGTCACGTTGGCCCGGGGAGCCTGTCAGTCTGATGCCGCACCATTGTTCCCCGGTAGCCGGAAAGAAGGCTGCAGCCTCCCCGCTATTGGAACGGCACCGGTGCACGCGTACATCTAGGGGACCGGTTCGTCTCCCGTCCCCCACCCCGGGCTTGAATGACCCCACCTCCCGCTGCATGCATGGACAACACGGCCGAGGCATTGCATGGAAGTGAGGGAGGGGCGTTGATTTAATTGACTGGCTGCACAGTGACCTGGATGGTGAGTATAGAGCTCAGACTCAACACAATTAGCCTTTAACTTAGTTGCACATTGACTGCCAAGTTTTTTTTTCTTATTGCATGTAAAATTTAGTAGGAAGATCTTCAATGAAACAGATTCAAATGAGTTTATTACCAATCATTTATCCAAACTCTACTCAGTCTGCAAAATTGCTGCCACATTTTCTTTGTCTTGCCTAAATTGTGCATCCTCTGCACAATAGATGTCAGTGCACCCCCCCCCCCCTATAATTATGGAGGGAGTGCACATGTATGCTACAGCTTGACATAAAACTGGTGCAAGGCCAGCTTCCTGAAGTAAATGTGGAGAGTCCACTGCAGTACAGGAAGTCCCCCCCCCCAACTATCCATCTCCCTTATCATCTCCCTAGTTAGTCCAAAGTTTCCTAGCATGATTTCCTCTTTATTTCTACATCTTACATCAGGTTGCTTCTTTGTGTTATGCAACCTGCTGCAGAAGCTAATGACCCCCCCCCCCGCCTCTCTTACCCCCCCACAGGACAGAAGCAGGCAGCTGCAGTGTAATATCATTTTCTTAAGGTAAGATTGCATTGTTATGGAACTCCACATGTATGTTCTCACACACTCAACTGTTGCCACGCTGTCTCATGGTGATGATGTGATGATGCGGTGTAAAGTCAACACAGACATCTGCAGCGGTCTCGCTGGATTAGACCACAGAGATGCACGCCTCTGATATCATTCTCATTAAAAGATGCCGCTTTAGAATATTTATCGTGAGTTTGATATGCGCTCTTGTTATGAATCAAACCACCCAGATGAAAACATTGCTCGGCGGTTTGTTTTTGTGAGCCAAGCTGATGTTTATCTATCAAGACACTTAATTGTATTAAAGATGTTTGATTATGGGGCCTCTCATTGTTATATTCTTTAAAAAAAAAAAAGCTGGGTTGTTTTCATAACCCATTTGCTAAGTGGCATGGGGATTGGTGGCCATTTTGGACACTTTGTTGTGTGTTGAAGTTGTTACAGTTGACATTTGCTTTGTTAAAAAAGACTCCATTTTATTTTAGCAAGTGGTTGCACAAAATAAAATGATCACAATAGACTTGTCAAACTGAAATTATATACAAGTCAACAGTCTGGCAACTGTGTTTCTACTGTTAGCTAATGCTAATATGTGCATCCGAGTCTCACCTGACATCTCACCGACATAGTTTCAGAGTGAGTCCTAAAAATATTTACCTGGTTAATTTCCCTCTAAATGGGTACGCACTAGCCAGGCACTCCAGAGACACTCATGTACAAGCAATTGCAGAGTCAATTTTCAGTAATTTGTCCACTTTCAAGAACTTCAACTTGAATTAGATCCACTTATGTAAAGCTCCATTCTTAGGTGGTATATTTGATTCCAAAAATGCTCACTGCATAATAATCAAGATGGCGGAAACTTTGTGACGGCCATCCATTAAACTTACCCCAGGAAGGTGTCATGAACGAAGGGTTGGAAATGTTCTTCATTTTGGATTCCTGATGGTGCAGCGGCTCACTCACCTGAGGAGCAATAGAAGAGACAAACATTTTGTTTTTAACAGTGTTACAGAAATCATTCTATTCCTAACTAGCTTACCATCTCACTAAGAATTCCGACTGCAAATATCGAATAATTGAACACATACAACAAAATTATTTTTAAGCTAATCTTGAAATATTAGCCTTTATTTCTGCCTTCCGTCTTCTTCTCTCAAATGTACACCGTGCCAAACAGTTATGCTGCCATCTGGTGGACAATAGTTGATTGACACCCAAAATGAACTACCCATAGCAAAAACAGAAAGCACTGCAGTAGATCCAAATTGACAGTGGCAAACATTCAATTAAACATGAACGAATCAACATGTGACAAACCAAAAACACAACAGTGCATTAAATCAGCATAAATAGGAAAATGAGTGTTTTTACATCTATACAAAAAAAAAATCACATTCACATCATGATAGAGGTTATATATAAATGATAAGGCTTGTCTGCAGAACATGAACCTCCCTCAAATCCCACAGCCTTCCCAGCCCGCGTGCGAGATGAAAGCATCCCCGACTCCATGAAATGCTTTGGCAGCTCTGCTTCTGCCAGCAAGCTTGCTTTTTGTGAACTTTGCGATAACATGGGAAAATAGTCATAAATAAGAAATAGACGCATGAATAATGTAGTCGAGCATTGTGATTGACGTGATGGCTGAGGGCTCCTGATTAGGGCTGCGAATGCTTGCGAGTAGAATTAGAGCAAAAAATCAAAAAACACCAGTCCGACTGTGGGACTTGCTTTTCCACGCTGGGTGAACTGTAATGGTTGTCTTGTTTGTAAATTGCGTTCTTTCAAAACACGTGTCTGTGATCCGGTGGCTTGGTCATCTTATGCTCTTTAGTTGTGTACATAACGCACAGCCATGCTTGGTCTCCTTTATTGTTCTAAGTGGAGGAAGAACAGATCAATGGTTCTCAGCAGTGTGTGGCGGAGCTGCAGGAGGGAGGCTGCGGCTTTTCACTCGGTGAGTGCTGAGCAGCAGCAACCCCCCCCCCCCCCCCAAAGCCCCCCCCACCCCAACCCTTCCTTTTCATGTGTGCCGAGCAGATCTGTCTGCAGCCTCGGGCCAGCGCAAGTTAACAAATGTACAGCGAGCATGTGAAATCTCATTTGCATAAATCCGTAGATGTCGCCGCATTTCCATAACTGGATTCCTTTGTGTGTAATTGGGGAATGGATATGTGTCGTTTGGGTTTGGGCGGAGGACGAGCGAGATTGAAAATGATGACATGTGACAACTTTGCTTCATTATTTGCCGGGTTACGTCATCCCATCTTTGATCACACAGTTGGGATCAAACTGCCCACCGCACACATTTTGCAAGCGACCCGTGCTGTGTGCACGACATGATGAATTAATAACAGGTACAGGAACAAACGCTACGATAATTACAATAAATAAAAACGCAGTAGCGCCTTGGGATACAAACGTAATTAGTTCCGACGCCTCAAAACACGTGCGTCTCACATCATCATTCCCCTTTTTTAAATGAATGAGAATGCCTGTGTTGTTTTTAATATGGAAACGAGCACTCTATAATAGTGTAAATTTGAAAAACAATTCAACAGAATTTCAATAATTGAAGAGTTTGCATCATGGTTAGATGTGTGCGCCTTGGCGACCTAGTATCAGTTTAATACAGAGGAGATCACTGCAGTAATATTATTTTTTTTTTTTGGCAGAGGATAAAGAATACATGTCTGTGAGGATGATTATATTGTCTGTCTACACGTGTTGCTCCACCATGTGTGTTCAAATGTCCGTCTTGGAAATGCTATCAATCATTCGCCTCTTTATTGCGTTTTGTATAGTTTGTTAGCATTAAGCTAAACTGAGTTTCCCAACGTTGTTTTCGACATACCTTTTTTTTCCCCCTATCTTTAAAATCTTGTAAGCCAGGTCATCGTTCTTAGTTAGAGGCAGCGGCGTAATCTAATTCACTTGGCGTAAATAAGATAGGCCATTCCTCGATGTGATGTTAATTTATGCAGATGAAGACTAACCGACCTCTTGCTGACACTCACGTGAGTCATTTTAAGAACAAGCCTCGACAAAACAGCATTGATGAATATCTGAGCGGTGTTTTGTTTTTTTAGTTGAGGTGGTGTGTGTTGTGTGTGTGTGTGTGGGGGTCGGTCCCTACCCTGACATCATGTGTTGTTGCATAATCATCTCGGCCTCAGCGGAGTCCAGCTGAGACCTACCTTCTCTCTCTATCTCCTTCCATCAGTTTCAGTGCTGCGCTTTTTCTCTATCGCCTCTTCCAAGGCCGCCTTTTACAGCCCAGCGCGACACAGGTGATGGATGAGGTCGAACGGAACCCCGAGCCGGCAGCTCTAGCTCTTTTGTGGTTTCAGGGTTTTGTCTTCAAGGCGCCGCAATTCTATCAGCCGGTTCCACTGGGATTGCTACCTTGCTTTGTCGGAGTGCATGGGAATGACAAAGTGTTTCGGAAAGAAAAAAAAAAAAGTAATGAAATGATCTGCTGTAGCGTGTCACTGTGTAAAAACAAGTGGCATAGTTAAGTGTGAATTGCACACAACAGTCTTGATATGATACAATATTTTGCTCATAACAGTAAAATGTCGTCTGAGTCAAATTCGTTTTTGTCATAGTTTCCCTCGGAGGGCCATTACGACTGTCATCGTCTTCCATATACAGACGCAACAAAACTCGTTTTGAAATCAGAGACTCGTAAAAATTGTTCCAATATTTTAAAAAGACAAATGGTCATAAAAAATGCTAGCAATGTCTCTATTTTTTTTAAAAGTGACGACAATTTGTCATTTTAGTCATGACACAAAGTCAAATGTTGGCTTAGCGGGCCACATAAAATGATGTGGCGGGCCGTATCTGGCCCCCGGGCCTTGAGTTTGACACCCAAGAAAAAAATTGGACAAATCACGAGTCTCATTAACGAAGGTCGCGAAAGATCCGAGCGCTAATTCTGATTAGCCTTTCGTGAAAGGTTGACAAGACATTGGTTGGGCTTCCGTCTTTTAATTGTGTCAGTTCACCTGTTCCCAGGCTGAGCGTGTTGAAGCTAAGCACTTTTGATGTACACTACTTTGGCCACCGCAGGCACGTTCTGCCTGACAACGCTGAGAATGGGTTTTTCCCTATGAATTGAGGAAACATTTCCTTTTAAGAGGTTCTTTTATCGAGATGCTCCACGCAAGCCTCGGAGGCATAAAACTCCCTCGGGTAAGATGTTTTGTAAGTTTAGATCATCAATTTGCTGACGACGTGGAACTGAAAACTAAAATAATGTGGACTCTGCGGAAAGCTCTTTAAGCATTTATTCGATGCACTTGAAGGTCCGTGTACAAGTAGACTTTTGTCTTGACATTTAAGAGTCCGAGTAAAATGACAAATGTTTTTTTTTTCCCCCCAGTTTTGTATGAATCTTTCTGCCAACTTGAGAACAATGATGTACTATGAGTAGTTCCACTGCTTATTAAAAAAAAAAACAATGGAGTGTAACAGATTAATGGCGTTTCCATTCATTTCAATGGGGAACGACGATTTGTTCATGGAACAAATTCAACTTCATTCTCAAGGCACGTCTGTATTTAAGATTAAAACCATCTTTCTTTGTGTTTTGGAATGCACCTTTTATCCAGCCCAGTGGGAGGCGGCCAACTGTTTTGCATATGACCTCAATATTATTATTAATATGATGACTACTCAAGCACATTTATTGGGAAAGCTCATTACATATGATCATTTTTAAGGAAAGGAAATATATAGGTCAGCGCATCGTGAAGCAAATGCATGGCATCCCGCCAGTGTTTGCATCTTATGTAATAGGCCGGAATATAAATGTGATACTCAGACAGACAGAAGGTGCCTTCCAGGGACAAATTGAAAAGAAATTGACCAGACAACCGGAGAATAGTAGGTTAGGATTTGATATACGTTTCGTGGCGGTGGCAAAACATTAATTATTGACATTTTGGATGCAGCATTATAAACAATGCTAGCAGTATGTATATAAATATCATAAATGTTGTAGGTTTATAGAGATATTGAATAAAAATTCGAATTCTATAGATTCAGCGAGAATAAATCCCCGTTGCCCTGCACTAGTAACGATTGTTATATGATGTGTATTGTATTGTTTAGGCAGTGGGAATTTCCAAGCTGATTTAAATACGATTTCCTATAGTGAATTCCCATTAGGGAGGAAAACCGACAAAAGGAAGACATGTTGAAATGTGCACATAGCCGCTGATATCGTTGTATGAAAGAGTCAGTGTTGATTTACATCAAGAGATAATCAAGAGCCAGCGTCGTCTTATTTTGCCTGCTGCACTTCCCTCATTAGCCTGACTTGCTCTTTGCTCTTTTGTGATGCAGCCGTGTAATCTTGGAGCGCTCAGCGGTGCGCTTCCTCTGGCCTCGTTTTCAAACTGCATATTTCAACGTGGTGGGGGGGTGAGGTAACCATTTATGAAGACGCAAAACAAAATCTTGAATCAAATAGAAATAAAACGAATACCCACAATATGGACAAAAGTATTGGGACACCGACAAGAAGAAAATATACAGGTGTTGTTGTTAAAGTGTTTTTGGTAACTAGACCTACCAAATAATAATTGTAAATAAGAATGACTTCTGAGCAACTATCAAACTAAAGAGAAAGAAATGAATTACTCATTCGGTATTGAAACAACCACAGGGCTTTAGCACAATGCTAACAAACAATGGAAAACATAATAGACAGGCTAACGGATAGCACTTCAAGATATTTGAACACAAATGATGGAGCAACACATGTAGACAAGAATAGGAATATGTTTTTTAAACTTGCCTAATATTATTATTATTATAATATTTGATACTGCCCGGTTCACAAATGTCATCCCATCAGTCATAAATTGGGTATCAAGAACCGTTGAAGAACAAGCAGCTAGACTCAGCTTTAGATACCTTTCTAAGCATTTTCTTTGTTGATCCGTCTTGACTGTTTGTCTACTCTCGCCGCAGCCACAGCGTGCTCTCTGGCCTCGGCAGGCAGCTGTTTTCTGACAAAAAAAGCACTAAAAGCTTGCTACCTGCACCACATCAAAATGACACGGTTAGTGGCTGCCTGGTGAGTACTGTGCAGAATTTAGCCATTAAAGAGCCAGACGCGTCCCTAAGATACCGTAAAAGCAGAGATCATAACAGCCAATATTGGTTTTTAATCATGGTGCCTTTATTGACGTTAGCAAACATGGCATTAGCCACTTGCAGTAACTTTTGGGCCTTTAACAACAAGAGCTGCTTTATTATTTGGATGATATGGACGTTAAGCATTTTCTTCGTTGACATTAAGATTCTGACATTTAATTTTGAGACATGAAGCGAGCTTTAGCTGTTTTACATTAAGACTGTCATTACCGAAATAGCTTTATGTATTAGGAAAAAAAGTGCTCTGTCGCCATCTTGTGGCGTGACTAAGCAATTACAAACCATTGTAATAATAAACCCTTTGAAAAAAAAAAAATTGCATCACATTTCGGACCCGTACATACCGTTTCATATTGTTGGATATTTTGTAATTTTATTCTTCCTATCAGATGGCTATACAGTATTTTTTTTAACCCCCTCCTTCCCCTTTCCTATCTCGCCAGCTACACCTCCTCATCCGTTTCTCCGACGCCCCCCATACCTCTGCCTCCTGCATCCTTCCCCCTCCATCGCTGATAGCCCCTACCCACACGCCCTCCCTTTCCCATCTACCATGTTGGTAAAAATATCTGCAGACAGCAGGAGAGGAGGCTCTCTCTCTCTTTCTCTCTCTCACTTTCTCTCTCTCTCTCTCCTCACTGCTCGCTCTCAGACAATCTACCCATGTGACTTCTCAGGCTGACTGTGCCTCAGCTCCATTCAGCCTCTTTGCCTACCAGCCGGCTGCTGCTAATGAGCCTTTGTGTGGCAGGGAGAGCAACACTATGACAAAGAGGGAGCTAAAGTGTGAAAGATTGTCTTATTGCTTCTCCTAATAAAGCATACAGTATCGACAGTCTCATCTCTCAGGCTGCATCCCCCTCTTTGTCTCTCTTTCTCTCTCTCCCTTTTTTTTTTTTTTTTTAAACCTCATGCTGATGGACCTCTGGGGCCGTTGCAAGTCAGTGGACTGAGACAAAATGGGGAAGCGCTTCATCCATCATGTGTGAATTGCCGCATTAATGATTGTGTAGCCGTCCTGCTGTGAGAAGAGGTGAAAGGAGTCAGAGTCCGCCAGTGGATGCAGGTCAGTGGTTCCCGTGAGGGCCGGTTGGCCGGCCGGCCGGCGCCAGAGGGAGTTGCCGTGATGTTGCATGCATGTTTGCTCTGTGTGCTTGTCTTTTATGAATCATGAGATGAACAGAAATGCACGCATGTGTGGTTTTATATCAACGAGTGATTAGTGGCTTTGTTTTTTTATTGCGATTTTAATTCCTGTGCTATAGTCAGAAGGAGACTAATCATCGTTTGGGATATTAAATATTGGCTCATCTGATGTAGAATCATATTTGATCATTTGGATTTTGAATTGAGAAACTGCAGTGTATTGTTAATATTTATGTAGACTCTGTTTGTGTCCAGGTTAAATAAACACAAGGCTGGGGAAAAACAAAACTGGATTTTTTTTTTTAAATTTTGGAAGTTATATTCTCAGTAATTTAAGGATAAATACCAAATATGTATTTTTTTTTTAATTTTTGTCCTGACCTACAATATACACATGTATTTAATATACTGCATATGCCGTGCTATAAAATGTGACTACAGAACTGACACCAAAAGCCCACTAGAACTTGATGAAAATGGTACAAATGTATGCTGACTCACATTTAACATGAATTTGAATGCAATTGGGTCATTTCAAACACTGAAACAACCCCAAATATAAGAGGGTGTGTACACTTGTGCAATCACATAATTAAATGACTGATTTTAATGGTGGAATATTTTTCTATTTTTTGTTATACATTTGAAGAATATATATATATATATATACATATATATATATATATATATATATTCTTGCTTTGGTGTGGGACCTCATGCGCAATTTGTTGCTCTGGACACAGTGTCACATGGGGAAGCAGTAGTTGTGAGGATACACTGCCATCACCATGGCAACCACTTTTTAATATCAAAGCCTAATGCAGCCTCAGCAGAGAGAGCTAAAGCGGCGTACACATAGGTTGCTAACAATGCGCTCTAATTCGGAACCTTTCGGAAGCTGCCCACGCTATTTCTGGTGGAAATTTCCACCAAAAAAGTGACGTCTGGATCAAATATTTGAATTTCCTGACTTGAGCATTGCTGTTTATTTGAAATGATGGCTTGCATAGCGATGTTTTAGGGAGTGATGCTTAATCTACAAGCCTGGAGTTGAATGTGGCACCCTCGCTGTTATAGAAAAAAAAAATCATAAACTCCCCCGGGGAACAATGAGTCTCTCTTTCTGGCAGCCGAGGTTCTCCTATCTGGCTCGCACCTCTCTCTTGGCATGTCTTCTCCCAGGAAGCATTTGCATCTGTAACGACTCGATAGCAGAGCCCCAGATGAAAGGCGGCGGCCGTCTGTGAAAGGAACTCCCCCACAAGCTGCTCTGACAGATAGACAGGATGAGGCTCGCCCAAGATGCCGGCCGGCCCCCTTGCTCGCCGTTTTTCCGAGGCGGGAAGCCGTCGATCTGCCAGTCATCGCGTGCACAAAGGCAGCTGTTCCCCCCCCCCCCCCCCGACGATATCGGCAACTCTGATTTGTTTGAGCCCGGGACGGTAAACAAATTAGGCTTGACCGAAAGGAGCGTTGCGGTTCGATTCCCTCGAATCACGGTGTCGAACTTTGATGGGCTGTGAATATCCACTGATTATTTTTTTTTTTTTTATTTGCCATCATCCATTCACTGTCCCACTTGACTCTAAATATTCCGAACGTGGATTTCCATCAGTGAGCATTTCCATTGTCAATCATGTCGGTTTTCCCCTTTTTTCTTAAGCCCCACTATAAATGAAGCCAAATGAACTTCCTCTACATCAGATCGAGAATGTAATTAGCGTCTTTCGCTGGCCATGGCTGCTCCTTTGTGCCAAGGTGATCAATTGCCGGGGGAGCGCCGTGCAGGGAGAGCTGACGGGAGAGCTGGTGTGTGTGTGTGTGTGTGTGTGTGTGTGTGTGTGTGTGTGTGTGTGTGTGTGTGTATGCGGTGCTAATTGAGTGTATTGAGGATTACACAGGCCTCCTAAACTGGATATTAAATAATGCGTGGCCCCTGCTCTGTCTGTGTTTCAGGTGCAGATGTGTCAGGCCATGAGCGGAATACTGAAGAGGAAATTCGAGGAGGTGGAAGCCTCCTCCTCCCCGTGCTCTTCTTTGAGGGAGTCTGATGATGAGGTATCCTGCAGCGAGAGCGGGGATAGCAGCGACAGCGTCAACCCGTCCGCCTCCGGCCCTTTCACCCGTGAGTACCGCTCGCTAACAAAGCGGCTAATCCGAGCAGGGAGGAATGTTGTCGTTTCATCAGAGAGGAGGAAACAAAGGAGGTGATGTTAATCACGATGGGACTAATGGTGTTATTTCAATGCCGTGTGGCTGAGCCAGTTTTTTTTTTTTTTCAGTGTGATATGAATGCACAGTCATAGGCGTGCAGAGGAGAGGCTAAGTGATGCTGAGAGAGCACCGGTGTAATGGAAAAGCGCCATGCGCAGGCAGCTTCCCTTATTAGGAGAAGCATCAGCATGCCAGCCCAGTCAGATGAATGAGATGATGACGTCTCAAGCTGTGCTGCACATGTAGCCTCTAACCCCGCTTTTTCTTAAAAGAACATAGTGAATCGACATTCACGCAGCATTAAGACCAAAAAGTGGGAGGGGGGGTTCAATAACTGGCTCGACGCGGTTATGGGGATCGAAACCGCAACCTCTGGGTTGGGAGACGACCACTGAGCCACCATAACCCTCGTTTAGCTTTTTGGAGATAAATGCTTAGGGATGAAATAGCTGTTATAGCTATGTGAAGAACGACAATCAGTGCCGTACTGACGAGCTGAGTGGAATCGAGAGATCACGATGTATAGCCAGAAGATTCTACTTCCGTTAACAAACGTTTTCTTAAAGAACAACAGACACAGAATGAAGAGCTAGGGAGAAAATATGACCGTCATCGCATTCATCGTATCTTTGGAAAAAAAAAAAAAGAAGAGTCATCGCCGACATAAGGAGAGGCTTCTGTCAACCGCAGCTGCCGGCATATGGGGCCCGGCGAAGATTGACCTTCTGTCAGTTGTCATGTGATGAAGGGCTGCTCCAACGACTCGCTCGCAAACATTCAGGCGCAGATTCCAACGTGCCCGTAACATCTGCTAAAACGAGCTGGTCGCATTTGTTTCGCCCGCAAAGTGGGCGGGGTCTCCTGCTCAGAACACTAAAGCGTTGAACTTTAATGTCTGATAAGGGAACATGACTATTGTGAAGGAGTACTCTTCAACTCAGGACCAGCCGGGGGGGATTATTTATACTCCAGTGTTGCCTTCCTCCCCCTCAAAGCTTTTTGTAGTAGCATAGAAGTGGGATGACGTTTTTTTTCGCAAAGTCCGAGTCTTGCGACTAGCTTTTTCTTCTTGTGATGTTTATTTTTAAATTTTTAATTGCACAACCAGCACTCAACCGTGCAGTAATTTACGATAATTTTGCCAGGTTTGTGCTGCTTTATCTCTTGCGGCCACCGGATGGCAGTATAACGATTCTAACCGCTCCGTTTTCCTCAACAGCTGGCTCCATCCTAAAGCGAGAGAAGCGTCTGTGCACGAGGAGGGTGCATTTTGAAAAGGTGACCGTGTACTACTTCAGCAGGAGGCAAGGCTTCACCAGCGTGCCAAGCCAAGGCGGTAGCACGCTGGGCATGTCCAACAGGCACAGCTGGGTCAGGCAGTATTCCCTGGGGGAGTTTGCCATGGAGCAAGAGAGGATCCATAGAGACATGTTGAGGGAGCATCTCAAGGAGGAGAAGCTTAACTCTATCAAACTCAAGGTGAACTACGCTTCTTTGGAGAGATGAACGGCACTTTTCAGCTGATTTGCGATACCATTTTGGTCTGGCTCTTATTTATACTGGGTGTAATTCCACTGTCAACCACTACGTCGTAAATTTGAACTAATAATGGAACAGGAAGTATTTCAGCAAAGCCTAATTGAAGTTCAAAAATATTCAATACCATGTACTGTAATCCTTCTTTATATGACGGCTTTAGACTCGTGACTTATTTCATAAAAATAGAAACAAACTAATCAAATCATCAAATTGACCCAGATTCTCTGGTGCTTTCTAGCTTACCAAAAACGGAACAGTCGAGTCAGAGGAAGCCAACACACTCACCGCAGAAGACATTTCCGACGACGACATCGACCTGGACAACACGGAGGTGGACGAGTACTTCTTCCTGCAGCCCCTGACTACTAAAAAGCGGAGGGCACTGCTCCGTACCTCCGGGGTGAAGAAAATTGACGTGGAAGAGAAGCATGAACTTCGGGCCATCCGTGTGTCCAGAGAAGACTGCGGTTGTGACTGCAGAGTCTTCTGCGAGCCAGACACCTGCGCCTGTAGCAGTGCAGGGATCAAGTGTCAGGTAAATGCTCATTCTGTGTTTACAGTCAACTGGAAATAGAATACAATGTTGCCTTGAGATGAGAGTTTCCAAAATACAATTTATCTACCATGACTAGGCTGTATGGTGGCAGTGAACTAACTCTAACTTCACAACAACCTTTGGAAAATGGTTTTCAAGCTATTAGATGTCACTCCAGGTTGTAGTTTATTGTCAAATTATACGTGAAATGAGAATTACTACATTTTGTTTCTGTAAAATGACATTCTAGATGAGCTTTTTGCCTGCGAGCTTAATGTAAACACAATGGGAAACGCATTTGAATGCTTTCAGAAATTAATATTTGAACTCAAACCATGCAGGAACACATGTAGATATTTATTATTAAAGTACTCACGGTCAGTCTTTTCTCAAGGAGTTGAGGCGATTTAAAAATGTTGACACTGCAAACGTCTAAGTATGACGTCTTGTAGTGCCGCGCCGCCTAGTGGCCACGGTTAGCAGCACATTGGCCATTCAATTGATGCAGTGTGACAAAAAAAAAATCTTTTTAGTGTACCTAGTGTTATGATAACGTCATTTATCCGTTTAAGACAGATATTTTTTGGTACTGATTCCAAATCTGACTTGTTTTTTTTTTCCTCTCACAAATTAGGATTCGCTTATCCAATATTAACCATAATAAAATGTAAGGTATTTCTAATATTTATTAATTTTGGGTCAGGTTCGGCAACAAGTGGATTGTTTTTTCTGAAATATCATAGTTATAAATTACAATGCTCATTCTGGAAAAATGTAACGGCGTTTTTAAATCCGCATAAAAATCATTTGGGTCACAAAGTCGTCATTGATTTAGAATTGTCTGTTGATGTGTTTATTTTGAGATACTATATTTCACAACCATTAGAAAAAAACAATTGAAAAATTTGGTTTGTTCCTTTCTTTGTTCCTTCCCCTCTAGGTGGACCGCATGTCATTTCCATGTGGTTGCACAAAAGAAGGCTGCAGCAATTCGAGCGGCAGAGTAGAGTTTAACCCCATCCGCGTTCGGACCCATTTCCTGCATACCATAATGAAGCTGGAGCTGGAGAAGAGTCGCGAGCAGGAGCAAGCTTCCCCCACCAATGGTTACCATGGCAACGAGGCAGTCAGTTCCAACTCTCTGGTTCAGTCTCAGCACAGGTTAGACTACTCTTTGCCCGACGCCGTTCCGCAAAATGCCGGCGTGCACTTGCAGACGGCCGGCGAGATGGACGAGCCGCTGGAGGACGAGGATGAAGAGGAGGAGGAGGATGAGGACGACGAGGAAGATGACAACGAAGATGAGGAGGACAGCAGCAGCGTTTTTAGCGGGATTTCAGACTCCAGCACTCAGAGTTTAGCCAACAGCGACTCAGAGGACGAGGAAGATGAGGACGAGGACAGGTCGGAGAACTTGTGTCACACCGAGGTGGTGCCATTGGCCTCCGTGCTGTGTTACGGTGACGACGAGAATCACGTCAACGGGAACGCTTATTTAATGAACGCCCCTTCGGCTGAATATTATCAGCTCGGGAACGGCGGCACGAGCAGCCAATCAGGCCAACCCTACGGGGAAGCCTTAGCATTCCAAGAGCCAATCAACGGCAGCCAAACCCAGGGCGCCTTCCCCAAACCGCCAGTGGAACAATACTCTACGAATTTTAGCGCACCGGTGGCCGCTTTAAGCCACTACGTCCACGAAAACGATAAAGCGGATTTTGTGGATTCTGAGGATCAGTTTCACAACTATCTGAACAATAACACCCACGCAGCGTTCAGCACTCACGGCTCATGCGCCTCGGCTGAGGCGCCGCCGCAGTCCAACGTTAACGGGCACCCCGACTTGAACTTACTCGCAACGAGTACCAAGAATCTCTCTTTACCGGCGGTGTAGAAGCTGCCACGTTTGCATTTTGACTCTCAAAAGGTCGAATGGAGGCTAATGACTTTTGTTCGTTGAAGGCGTTTTACCTTTAATATGGAAGGTTTTTAAAATTTTAGTGTGGTAGCATTTCGCCCCTAAAATTTTGGAAATCCGCTTTCACATGTGCGACCAAAAATATTTGGGTGATTGTTTTTTTTTTGTTTTTTTTTGGGCTGACAAACTCCAATCTTCAACCTCATGGAACCCAATCTCCAAGGAATAAACAAGGAGAGTCCTAAAATGTTGAATTAAAAAGTGTGAAATGTCTTCAACCAACTTAAATCGCCTTAATTCAATTTTTGTGGATTTCCATGATCTGAATGATTAGAGATCGATCCAAAATGGACATCTTGGAGGATTACATTCAAAGCCTTTGGCATTGTCCAAACACAGCACCGTGGCCCATTTTCTCGGTGTGGTCATTCCATGGTAGGAATATTTCAAAGACCTCACATACGACCACAATGGAAGCTCAATGACATCACGCCGTGCAATGTTATCTTGTAATTTCAGATGTAAAGTTCTAGTTTTGAGCAAATATTGTACCGTAGATGGAACTTTTATATGTCTATCGTGCGTGTTGAAATGTGTTGCAAAAAAAGGATTACCGTCAAGTTTATTTATTATTGTTTAGGAAGTATACGTACAGTATATATTGTAAAAGTTTTGATAATACGCATGCTTTTTTTTGGGGAGGAATTGCAGCAGTATTTAAGGGGAACAAAAAGCCTATTGTTTGATACAAAAACAAAAAAATATGCTTGTTTTTTTTTTCCTTCCTATGATATGCTTTTCGATGGTTAGAAAAGCATGTAAAAAGCCTGAGTTGTTTGTTGTTATTGGTCAGATTGTAATCTTTATTGGGACTACAGTACAGTGTTTTTCTTCAATTGATACTTGAATGGTGAAAAGGTCAAGAGTTGCTATGTTCAAAGCATTTCATTAATACAGGGATATTAATTAAATAGCACTTTGTAATGTCTCCAAAAAACAATTTCAATTCATACTCAACACAAAGTAACTTCTAAATATTTATTTCAAATAATGTGATTCCTTTTTTTTGTTTATTATTATTATTGATTTGAATGCAGTACAAACAACATTCCTGTGGTTTATGAGGTTTATTTATGTTGATCCATTGAATGAGATTGTTGTGTGCAATAGTTATCTACTAAAGCTATGTCCCTAATTTGTTTTCTCTACGGCTTAACACTGAATATTTTTCCTTTCTAATTGCCATTACATTGAATATGGATGACAATCACAGCTTGATATTAGATCATAATTGAGTCATTGTAAATGACTAAGTAGAGGGATTTTGAAATAAGCACTTCTTGACAAAAGTAATGAAGCACTCAGCTGCTACCGCAAGATTTCTTAATTTTTTTTAGTAGTCGTGTTAAGTTTGGACCTTGCGTGCGTGCGTGTGTGTGTGCAGACTGCGTTCAGGCAACGGAGTTAATCAATAAAGCTCTTTGAGCATATTTTGCCAAAGCGTACTGTAAGCTACAGTGTGAGGGCGAGACACTATGATGTTGCATCCAGTCCAGAACCCCCCCCCCCCTCAGTATTTATGAATGATATACCAAAACATGTATTTATTGTGATAAGTCAGTATTGAGTAAATTGCTTCGGTATTTTAAAAATTGTTCAATTTTCAATGCTGATTGTGAGTTGTAAAAGCTTCCTGTGCCTGATTTCTTTTTTCATTTTTGGATTCTGTGAAATGCATATGTTTTGCACAAAGTGATCCCATTTTTTTTTTTCTATGGTTTTGATTTGTATCTGTAGATAGAATTTGATTAGTTTTCATTTTTACATGGTTTGGAAATAAATGTCCTTTGGTCTTCATGATGTCATGTTTGAAGTCCACGTGAGTGTCATTTGTTATTCGACAGCGCCCCCTCGCGTGCAGATCATGTTAATCATTTGTCATTTTTAACCCTTGAATTTTTGAATTCTTACATTTTCTATGGACACACACGACTGCACTTTTCTTCTGAATTTATTTTTCCAAATTCCTCATTTCCCATGAAATCATACAGTAAGTCTGGTCAAGTTTGCAGTTTTTAGGACAGTTAGCAAAAATAAGTTGCGAGAGCTTTGTCCTCTTGCAGCACAGTGTGTTTGTTGGTAATCAGAAATCATCAGTCAAATTATTTTCAGTTCAATGTGGGCCATTGCATCGGCTCCTTTCAGTGCCAGCCAAGTTCACATCAAGAAAATGGCCCACAACAAAAGTCTTCCCCACACCCATTCACACAGTAAGTAGATCATCTTTTCTCGACCTCATATAGAAAATTACATACATCTAAGGCACTGGATGAAAGTAGTCATAAAAATATATTCTTAAAGAACTATGCTCACATTTGTTTCTCAGTTTTTCCTAGTCAGTCTCTTTGGTGCACTAATTGTAAACCATTTATTTTGTCTTTTTTTTTTGTTTTACTTTTAGAGAGATACTTAAGAGAAATATTCAATTCAATGTTGGCTTCATTGTGCATACGAGGAGTGGAAAATATACATCGGGACAAAAGTCTTGGAACGCTAATGGATTCCAAAACCTTAATTCTTCATAACTATGGACAATTGCACGATTCCATTTAGTGTTAACGATTTTGGGAAGATTCTTAAAGGCCTGATCGGATGACAACTTTGTAAAAAAATCTCAGGAGAGTGGAAGCTAATGGCCCAAATTGTGTCTGTGTCCCAATACTTTTGTCCATACGTCGGATCTCAAATCCAAAAAAAGAGGCATCTTCATTGCTCTAAGCATCATTGGGTTCCCATTGTGATGGAGGTCAACGTGTCAAACGTTTCCTCCCCACAGTGCTTTCTCCCGACATTCAGACTTTGAAGCAGCGACGGTTGTGTTTTTATGTCTTAAAAATAAATTAAAACTCGTTGCAGTCGGGAATCTATATATATATATAAAAAAAAGGGATACTCAAGACGTCTACATTCAGATGAAGGACCAAAGTTGGTATCTGTCCGTGGGGTCGCAGGGCGTCAGGGCAGGATGCTCAAAACGGGCAGTCAGGCACATGTTCGAAGTCGGCATGGAGAATAAGTGGTTCTAGTCGGAGAGAAACAAAAACACATTCTTGATGGCAGAAAAAAAAAAAAAAAAGTCAAATAAAAATACGCGGGATGAAATCCTTGAAATGGATCTTTCACAATTCGGTAAAAATGTGTTCTTCTTCCAAACTGTTGAGCCTCAGCTCATCAAACTTACATCTTGCAGCTCCCAATTTTGCTCCGGTCCGACCGCCGTGTTCCCGCCTTTGTACTGGCAGACCTCCAGTTTGACGAGCCCCTCAACCCCGTGCAAACACAGCTCCTTCTGAATGTTGTGTCGAATCTCGTGACGCGTGGAGAACTCAAAATACTACAGCCGCAAGCAAAGAATACATAGTGAAGGAAAAAAATGATTCGACTTTTGTTATTAAGCCATAAAAGACATTTGCTTTCCCAACCTGGTTCCCTCCAAGTCCGTGACATGGGTACATGATCAGCTGTTTGCCCCCGTCATTGTTCTCGCCCGCGTCCAGACACGAGTCCTTGCCCACATTTTTCACCTAAACACAAAGAAAGGACGTGAAATGAAAAGCTAACAAACTCCCCCCTGCAAGCTGTTCAAACAACTTGAGTGTCTGGACGCCAAATTGGAACTGCTCTGGACCCGCTGGAGGTCCCGTGCAAAAAAACCCGCAGTGGTTACGCTGAGCCTTGAGGATTAGTTGGGGGGGCGGGTGAGTGCCCATTCTTACCGCGCCAAAGCGCAGAGGGTTCAGATCAGGCATGAAGACTTCTGGATAGACATTCTTCAAGTACCAGGAGAAACTCTTGCACTGCAGCCGCTCACGGAGGTCCATGCGCTTGGAGACATCACCAAAGGTTTTCTATAGAGCAAAATAAAAAATAAAAAAACAGGATAAAATAGTCACCAAATTGTCTTACAAAACACTTTTGTAAGATGGATTTATGTGTATGCGTCCACACTGATAGCTGGTGCAGAGGACTCCTTGAGGAATGTGCATTTGAAGGGTACTCGAGGTAGAGCCCTGAGGGATCTTTTAATGGCACCTATGAGACCACATGTCAAGAAACGCTGCGAGCCTCTGTCATTTACCAGCGTTGCCTTCCTCCGGGCACTTACGTCTCTGCCTGCTGCCAGCAAGCTTTCATCGCAAGCATTTTTTTCTTCTCCAATGTGCTTCTTTTTACGGAATGAGTTAAGTACACGATTTGACCCGGCAGAATGTAGTTCAGCTAGCGTGTAGAGTTGAGACAAACAGCTGCTGCTGGGTAATTAACAGAAGGGATATGTTGAAACTTGCCTCCTTAAGCACTAGCCGATGTGTGTGTGAAAGTTTTTCGACGATGAACTGAAAATGCTGATGAGAAGGTGATACATACGTACATCTTTGGCCATCTGTCCCGCCTGCTGGTTACGACGGTAGAAGATCTCCTTATACTCATCCATCCACACCTCGGCCAGTCGGACCTGGTTGCGGGCGATCACTTGAGTGCCCTTGGGAAAAGTATGGGGACTTTTGGTGCGGAAAACGTGGCCGACGACAGAGCACGGGATGATCTCCAGCTGTCCGCCACATTGCCAGACCTGTCGGTGACATGGGAAATCCTGTCAAGTTTTGGAACATTTACAATTTCATTCAAATGTAATCATAAGAAATTGGCACTCTGAGAATCCTCACCCTGAAGGACATCTCAATATTCTCACCACCCCAGATTTCCATTTGCTCATCATAGCTTCCGACGTGGTAGAAATATTCCTTCGAGATGGAGAACAGCCCGCCGGCAAACGTGGGGGTCCTACAGAAGACTCGGATTCAAAAAGTTGTTTTTGGCAAAGTCGAGACGTGCCGGGGACGCTCGGCTCACTTAATCGGGTAGGTTTCATCCTTCCTCCTATTTTTCTCATGATCCGGAAGACTCTCCCATCCAAAGGACAAGCCCCAGTCAAAGTTGCCCCGGTTATGGTTCTGGCCGTACGGGGACGGCTTCATGAATTCAAAAGTGTTGAGATCAATGGTTGATATGTCCGGACTAACCACTGCGGTGGAATTTTCGGCTATCCTGGCGAGCAGCGGTTCCAGCCAGCCGTTAAAACATTCGCCTGAGAACACAAGAAACCCAATCGGTTCTGGTTCTGTACTCAACATTTTTTTTTTTTCTTTATAGTTGTGGACTCACAATGGGCATCCAGAAAAGTGAGCGTGTCACCGGTGGCCACAGACGCACCCAGCAACCGAGCAGTAATGAGACCTTTCCTCTCGACTTGCCGAACGACTCGCACGATACTCAGCGCTTTCAGGTACTCGTCCAGCTGGTCCTTCAGGATGTCTGAAACGCAAGGAACAAAGTTCAAAAGTGGAGCGTGAATGACTTTGACATTTAGAAACCATCTGGTTTAGCATATAAAGCTGAGAGGACAATCGAAGTGACGACTGGAGAACATTTGCCATCCTCGGCATGAGTGACTCAACCAGAAGAAAAAAGGAGCGAGCTTTGCTGGTAATCCTCAGCAGAGCGAGCTATTTGGTCAAACCAGTTTCCATCGAGGAAGCCTGCTGCATATCCGGCCACCGCCTGTGGCCTGGCCCCTCATAAGTAACTGAATCTGAGATGGATTGAACTCCCCCCCCCTCCCTCACGGTTTCTGTTACCGACCTTCAGCAAGAGTAAGCTTTGACTGTGAAGTCCCTTTTTAAGAAAGTACTCATCTAAAGTTCTCCTTTCCTGGAGCGACAAAAAAGGAAAAAGGTCTTCCTCTCCACGCGAAATCAAACCCGGCAAAAAAAGGGGGGGGGGCTCTTACCATCAACACTAGCGTCATCCACCAGGATAATCTCCTTGAGGAGAATGGCAGGCGATGTATGCAGGACGCTGTACACGGTCCTTAGCAGGGTGCTCCAAGCCTCATTGTGAAAGACGATTATCACGCTGGTGGTTGGCAAGGGAGGGCATCGCTTGAAGGTCTGCTCAATACATCTGCAGAGAGAAGCACAAAGATGGGTCTGTCCGGAGGGCTTCCTCTATGGCGTGTCGGATCACTGCCGTCACACCGCTACCGTGTGTGGTGACATTTTTGGTCATCGAATGGGCAGTGGGAGAAAGAAATGGATCAGATTAGATCAACAAAGAAAAAAAAAAAAAAGCAAGAGTTATGTGACTTGTGATTTACACTTATTTTTTAATTTGGATGACAATTAATCCAGGTTAAAAAATTGCCCATAAATGGATTTAGCACAAATTGGTAGGGGTTTGCCATCTATAGTTTAATAACATTGTGCCAGTTGAGTTTTATTATTTTATAACCAATATTAGACAGCTCAACAAGTAGGTGTGACCGCAGCTTGGGAGCTGAGCAATTATTTGGGAAAGGAGTGAGCGACATTTGGTTTGCACAAACATGGCCGACTCCATATTGAGTTGAAGCGCCAGTCAAACATGAGCTCTTTTGTATGAAGAGTGCACGAGCAAACATACTCTGGTGGTCTCGTGTCTGCTCCCAGGTCCCGGCTCAGGGAGATGCGATCGCTGGCGTACAGATTGAAGCAGTGCTTCAGCTCGCCCGCTTCTTTTTCCTTCTGCTCGGTGGGACTCAAGGAGTCCGTGCGGAAGGGCTTGCCGCCGGCGCCGGGAGCGACCGGGTTTTGGGGAGGTCTCTCCAGGGCCGGTTTGAGCTCGGCGGCCGTGTAGCGACCCGGCAAACATCCGGCACCGTTTGCGCTGTGCTCCTGACGAACGGGGGCTTTAATCTGCATTTTTGGAATGGCGTCCCTGAAGTTATGAACGGCTCCCATCACCATGCCCAGCATGGTGTCCCGCTTCACTTTGATCTCTTTCAGCCACGGGTCCTCCTGCGGACTTCGGCTTTCCACTTCCCATTGTATGAAGAACACAAAGGTGACAAAGACCAGAGCAGCTACGACCAGTTTAAGGGGGTGCAGTCGTCGTCGGAGCACTCTGCGCAGTACTGTCATTCTTCTTGGATGGAGACCCAGACTGCTTTTTGAAGTGTAGGCCCAGCAACTACAATACATCGATCAAAGTCAGGGTTTTGGCATTGACGTAAAAAAAAAAAAAATACACACGACAGGATCCGGCCCATCCCATCTATGACTATCCGAATCTGAAATCATAAAAAAATGGTATGGGGTACTGACACTATTAGTGATTTATGGCTTGTTTGGTTATTCTTGTCCATTAATTTTCCTCGATGCATGTTTCATCTGTTTCTGTGTTTACAATACTTTCTAATGAAACCAAGCTTTACCAGTGCATTTTCAACAACTTGACATTTACTCAATACTATCAATATGAAGCTTAATGATAATTCACAACTTTTGGGGAATGTCACAAAGTCACTAAATAGTGGTCATGACTTTAGTGAAACAAATGTGACCCAATTCCACATGCAGTTCAACTACTTTAATACAAAGTAAGCAGCCATGCAGTTGGTAAAATTAACTTTTAATCACAAAACAAATATCCCAACGTGTCATCAATTAACCACGTTGCTGAGAATTTCGCCAGGAGGAAGAAGAGGGGAAAAAAAAAACTTACCATGAGTCAGTGAACTAGACGTGCAATAAAAAAAGGCTCCCAAATCGACTCCAACAAAAATACAAGGACCGAATTCATGTCGACTTCCGACGGGGCAACGCGTCGCTACCTACACCGACGCCAAGGAAAAGCTGTTGTTGGTCGGGGAGAGAAAAAAAAAATCCGAAAAAAAGATTTGTACTTCAACAAACTTCCGTCTCGTTGGCTCCAGGTGCGCTGCTCTCAGGTAGAAGGCGGAGAGCAACTGATGCGCATGCGCAAAGCCGAGCCCTTGTGTCAAACTCCATGGCTGCAATAAAAGGGGAAACCCCAACAAATATCAATGGACTTATTGGACAAAGCAATTTTTTTTTTAAATCACTTATCATCTATCGCATATATTAGCACACGCGGTCGTAAGTGTTTCTACTGGAGTCGCTCGCGTTAAATGAATTAATAAAGGATGGTGCCAGTGAGGTTTATTCAAGAGCTCCATTCATCCACCCAGTTGCTGGGATACAAATAGAGGAGGAACGCGCTTTATTCAACACCGCATCTAATCGGCCTCTCTTGGGAACATTTAGCAAAAGTTACAAAAAAAAAAGCAAAACAAAATGTAATTGGTGAAAACAAGTTGTTGCTTCCTGTTTTCATAGCCTGACACTTACCAGAAGATAGATGACAAATTTCCCCTGCTCTTTTCTTCGATGGTCACGATGAAGACTTTGATGTTAAGAGGAGCAATGAGGTGGATCCCACCCGTAGGGGGAAAACTGTCCTCGGTCACTATTGTGGAGCGAGTCTGCCTTCAACTGGTCTGACTCTGGCACTGCAAGCATCCCCAAACACTTGGAACAACCAACGTTAAAGAAAAAAAAAAGACAAACGATTACTATTATCATAAGCTATTACGCAATATTATTGTACTGCAATATTAGGGATTTTGATCAACAAAATTACGAGAAATGAAAGTGTCAAGAAGAATATTCGAAGAAGCAGTTCAACAATAAACTTAAGAATGAATGAATAACACATGGTCAGCAGGATTTAAAACTAAACTTGATCAATGTTCAATCCCGTCACAGAGATTGTGTTAAATTGAATCAATTGGAACAGTTGCAGCAAATATTATGGTGGATAATATGCGGAATTTTTTTTAAAGTCAGTGTGCAAATATGACATATAAAACCATACAAAAATAATCTTTATTTGTGTTCTGGATAGAGAAAAATAGTAGGGTGAATGGTTATTAAATGTATCCACAAAAAAGTTGTCTATTTTACAACAGTATACAAATATGAAAAGTCTGCACCCCCTGTACAAATGCCATGTTTTTTTGTGATCAGTAATGTAATTTTTAACCAGGAATCACTTCCTGTATTCCTGTATTCATTTATTTTTACCTCGCCTATCGAAAAATTGTTTGGTACAGTTAATAGGCCGCATTAATAATTGACAAAATGAGTTACTTTACAAAACCTTGCATTTGTACAGAGGTGTGTAGACTTTTTTTTATTTTATTTTTTTTATTCCAGTCTAACTCCACTATGACTTGCACAGACTAATTCGCAGAAAATAACTCCAACAAGTTGAACCAAAACTTCCAGGCGGTCAAGATCTTATGGCCTTAGAGCAGAACGAGCTTTGTCCAAAATGTCCTTTCTCATTTTTGGATAATTTGGATGAGCAGCCAGCACCTGTGAATGGTGGGAAAATAATCTGTGATTACCAAATCATCATCCTTCCCATCTGTAAGCATCTTGCGACATCTCACCTTATGGCACACATCGATGGCATCAAAATGGCGCTTTGCTTTTAAGTAGTTGAACGCAAGCTTGTATCCTGAAAAGTAGAATGTTCAAAATTTCCTTTGAAATATAATCTTAACCAAAATTTATTTTAACAAGTGATTTTGCCGAACATACCGATGGTTGGGTTGGACTGATTTCCGTATTTCCAAGCCAGTTCGTAGTTAAATGCCGCATCTCTGAATGCCTGCTCCTTCTCCATTATAAAACCTCGATACTCATAAGCTTTGCAGCATGACTGTGGAGTAAATTGTTCAATTCTCAATTAAAAAAAAAAAAGCAAAAAACATGTCATCAGGACATCTCGACTGTACATTTGCATTCGAGCAGTGACAGACCTTGTTATGATTGAGGCATCTCTTTAGGAGATCATCTGCCAAGTCGTACTTCCCCGAATGGATGTAGATGTCGGCCAGGAGCAGCCAGCTCTTCTCAAACTCGTCGGCGTCGACAATATTCCACGTCATCTTTGCGATACGTTTCAATTGGTTCCTGGCTCGGGGAGTTTGCTTCAGCATCATGTACGCCGTTGCCATGGCTAACAGCGCCGGCACGTGGTCGTTCTATAAAATCCGAAACACAATATCCTGGTCAAACAGGAACAAGGCGGCAACACCGCCCCCTCCCCTTCTTGTCTGTTTTCCGATTTTGAAACGATCCTATTCACAAAAGTCAGCCGGGCGTATCATTATGGATGACTCACCTCATTGGTTGCAAACTCTGTGAAAACAGAGAGAGCTTTTTCTATATTGGCTTTCTGTTTTGTGGCTAGTAAGCAGTAGTTCTCCAGGATACGAAGTTGTACGTGTCCACCGGGGGTCTGCGGCTTTATCTCTTTTACGAGCCTCTCAGCGGTTCTCACCGCCACCTGCTCAGTCTCTTGCTTCTCTGTAGAGTTCCTGATTAAGAGGTTGAGACATTAGCATTTTTTTTTTTTTTTAGTATGGAGTTGTATCAGAAGAGAATAGAGGATTAGTAAATATTCTTCCCCAAAAAAACTCCAGTTCAATTATATTCATTTTTGTTAATGTCTTTTATAATTTATTAAGATGCTCTCTCAAGGTACCCGTCCAGTAAATATTTTTCAGTAATTTTTTTTACTCACCCAACTTCACCATCTAAATTCTCAAATACTTCTCCTCCCATAGTTTCACTGTCAGGATTTAGGTAGATTTCAATCATGTTATAAATTGCATTTTGACCCCAGTCATTGTCTTTCCGTGCCTGGTTGAAGTGGCGCAGGGCAGCGTTTGGTTCCCCCGTGTACCTGAGCGACCAGCACAAATTTAGTTGTAGAACCTACACAAAGGAAATTATATTAAAACAAAATCAGACTTACCATAGATAAAGTCCTTTACAGTAATTAAAACCAGGTTCAAACTTGGCCCGAGAAGAGTGTTTTTCTGCCCTATCAAAAAATGTGGGTACATCTTCTAACTTTCCTGCCCTCCTCAGCAAGTCGATGAGACGTGACAATGTTGGGTAGTTGTCTTTCGTGTAAAACAAAAACGATTTAAAAAAAAAAAGTCAAATGATTATACTTGACATGCTTTACCAAGAAATTGTGTTTTGCACCTGGCTTGCGCTCCAGCAGTTGCTGATAACGGAAGACGGCCTGCTCATAGTCTTGTCTCCTAAACATAAGGTCGGCCATCATCTAAACATAAAACACACGTTGAAAATAAGTCGGGCTAAAGCGTTCCAGAAGAAGTGCGGTGGGAAGACTGAACCCACCAGAGTTGCATCTTCATTAAACTGGTCGTTCTTCAAGATGACGCTGCATTGTTCCTGGCACGAATCAAGCTCATCTATGGTGAGGAAAATTTGAGCCAACTCCAGCATCACCTAGAAATGGTGAGTTATGTGAATCCTTCTCCCTGACATGTAAAGATGAGATTCTAGAAGATGCTCAGGCACAGCTGCGTCAGGGAGGACACAGGACGTTTTGATTCAGTAGTACAGACCTTGTGATCGGTCTCGCAGTAAACAAGAGCTTCTTTGTAGAACTTGATGGCTCTCTCATAGCCCCTCTGGCCCGTGTAGTGTTGTGCGATCTCGGAGCAGATCTTGGCGGCGAGCTGCTTTTGCATGGGGACGGCGTCAGGCTCCTCCAATTCCACCCGCTTTAGCACCTTGGCTTGTACATCACGGGCCTAGCGACAGTAGACGAGAACATTTCAAACATCGCTTTGGTGATGAAGATTCCAAAAAAATGCTCTGTGGCAGATCTTCTCGGAGAGAACCAAACTAGTTGGAGTACTTACCCTTTGTAGGGTTGTTAAGGCTTCTTCTGTTTTGTCAACCTTATTTTGGACCTTGGCCAACAGCATTAGATAACGGCAATCATCGGAGAGGGCCGTCAGTTCATTCGCTAGGTTGAGAGATAAAAATAAAGTTGTAAATGACAAACAGTAGCCTCAGAACTGGACCGAAAAGTGACACTCTGGCTCTCAGGTTGCAGTAAAAAAAAAAAACCAAATAAAAAATTCATCTACGCGTGACATCACAATCCATGATTTGTGCTGTGTGAGGAGAACTGTACCTGGCTCACGGGAGAGAGAGTCATGCAAGAGTTTCTCGCAGCGCTCGTATTGCTTCATCTTCATCAGAAGCTCAGCCAGGTCATAGCGCAGGAAGTTCTGCTGCTCGGACTTCAGCGCCGCTTCGTAGTAATGTATTGCCTGTGGAACAACCAGCTGATGTTTTTGTTGGACTGAATCAACCCCGACAAATGCTGAAACAAACCTTAGTGTAATAATGAGTCTTGACCAGAGCTTTCCCAAACTTGCTGGCGAGAGCGCCATCTTTGGGAGTTTTCTCCAGAGCGTGTTCATAGACCTCGATGGCCTTTTCTGGCTGAGGAGAAACAGTAAGTGGCGGACCGCTGAAGAGACTTCATTAAAAAATATATATATATATTCATTGCTTCTGTTACTTACCTCTAAAATATGCATGTAAGCGTCTCCAAGTAAGACATATGTTTGAGGGCCTGGTATCTTGTCCACCATTTCCCTGAAGAACAAACCAAAACATTCCATCAAATAGGTCACATGGATAAAAATGGATCCTTGCGCACGGCTTTAAATCACATCAGGATGGAATTTAATCCCGCTCACCTGTAGCAGCTCACATACAGACGCTTATCCTTTCTGTGACTCAGGTAAATGTCGGCCATTTTCTCCTTGGCTTGGATGTAGTAGAGCTGCTCAGGTGTAATGTTTCTCAGCATGCTCAGAGCCAAGTCGGTGTCACCTCGAAACAAAGCCAGGTCTGCGTTGGCGATAGTGACGCGGAGTTCTTCAGTCGTCCCCGAGAACTCATTGATGGCATCTTGCATCACCTTGGCTGCTTCGTGCTGGAATGTTTGAATGCTATTTGAGTCCACAATAAAAGATTCGTAATATGGATTCTTTCTACCTGTTCTCCGTTGAGCCACAAGGCCTCTGCTAACTCCAAGAAGACGGAGACACAGTCTGCGGAACTCAGGTCGATTTTTTTATTTTTAGATTTAGCTGCTGATCCAGCCCTGCAGACTCCGGGAAGACTCAGTGCCATTTGTAAAATCTGGATCGCTTCAGTCAGCTCCCCCATTTTCTTCTTTGCTTGAGCCTTGATCAGGAGGTACAAGGGATGTTCCCGAATCTGGGATGGAGTAAGAAAACGTGTTGAAATATTTTTTCTATATCTTGAGTAGCCATGACACTCTCACCTCAAAGTTATGGCTGAGGCAGACTTCAAGCGACTGCGAACACAAAGTGAAATTGCTGCGCAACAAGTGGATCTGAGCCATGAGCAGATGCGCGTCCGTATGAGAAGGACATTGTTCCAAGCAGTGCTGCAAGCTGCTCTGAGCACCATCCACATCACCTGAATGGACACAGATTTGAAAAACTGGCATTTCCAGAAGCCCCCAAATGGCGTATTTCAACTGTCGTGCTCACCGGACTGATATCGGACTTTGGCTTGGAGGAAGAGGCCTTGAAGGAGCCCCGGCACAATCTTGACCACTGTGTCCAACAATGCAGCACAGTGCCTGAGTTGAGGAGCAGGAGACTGGCCCTGGGCTGGAGGCTAAAGCACATCAGAACATTTCACAACAAATCTTCCACAACACATTTTCAAGGTGGAAAATGAGACCCAAATTCTACCTTAGTGGGACACAGAGCAAGGTACTCCTTAACAATCTGTAAGAGGAAGTCAGGGTTCAACTTGTTAAAGTACTCCGCACCCAAAGGTAGACCCTGGAGAGTGGAGAAGTGAGTTTCCACAGCGTCGTTCAGGAGCTTGGTCACCTCTTCTTGAGGGTGGCGCTTTTTTATTGCCACAAGTGCACGCAGGTAAAGGAGGTCCTAATAAGATGGGGCAGAAAAAACCCAAAAACAAATAAACATTGTGCTGAGATATGATGAAAAAGAGAGATGTGAATTAACGATACCCCTGATTTTCCGATAGATTGCTGAATTTCCGTGAGAAATTCCAGCTGTTGGTCGGCATCTTCAAGGCGGCCTTCTATCAGCTGGCATCGAATAATACCTGTGTAACAAAATCACAAATAAAAAGTCTCATAGCCAAACAAGAAAAAAACTTATTTCATACAAATGTCAAAACTAAGCACTCGATGGTACAAAATAGCTCAATCAAATACACATAACGTCGCTAATATTCAAAATATTTCATCTGCGATATATTTTAACCTTATCTTATACGAGGTATGATTGAATATGCACGCTAGCCATGGCTTATTTGTCTTCGTTTAGTTATAATACCTGTTAGAATTTATCCACAAAGATAAATAAAAGCCATCATTTTACTTTACCAGTCAGTGCCGGGAGGCTGGTCTCATCCAGCGTCATGGCAGTCTTGTACCACTTTATGGCCTCCTTGACTTTCCCCTGAAGCACCATAAGGTAGCCCAACTCTGTGGCTAAATCCGAGTTCCCTTCTATCACGCCGTAAGCTTTTTCCACCATCCGGAACACCTGCTCAAGCACTTTTTCATTTCTGCCACACTAAGAGGAATCAACACAACTGGTGAAATTCCACATTTAACAAGCCCGAAGTAAAAACAAACAAGAAGAGTATGTCTTACAACTCTGGTGAATGCAAGAGACATTTTATAAGCCAGTTCAGGGTTTCGTGGTTCCAGCATGTCTAGACTGCTGATCAGGTTGGAAAGATGCTTTGTTGACTGCCAAGTGAGAAACACAAACAATACAAGTAACTCCATAAAGTCATATAATGTCATGAGATTGGAATTATGTGAATTTACCTCAGTAATATCTCCATTTTTACACAAGGAATGCAGAGTAAGCATTTGTAGTGCGTCCAGGTTGTTTTTGTCCATTTGTAAAAGTCTGAAATGATATACAAGTAAATTGAAATCCAGAATTGATAGGAACCATCTGACTGCTTACCTGATTGCAGCTTCAGTTGTTTGTTCCCAGTCTTGGAGGTTTAAAAACAGCTTCATCTTCTTAATAAGAGCAGGCAAGAAGCCAGGGAAAGTGGCAATGATCTTGTTAACCACATCTAATGCTCCAGAGTAATTCTGACGATATTCGTAGTATTGTGCCTATGACAGAAGAGACATCACAGCCTGATGGTGTGCAGGAAGGCAAAAATGTGACAAAACCAAGCACCTCAAAACTTGAGGAAGGAAATTCAATCAAAGCATTGTCATTAGCTTGCCTTTCCCATTAGAGCGAAAACATCTGGTCCGTCCTTCAGTCCTTCGTCAAAATATTTTCCAGCCTTTCTGGCAT
Source organism: Syngnathus leptorhynchus (assembly GCF_054491065.1). Classification (NCBI taxonomy): domain Eukaryota; kingdom Metazoa; phylum Chordata; class Actinopteri; order Syngnathiformes; family Syngnathidae; genus Syngnathus; species Syngnathus leptorhynchus. Next base: position 11,426,138 of record NC_141203.1, read on the forward strand.
ACGTATCCTTCCCACATGTCACATCGATCCATCCTTTCAGGATTATTCCCTAGAGAAAAAAAACAACAACAACTTTTTTCCCCCTCATTTTTGCGCAAATGACAACATGGTGGTCTTACCTCTTTGGAGTTATTGGAGAGTTTGATCATACGTTCTGTGTATTCTCTTGCTTTGTCATTCCGGCCTAACAGCCAGAGGAACATGCCAGCATGGTAAAGACTCTGGGGAGATGCACTTTTGCGGTCCTCCTTGATTTTCGCTTCGAGTTCTTGAACAACTTCTCCGTCTGGGGATTACAGATATGTTTAGAAAGCTCTTGTACATTTTTATGGAATCAATTAAAGGACTTTATTGTCTTACCAGGTTTTGCCTTTTTCTTCTCAGCATAGACAAGTGCCATCAGCGTGCACAGTGATACATCTCGTGCTTCTTTTAGCGTCTCCAACTCTGCTGTGGCTTCACGAATTGAATCTGGGGTTTTTTTTGGAGGGGGGGTCATGTGGTTAATAGTGAGTTAAGTACACATTAATAGGAGACACAATTGTAAACAGTATTTGTGTATTATTTTGTTCAGTTTACCTTGCATTAAAGTGCCATATCCGTGAAAGAAGGTGAGCACGGGGTCACTTCTGAATTTTGTCAGAGCTACTGCTGCAGCTTTCACAGCATGGTTGAAATATTTTTCGTTGCAATAGTATCTGATTAAAGTCTGAGGAAAAACAACAGAGTAAGTAATTGCAAATGACTTTGTTACTGTAAGTAGTAGATTTTTCAAGTCTCTGTACTTTGAGTTGACTAAGACGTTTCAAGTGTGCGTTTCAAGTCAGGAGTTAAATATGTAATTCTACGTTTATCAATGTTTTCACACATGTATGCGTACATTGACGTAAATACAATGTTAGCATTTTTTTCAGCAGTACATCACCCCAGAACAAACGCACTAACCAAAAAAACAACATGAGCACTCTTAAAAGCGCAATGTTCGCTCACCAATGTCTCTTCCGTCTCCATTTCGGCTGAGAAACGCTGACCAACGCAAATAAAAACCTATAAAACACTATTTTCCTGTTTGTTGGTAGCGTTTATGATTATCAACTACAGTCATGTTCCTTCGTCGTCTAGCAGGGTCTTCGCCATATTGAGTTCTCTCTTCTCGCGTTGCCTAGTAACCACGGACGGCTCATTCTTGTCTTCTTCGTGTTCATTTAGATGACGAGCGAAATACTGCCACCAACTGGGATAGTTGGAAAATGTTTTGGCGCCATCATGATTACATAAAATAACCTTAAACTTCTTATGAGAAGTACAATAACTGCCTTTTATCGACGCATCATAAGTTATTAAGAAAGTGGCTTTCAAGTTAAACGTAATACTGTAACAGAAAAGACGTTTTGGCACCCAAAAATAACATTCACTCCGCACTTAAGCTGTGTCAGCCAAAATGGAGACTAAAGATACAGCAATGGTAAGCAGATTTAAATTTTTATCGTTTTGAAAGAAAGTATGTGTTTAGAAGTCAACAAACATTGAAAAGCTGAATATATTTCACTCAGAGTAATGTTAGAAATGTCATTTTAGGGATACTTAAACTGAAAAAGGGCGGGATAAGCATTTGAACCTTTCAGTTTGGTTTTTAATTGTGATGCAGTTTTAAAGCAAACACTCTTTTACAGCAATATTGTTATTCAAAGAGTTCCTAACTTCAAATTACATTTAAAAATAATAGTGGTACACTACCAAACAAAAAAATAGTACAAAAAGATTAAACACAGTTCAATTATGTATTAATATACATTTCACTCTGCTGGCACAGATAGATGATAGATAGATGGAGCAACAAAGATCAAATATTTGTTGTAAATTATTCATTTGGGGAACAATTATCTGAAAATTTCTGCCCTCAACCTTGTTGGGAATGACTCATACAAACCATGCATTCAGCAATATAATTCTCTTTCTTAGTTTTTCATTGAGTAATCCTACAGAAAGAAGAACAACTTTGGTTTGTCTTCATTCAATTGTTCTTGCTAAATTCCTAACAATGTGATATTTTCAATAGGCTTTGATTAGATATTATTGCAATGGGAAATACTTCAATCATGTCGCGAAAGCCACAGCGACTGCGCAGAAGAAATTTCGCAATGAACCTGTCTTCACTGTCTTCCGTGCATACGGCACTTTAATGCAAGGTAAGATTAACGTCATCAAATAAAATTATACTCTATTGCTGTTCATCTGCTTTTCATTCATACATCAATTTCTACATTCAACCGCAGGTGACGTTCGACAAGCTTCAGCCGAGTTGGACTTAATAAAGGATCGATCCGACGTGTCTCTCTGCTCTCTCATGGCACTCGTCTACGCCGAGAAAAAAAAGAAATCGCCGGGTAATCCGTCAACGTTGATCGTAGCGCATTCACACCAATGTTATTTAAATGCACGTCTTCATAACCACAGACAAAGATGTCATCCGTGAGCTTGAATCTAAAATCAGAGAGGATCGCAAAAGTACACCCCCACAGAGTCTGTACTACGCCGCCATGTTTCTTTGGCTATTGGGCCGAAATGACAAAGCGAGGGAATACATTGAGCGAATGATCAAACTCTCCAATGGTTCAAAAGAGGTAAGACAAAAATTAACCTTGGTGTGTCATTGTGAGTTTTGTGAACTTTTCTACAGCTTGTGTTTACTGTGCAGGGAATAATACTGAAAGCATGGATAGATGTGATGTGTGGGAAAGATGACTATGCCAGAAAGGCTGGAAAATATTTTGACGAAGGGCTGAAGGACGGACCCGATGCTTTTGCGCTAATGGGAAAGGTAAGCTAACGACAATACTTTGATTGAATTTCCTTCCTATATTTTACATTTTCTTCAAATTTGTTGATAATAGTAGATTTCTGTTTGTTTGTCCCAGGCACAATACTTTGAATATTGTCAAAACTACTCTGGAGCGTTAGATGTGATTAACAAGGTCATTGCCAGTTTTCCCAGTTTCTTACCTGCTCTCATTAAGAAGATGACCCTTTTTTTAAACCTCCAAGATTGGGATCAAACTACAGAGGCAGCGGTCAGGTAAGAAGTTACAATTTGGAATCCGGAGAATAAAAAGTTGTCATGACTGGAAATGAACACACTTCTCATTTCAGGGTTCTGCAAATGAATACAAACAACCTGGATGCTTTACATATGCTAACTTTGCATTCATTATGCATCAATGGAGATATTCTCGAGGTAAAATAAAGAACAATCTTTTTGAGTAGGGGAGCAACAATATTCTTGTAACTTGTTGAAACCGTTTTTCTCCCTTGTGTCAGTCAACAAAGCATCTTTCCAACCTCATTAAAAGTCTGCACGTGCAGGAACCGCACAACCCGGAACTTGCGCTCAGGATGTCTCTGGCCTTCAGTCGAGTTGTAAGTTGACGCTTTCTCATGGTTTGTCACACGTGGGATGTGAACATCATCTGTGTTGATTCCTTCTAGTGTGGACGGAATGAGACGGTGCTTGAGCAAGTGTTCAAAATGGTGGAAAAAGCTTTCGATGTCACGCAAGACAACTCGGAATTAGCGGCAGAGGTGGGCTACCTTCTGGTGCTTCAGGGCAAAATCAAGGAGGCCACCAAATGGTTTAAGACGGCTATGACGTTGGATGAGATGAGCCTCACCGCACTGACTGGTAAGTGGACAGAATTTGTGAAGCTGAGCTTCTGTCAATATTCTTTTTTCATTGCACAGGTATGATTTGGTGCCAGTTGATAGAAGGCTCACTCGAAGAAGCAGAGAAAGATTTGGAATTTCTGATGGAGATTCAAAAAACCTCTGGAAAATCAGGGGTAAAGTTTTTATAATTTTTTTTTTAAGTGATGGCATTTTTTATTTTTTTTGTCGACTTTCATTAGGAAATCCTCTACCTACTGGCACTCGTGGCGATTAAAAAGCACCGTCCCCAAGAAGAGATTACCAAGCTCTTGAAAGACGCAGCGGCAACCCACTTCTCGACCGTCCAGGGTCTACCTTTGGGGGTGGAGTACTTTCAGAAACTGAACCCTGACTTCCTCTTACAGATCGCAAAGGAGTATCTTGCTCTTTGTCTCCCTAAGGTACGACTCAGGGTTTATGTTTCTAGATTACGTCATTTTGGCTGATCTTATTTTATTTTTTTCTTTAGCCTCCAGCCCAGGGCCAGTCTCCTGCTCCTCAGCTCAGGCACTGTACTGCATTGTTGGACACAGTGGTCAAGATTGTGCCGGGGCTCCTTCAAGGCCTCTTCCTCCAAGCCAAAGTTCGATATCAGTCCGGTGAGCACGACAATTGAAATACGCCGTTTGGGGGCTTCTGGAAATGCCAGTTTTTCAAATCTGTGTCCATTCAGGTGATGTGGATGGTGCTCAGAGTAGCCTGCAGCACTGTTTGGAACAATGTCCTTCTCATACGGACGCGCATCTGCTCATGGCTCAGATCCACTTGTTGCGCGGCAATTTCACTTTGTGCTCGCAGTCGCTTGAAGTCTGCCTCAGTCATAACTTTGAGGTGAGAGTGTCATGGGTACAAAAGGTACGTGAAAAATATTTCAACACGTTTTCTTACTCCATCCCAGATTCGGGAACATCCCTTGTACCTCCTGATCAAGGCTCAAGCAAAGAAGAAAATGGGGGAGCTGACTGAAGCGATCCAGATTTTGCAAACGGCAATGAGTCTTCCCGGGGTCTGCGGGGCTGACTCAGCAGCCAAGTCCAAAACGAAAACAATCCAGCTGAGTTCTTCTGACTGTGCCTCCATCTTCTTGGAGTTAGCCGAAGCCTTGCGGCTCAGCAATAAACAGGTACAAAAAACTTTTTCAATTGTGTTTCTGGTAGATTTTTTTATTTTTATTTTAGTTTCATAGTCACATATATTGATTGTCTTTGCAGCAAGAAGCAGCCAAGGTGATGCAAGATGCCATCAACAAGTTCTCCGGCACTCCCGAGGAGCTTCGAGTTACTATCGCCAATGTCGATCTGGCTTTGTTTCACGGTGACACAGAGTTGGCACTCAATATGCTGAGAAACATTACACCTGAGCAGCTCTACTACATTCAAGCCAAGCAGAAAATGGCCGAAATTTACCTGAACCACAAAAAGGATAAGCGTCTGTTTGTGAGCTGCTACAAGTGCGTTGCATCTTCGTGTAACACTTGCTGAATATTTATTGTAGAGAATCAAAATTATAATTTTATATTGGTCATTTCTCCAGGGAAATAGTGGACAAGCTACCCAGTCCTCATACATACGTCTTACTCGGGGAAGCTTACATGCATATTTTAGAGGTAGGTGGCAAATGTACTTACTGTGTGTTTGTGTAGTGGTAAACGTAAAAATTATTTACAAATTGTAATGTGTCTTGCCACTCACCCTAAACGATTGTGCTTTCAGCCAGAGAAAGCCATTGAAGTGTATGGACATGCTTTGGAGAAAACACCAAAAGATGGAGCTCTGGTCAGCAAATTTGGAAAGTTTTTAGTCAAGACTCATTACTTTGATAAGGTTTGTAGGCTCTATATTTTTTTTTCCATTTAAAATGAGGATCAGAGCAAAGCCATTGTTGCCACACACAGGCATTACATTATTACGAAGCTGCACTGAAGACCGGACAGCAGAACTTCCTGCGCTATGACCTGGCCGAATTGCTGATGAAGATGAAGCAATACGAGCGCTGTGAGAGTGTTCTGCTTGAAGCGCTCTCCCATAAGGCAGGTACTTAGTGCTACTTATACTCTTCAGCCAACACGTTGAAAACATCACAAAAAACAGATGACTGGCATGGAAAATAATCCACTCTAGTTTGAGCCAGATCAACAAATCCAAATCGCACCTCAGAGATTTTGCGTACTAAAAAAAAATCTTTTCAAACGTTAATTTTTTCCTAAAATGTTTCCCCTCACACGCTCTACAAAATTCTATTTATTTCTTCATTTTATTTTTTCAAATTTTTCCACGGGGTGTCCAAGTGACTGGATTAACTGCACTGGCAGACGATTGCCGTTGTCTGATGCTGTTGGCAAAAGTCCAAAATAGGATTGACAAAGCAGAAGAAGCTTTAACATCCCTACAAAAGGTAAGTTCTATTTTTTTATATGCTTTTCAGGCTACATTTGCACTAAGTTCCCAGCCCATGTTAATTTTTGTTTTTGTTTGGCGATGATCCTTGAACTGAACACATTCGATGGACACCTCTCGACCTTTTACTCAAACTAGCAGTTCAGAATACTCAAGCAACTGCGCCATTGTGCCATTTAGCTGCCATCTTGTGACTTGAGCTGATGAAGTCCATTCTCTATTTCCATTCGATTATTATTGTCATTGCCAAATGGGACTTTTGCCAGGCGTGGGACGTACAAGCCAAAGTACTGAAGCGGGTGCCGTTGGAGCAACCTGACAGCTTTGACGTCCAGAAGCAGCTGGCTGCCAAGATCTGCACCGAGATAGCCCAACACTACACTAGTCAGAGGGTTTACGACAGAGCCGTGGAGTTCTACAAAAAAGCTCTTGTGCATTGTGAGACGGACCACAAGGTGGGTACTGCTACCGAATCCCAACGGAAGCAGCAAGAATCTCATCCATGTGGAATGTCACATTTCAAAAGAGTGTCGTATTGAGTAATTCACAAAACACATCATTTTAGTTGATGCTGGAGCTGGCACAGATATTCCTCACGCTAGATGAAGTCGATGCATGCCAGGAGCAATGTAACGTCATCCTGAAGAAGGACCAGTTTAATCAAGATGCAACTCTGGTGGGTTCTGTCTTGTGTCTTTCACCTCATGTCTGGCCTACCACAGTGGAACATCTTTCAACATATGTTTGTGTTTAGATGATGGCCGAGCTTATGTTCAGGAAAAAAGATCATGAACAAGCAGTTTTCTATTATCAGCAACTGCTGGAGAGCAAGCCAGGTGCTAAATCGCTATGTTTTGAAAATGTACAGACAGTCTGTAATCGGCCTCTTTAAATGAATTTAAATTTAAATCTGTGTTGTTGTTTCAAGAAAACTTCTCAACAGTGTCACGTCTCATTGACTTACTAAGGAAGGCGGGAAAGTTGGAAGACATGCCCGGATTTTTTGAAAGGGTGGAAAAAGATTCTCCCAGCGTTACATTTGAACCGGGCTTTAACTATTGCAAAGGACTTTATTTTTGGTGAGTCTGCTCTTTCTTGAGGTTACAAGTAGCATTTATTTTGCATAATGTATGACTCCATTTGTGCCTGATGCTCAGCTCTATGGGAGAACCCAATGCTGCTCTGCATCATTTCAACCAAGCCCGAAAAGACAACAAGTGGGGTCAAAGTGCTGTCCATAAAATGATTGACATCTACCTCAATCTCAACAATGACATGATGGGAATCGAGTTATGTCACTTAGATTTCAAAACTGGGTAAGATTCAGAAAAAAGAACCTGTAACGTAAGGACAAAAGGCTGAACTTTCCGGGTTTACTCTCATCAGGAGCTCCACAGAAAAGCAGGAAATGGAGAGGGTTGCTGTGGCAACAGCTCATCTGCTCTTGAAGGAATTGAAGCCAGAATCACCTGGAGGACATTTAAAGCTCCGTATGCTCGAGAACTACTGCTTACTGGCCACGAAACAGAAAGCTAATATAGAGAAAGCCCTCTCTGTTTTTACCGAGATCACGACTGGTATGGTAAGAAAACTTTGTTCTTCTCAATTTGCCAAAAAGTAAAAGCATCAAAGGTAATGTCGTCGTCTTGAGATCGTGTGATTGTAATGTTTGAATTCAGGAAGATCATGTGCCGGCACAGTTGGCCATTGCAACCACTCTCATGATGTTGAAACTAACCATCCAAGCAAGAAACCGGTTGAAACATATCGCAAAAATGACCTGGAATATTGTCGACGCCGACGAGTTTGAGAAGAGCTGGCTGCTCCTGGCTAACATCTACATCCATTCGGGAAAGTACGACCTGGCAGATGACCTCCTGAACAGATGTCTCAATTATAATAAGGTCAGTCACTGCTTTAATGCTGTATGTTGGTTTTTTTTGGACCATCCCATCGCAGCATCATTCAAAACCGTACTGAGGACAAATAGGAAGACCATTCTAATTGATTTTTTTTTTTTCAGTCATGCTGTAAAGCGTATGAGTATCGAGGTTTCATTCTGGAAAAAGAGGAGGCATTTCGAGAGGCAGCATTCAACTATAAACTGGCTTGGAAATATGGAAATCAATTTAACCCAACCATTGGTATGTGGATAATTATTTATCTTAAAGTTTGTTTCAAAACGAAAGCAGTCATAATATAATATGTTATGTCTCAACAGGATACAAACTTGCTTTGAACTACTTCAAATCGAAACAGAATTTTGACGCCATCGATGTCTGCCATAAGGTGACGAGATGTTTGCATCCTTCAGTGCGCCTGTATGTGAGTGCATATTTGTTTTATTTTATTCTCAGATCTTTTCTTTGCATCTATCTACAGGTGCTTGCTACTCATCCAAATTTTGTAAAAATTAAAAAGGACATCTTAGAGAAAGCTTTTGCTGCCTTGAGGCCATAGATAGACGTTTGACAGCCAGCCAGAGAAGCATTTCCTTACGACTTCAACGTAATTACTGCGCAGTGTCTTTAGAGTAACTAGAACTCTTCTTTAATTGAACACTTAGCAATATCACATGCCTACAAATTGGTCATGTGATATTGTAGTGTTTCTGTCATAGTACCTGTCAAATAAAAGCCATTATTTTCAATCAGTGAGTAGTTGAGTGGGAGGTGTGTCCTAGCTTGCTAATATTAGCTTCACATGCTACTGAAAGTGCTTATCATGCAGTGGCCGTACACTTTTTCAGTTACGAGATGAAACTAAGATATTAGCACTCATTAACGTTGCTTCAGAAAACATTCACACGAAATTTAAAAAAATGTAAGCGGCTCACTGTTCGCTTTAGATACTATGACATGATTGTTAGCTACAATGTTCAACAATCATTCTCAAACTTGTATGATATATTTAGAAAAACATGCCCATAAAGCCTTTGCATTGGTTAACCTCAGTATTATATTTCCATCCGGCCATGGGTATTTTCTGCTCCAGCATTACGTAACTGCGTGCATTGACTGATAAGTTTGAACTGTTGACGTTTACAGAGTTGATTCAATAGTGGGAGCGGCATGTGTCCAGCACGGGTACAACTGTTCCAGGAGAGACCTTTCCAGGCCGTGTCAGATATTATTTAGTCACTAACTGTGGCACATAATCGTTAACTCTCTGCGGCACATATCGATGCAAGTGTAAATCACATTGGCGGTGCAGCCGAGGCAGCTGTCGGTATCCCGTCGCGCGCAACGTAGTCCACGGACGTGATCAGATACTGTCGCAAGAGAAGTACATACTTATTTTTAGTCATACAAGCAAATTAGCATTGTAGAGAGTAGTTACATGATTGAGGTGTTGTACATCACAAAAGGCCATAAATATTGCATGCGCTGGTGCACTTAAAAGGAATGCTTCTGAAAACCTTTTAGAGGAAAGACTCAGGAATATGCATGCCCCCGGTTGTACTGCTGCAGCATTCTAATGGCCATCTCCATTGTGGTTTGTATGGGCCTTTATTGATCAAGTCATCCTTGAGTCATAGTGCTCAAAGATGCAGCCAGCTCCCTTGCTAATGAACTCCATATATATATATATATATATATATATATATATATATATATATATTTTATTTTTTTTCTCAACATGTTGCGTGATTAGCGCAGGCTGTTTGCATTCAGGTGCCAATTCACTTCAATGATGTCATTTGGAATTTAAACTGGACAGGTGGAGTACGAGAGACTTTTTAAGGAAGTGGTTCAATTGCGATTTAGTGCTCGGGGAAAGTGCGTGCGTGTGTCACTTGGACATCGGGGAGGGCTGGGAGAAACTAACCGCAACCTAATCTAATGGAATCGCCTTCCCATTTTAGGTAAATAGAATTAGAGCTCTTATGGGGAGCATTCTCAGATTTCTCTCTCTCTCTTTTTTTTTTTTTGTACTGTACTCTGAAGGCGGAAATAATCCACTCTATATAAATGACCAATTGACCAAAGAAGTCTTAAACCTTTGTGTGGGATTCCGAGGTGCTCGTTCATGAGCTCAGGAATGACACAGATGGACTCATCCAGTACTTATTCTGAACAAATAGTCTAATATAGCTAGACAGCAGTCACAGCAGTCGGTAATCGCGAAGGGGGCTTCCTTCTGCAGTCACTCTGTTGCCCCGCCCTTCTAACAATCGTCCATGTGAGACGTGACGGTTGAAACAGTCAATAACTGGTCACCATTCTTTTGTTTGTACTTCGGGTTTAGCTGTCACAAGCAGTAAAATGGCTGTCGGGCTGTAATAAATATTTGGACTATTATAAATTATTAATAAAATACTCCACCCACTTAAGATCCTAATTGTTTCCGGCAAAAGCCACAGAGCACACTCACAAACCAGAATAGAGCTCGTTCGACAGAGATTAGTTGAAACATAATACAGGATAGGAGGAAAAATCATGTCAGAAATGGGATGAATTTGACAATAGAAAAACAACACTTGATTGTTGCCCCACAGCTGGAGTGGTGCAGACACAGATAATGACAGTTTGCGTCTTTATGAGAGAGAAAAATGTACAATATTATAGAGTGCTATTTTTCCATATTTAAAAAAACAACAACACAAAAACCTTTTGGAGGGGGTGGGGGCTGCAACACATTAAGTCTAAGTTTATTTATATCAGAAAATCGTACACACCCGGGTGACATCATGGTGAAATCATTGTCATTAAACGAGAAAAGAAATGTATTAGGCATACTTGAGGTACATGTCGTCTTTATTCTTTTGGCTTTTCACTGAAATGGGTTATAGCAGTGTTTTGCATGCAGTATCGTTTATACACTACAAGCATTATGCATATTAATGACGGGAGATATTTGAGTCTGTTATCCAATGCTTTTGTCATCATGATCAAAACAATTTATGTATTGAATGTTTGAGTGACATGCAAAACATATTCACATTCATGTAATGATGCTCTCATAACATGGAACAGTAGATGTATTTTGCTATATGGGAAAACCAAGCCAATGTTAAAAATGTCACAAGAAAATGTAAACACAAGTAGGAGGTCACGCTAAATTTGTGACGACTTGTACAATCATTTAAAAAAAAAAAAAAAAACTTCCCGCAACCATCTAATTTTGATATAAATCGTGATAAATATTATGAGGTAAAACAAAAATCCATTTAAATGTCAGACACAAATATTTATGACACACAGGCTTAAATTAAATGGAAGAAAAAAAAAAAAGAAGCAGCTGCAATTAACCGGGGTGTCTTTTGAAAAAGTAGTGACCTTTTTAATGGCTTGAGCATTTGCAATTCACAGCTTCTGCTAGCTATTCAAATCTCAGACTGCCTCAATAAAACCGACCATTTGGCTTTATATCCTAAATAACCAATATTATGCAGAATCTACAACTTTGTAGTCATGAAATAATATGCTTGTTGATGTATTAGCTACAACTTAAAACAAACAGTAAGACATGAAGGGAAGACCTGTCCTAGGCTTTCGTAACAGGTTTGAGAACTGACTAGTGACACTGACGCCCCAACTGAGACAATATTACTGATAATCAGTCTGGCTGGAGTCTATTCTTAGAAATTTCGGGATACGTAATCAGCATTATGGAAAATGGTACACCGGAAAACACAGTGACCTGAGATAACCGCGATGATGATGCAACAAAAGTGAATGTGCAAAGTTTTACTGGCCAAGTGTGACTGATCTGACACTTGACAGGTCAACGTGATGGACTCGTTTAAACTTTAGCTGGCAGGGATTCCCAACTATGTTTGCCAAAGGAAATTGTCTAATTGCACTTGGTTGGTCCAAATGTTTAGTTACTACAAATAATATAGCTTTGTCTAGTGACAGGAAGAACCATTAAATGCTCTTACACTAGAAGTCAGAAGGACATTTTTGGGCAGTTTACTGTGAGATTTTTTATATATTGTAAAAAAAATGTTGGGAATCACTGGCTTGAGTTCATGTATCTGTTAACATGGAAGATACAGTGGAAGATCCAAAGTCAGCTAACTCGGAATGAAAATTTGCAAGTGCTAAAGTAAACAGTTTATTATATACTGTAGTTCCCTTCAGGCTTGTATCACAAATTTAAAAAAAATCACCTGTACATTTAATGCAATTTTTGCACCGATGGTATTCGCTGTATAGTAAATGGTATGGAAAATTGTTGACTCGGAAGTCAACCAAAGTGACAGAATGGATCGTCAACTTTGGATGTAGCGCTGTATTTAATAAATCGGCCATGTCATGTTATTTGCTTCGCATTACGAAGCAAGCAGCTGATGAAAATATCCTCCACACCACATGCATAATTCGGGAAATACATTCATGTGAATCCACATTGGCTGCAGCAAGTCTGACGTTTTTTTTTTTTTCAAGTATTCTAGACAGCTAGCGTGAAAGCAATCATGAACAAACCGCACGTTTCAAAAGTAAAAAAAAAACAAAGCGTATGAAAAGGCAATCGACAGATTCCAAAAGAATTTCTTCGCTTTTAAAATAAGTCGGCAAAACAATTCACCAGTCAGTGATATAGTTATAATAACCCAAGACACTGTGTAGCAGAGCTAAGCTGCAAGAGAAAGTAAAGCATGAACTACTGCGTCTTTTCGAACACTTGAGAAATGTTGCCCATCCTTTCTCAACAGTCTCGCTTCTAGAAAATAGTTTCACTGCTGCCTGAATGAGCCACGTTTCCCTTTTAGGCACCAAACTTTCGGCTCATGAGCGAAAAAGTCAGTTTGGCATAGATAATAATCCATACTTTGAGAAAGAGTCCAATGCCACTGTAAACATTTTGTCATTACTTACAATGTCTTTGCAACATCTCCCACATTCTTATGACTCATGCTCCGTGCCGTCTTTGCCATTGTCGTTTTCAGACGGTTGATAGGTTGAAGGTTCCTTTATCTCTGAGCTAGAAACTTCATTGAGTTTGTCCGTAACGGGGTCTTCTTTGTCGACTGGCTTTTCATCCTTTGGAATGTCGTCTTTGGCTCCCGCCAAGATTTTGGCAGCGGCGTGTCTCCGCAAATGCTCTCTGAATGCTCTCTGGATGACCGTGGCCGACGTGTCCTCCTGCCTGCGGCGAAGGGTGGTGGTGATAGGTTCGTAGGACAATTTGGAAGGATTGGAGGCCATGAATCTTTCTTCCATTTGCGCCCTTAGTATGTCCATCTCCCCACCCTCACCCAACACCCGTTTAGTGAAAGCGAAGAGAATGTCTAGGCAGTGGATGCGTTCGCCGCTCACCATGGGAAGATCCATCGAGATGAGTTCGATCTTGTTTGGCTTGGCTATGCGCAACGGCGGGTCCAAAGCATCGGCAAATTCCGACAACTTGTCGTACTCCATGAACTGGGTTGCGCTCGGATCAAACTTTTCCCAAACCTCGTAAAACATTTCGAAATCATCCTCGCTCAGAGGGTCGGCGCTCTCCTCCGTGGCTACGCCAAAGTTTTCCAGGATGACCGCAATGTACATGTTTATCACAATAAGGAAGCAGATGATGATGTAGCTCACAAAGAAAGCGATGCCGACCGAAGGAGTGCCGCAGTCACCTTTGACGGCGCTGCCGGGATGCTCCATGTTACTGTCGCAGTCGTCTTCGTATTTGTTGAGAATGGGAGCCAGGAGGCCGTCCCACCCGGCCGAGGTGGTGATCTGGAACAGGCAGATCATGCTGTTGCCAAACGTCTCAAAGTTGAAAAGGTCGTCGATGCCCGATTCCTTTTTCACGTAGGCAAAGTTTGACATGCCAAAGATGGCGTAGATAAACATCACCAAAAAAAGCAGGAGACCAATGTTGAACAAGGCAGGGAGCGACATCATCAAGGCAAACAAAAGGGTGCGGATTCCTTTGGCACTTTTAATAAGGCGGAGGACGCGGCCGATTCGAGCCAGCCGGATGACTCTGAACAAAGTTGGTGACACAAAATATTTCTCAATCAGCTCAGAGAGAGACATACCTGAAGGTGTAAGGAAACATTTGTTAGTCGAACAGAAAACCTCATTGACTCTCTACAAGAATTACACGGTCAATGCCGATGAATCGTACCGATAATTGAGAGAACGACGACGATGAAATCAAACACGTTCCAACCGTTGGTGAAAAAGTACTGGCGGAGTGCGATCATCTTCAACAAACACTCGCCCGTGAAGACGCAAATGAACACCCCGTTGATCCAGCTGAGAATTTCCTTCTTTTTATCCGACTGGTCGTCAGTTTCCACCATCATAGCAACCATGTTTAGCCATATGAGAACCATGATCACCACATCAAATGCTTGTTTTGTGGTCATGTCAAATATATAGGCTTGAATCTTGTTCTGAAATGGAACACAGACGGTGATGATGAATAGAAAAATCTAGAAGGCCGATGAGATTTGAACGGTACATACCGATGGTCTGGGAATAGGTTTTTGTGGTTTCTTGGAGCCCAGCTTTTTCATGGCATTGTAGTATTTCTTCTGTTCTTCAGTCATGAAGATATCTTGGCCTCCAAAGTATAGAGGGAATGTGACGTATGTTAAATCACTGCAAAGCAAATAGTTATTGAACGTCAAAATAACAGATTTCAAATACTTTGGAACTTCTAAAGTCAGACGTACTATTTCGAGAGTGACCTAAAATACGCCTTCCAGTAAAAAATTGCAATCCAATTAGCTTGCTCGAGCCTCCGCATATCTCGTAAATCAAACACAGTTGCGGATAGATTGTGTCTGTCCTTAGAGCTTCCGTTCAAAGTCAAAATCATATACAGTACTTGCTTACAATACAAAAGAACTTATCTTTCTCTTTTGCTGGTTGAAATTGTCAATGATGACACCAATGAAGAGGTTGAGTGTGAAGAAGGCGCCGAATATGATGAAAACAACAAAATACAGATACATCTTGAGGTTGATCTCGTAATCTGGCTGTTCTTCATGCTAGAATAGTACAAGATTAAATATTATTTTTGGCTCCCGACAGAAACCAGTGGAAAAACGCAAAATGTAAAATGGCATCACCTTGCTTGGAGAGTCGACCGCAGCATACATGATGTCCATCCAGCCCTTAAACGTAGCCTGTGTACATATTCCAAATCAGCCATTTAAAAATCAAGCATATGTTTACAGACGGATTCATCGGACGTTGACGTCACTTACCACTTGCAGCAGGGCGAGATAACCAAGTCCCACATTGTCAAAGTTGATTTTAATATTCTTCCAACGTGCGACATCCTTCCCCAAGGCCAAACATTGTGTCATGTTCTTCACCACACTGGGCGGGAAACGCTCATCTGTGGTTTTGTTGACACAGTGGTAGTACTTTCCGGCAAATAAGTTCACGCCCATGATGCTGAAGATGAGCCAGAAGATGAGGCACACCAATAGTACGTTGAAAATGGAAGGAATTGCCCCCAGCAGTGCATTGACAACCACCTGCATCAACACCCAAAGATGTATAACTACATGTAGTCCAACAAAATAAATGAACATTAGCGAGTGAATATCTTCCTCATGCCAAAAACATCAAATTGATGATAAACTATCAGAAGTCTCTCACCCTCATCCCCTCGAACCTCGAAAGGGCTCTCAAGGGCCTTAGAGCTCGAAGGGTTCTCAGAGACTTTATGGCCCCTAATTCGGCAAATCCCATAGTGTTGGCTACCAGACTGACCAGTGAAACCTAGATCACAAAACGACAAAAAGATGCTGGCACTCACCTCAATCAATGCCTGAATGGACGCCCTAGTGCAACTTACAGCAACAATGAGGAAGTCAAGCCAACACCAGGCATTTGTGAAATACTTGGCATAGCCGTAGGCCACCCACTTCAGTAACATCTCTAAGATGAAGATGTAGGTGAACATTTTGTCCGCGTACTCCAACATTGCTTTGATGCTCTTCCTGGTTTCGATGTAGACGTCTTCAAAAGCCTGTTTATGAACAAAACAGTACCAACGATTTTGATGGAAGGTGTTGACGTCACTAGCAAACTCTCCAAGGTAATTCAAGACTTACTAAAGCGCCACTACTAAGCAGGATCATGAAAATGATGAAGCTCTCGAACCAGTTGTGCTCCACGATTCGGAAACAGGTCTTTCTGATAGTCCACCATATTTTCCACCAGCCCACCTCAACATTGACTTGGCAACACAGGAACCTCTGCACACAGACTGAAAAGGAACAATCGACAAGCACGACTTTTAATTGACCGTAAAGATCAGTCACGCTTATGTTTGGACTGGTGCTCACCGTCAGGAAAGCAGGCGTCTGGTTCCATAGATTCCTCTAATTCATAATCTAGAGAGTCTCCGTCTTTTTCTCCCAAGTCCACCGTGCTGCCCTCAGACGTGCTGATTTGGCCATCGTCATCGATGGTCTAAATCAATGAAACCGAACAAGCACGATAAATTCCAGATGTTGACACATACATAATCCTTCCCCTTAAAAAAAATATATATATATTTTTTCCATGCCTTCTCCTAATGATGAAACACCTTCAGGAGCCTGCGGAACACCACAGAATGTGCTTACAGTAAACATAAGCATATATATACCATTAAACATTTATGCTGAAGACCCAGGCAAACTATCGAGGCAAAAGTATCCGAACACACTTCCTAATCAATTAAATAATCAATCGGCCCTTGGACTCCACCTTATATTTCCCCCTGAATCTTAATTATTCATCTTACTGAGGTCAACTTTATGCTTGTGCAGAAGTTTAAGTAAACTTTTGAGAGAAAGACACCCTTATCTGTAATAGCAAGACGTCCCAATAATTCTCATGATAATAGTAATAATAATTCATGACAGCGCAGTTGTACACGACGGTGAACGACAACCACAATACAAAACATATTGCGGATTTAATACCAAAGATTCGATAGTATATCGGCATAAGCACAAAATCCAATCCAACATTTCCCTCGTGGTAATAATGTTGACGCATGTATCCAGGCAGCGTTGCTCTCTCTCCCAGCCTTTGCACAGGGCGTGTCTGCTAAGAGTTAGAGCCTGAAAGGTTTCCTGGTAAATACTGGACGAGCCCCTCCACTGTCCTGGGACTGGCTAATGCAGTGCGGGGAATGATGTAAGCATGTAACTGTGATATGCTTGCAGCACTAAAGTTAATGTCTTTGTGCCACCAATTAAGCTTTAAATATACACTTGAAAATATGTCAATTATTTGTGATAAATTTGTGCGCAAAATGAATAGCAAGTGATTAATGTTATACTACTTTATATGTAACATAATAGTCTTCATTGAAAGTATTAAAGCCACAGGACATCAGGAAGTGAGGAGAAAATATTCAATAATCAATTTTTTTCTAGTCGTTCCCATTCCAAACACTACCATATTATACCCTAAACCCTGCGCTCAGAAAAAAAACTAGCTAGCGCTACTGTGAGGGAGAACAAATTACCCAATGACAAGACATTATTTCTCCGAGGTGGACTGGCGCCATTTGGGGGAAGGGGGGGCTTCCTGTGTGTCACGAGCTCACGGCTGAGCTCAACTGAATAATAACAATTAATAGTAAGGGCAACAAATCTTATAACCGATACTGCAAATGAGGTTGTGGGACAGGGGGAAGAATGAGCAGAAGAATTGTTATTTGTGTCTTTATCACATTTCAAAACGAAGATGCCAAAATGTGCCGCCGCTTAGTGACGGGGGGGGGGGAAATTCAAGCAGAAATTTGAAGAGCATCCTTACCACACGGCATCCCGCTGGATCGGACGAGACACTGCTGAAGTCCTCAGTGTTGAGGTTTTCAAAGTCAGACTCTCCCACCGCAATGGGAACATGGAGAGTCAGACTAGGGTTGTTGATGAAAGACATAATGGAATCATCAGTCTTGCTGCATACAATGTATTTGTCCCCACTTTTGTCCACTCCGGTCACATCGCCATTTCCGTTCCTCGGTAGCTCCTTAATGGTATGGTTGGGGACGCCGTTGGGTCCTGAAGTTTTATGAAAATCCTCTAGGGATGATTTGTCCTCTCCCTGGTTTTGCCCGTTATTCCCCATACAGACACTGTGACAAGTTCTCTGAAGTAAGGATTTGACAAAGGCGATGCCTTTATGGATCCGTGCGATAGCGATCTGCAAATTGTTTGTGTCGCTGTCGTCCTCAGTGGCAGCCAGGTTGTCCGCACTGAATGAGCTCAGTAGCAAGGCCAGGAACAGGTTGAGCACCTAGCAGATCATAAAAAAGACCAGTAAGATCAACATCTATAAATATCGTAAGACTACGAAAGCTTTGCGTACAAAACATGTTATTTTAAAGATCAATCGTTTGTATCAATTAGCTTGACCGATAGATTTGGATGACTCGGAGTTATGAATTGACCACAAGAGATGAAAATGTACCACGAGGTTTCCAATAACCATGACCATCATGTAGACAGTGATGCACATGGTTGGTCCAGCCACCTCCATGCAGTCCCACATGGTCTCTATCCACTCTCCACAAAGCACTCGGAACACAATGAGGAATGAATGGAAAAAGTCACTCATGTGCCAGCGGGGCAGGGTGCAGTCGCTGGAGATTTTACACACACAATCCTTGTAGCTTTTCCCAAATAGTTGCATGCCCACTACAGCAAAGATGAAGACGATAATGGCCAGCACCAGTGTCAAGTTTCCCAAAGCCCCTACAGAGTTGCCAATGATTTTGATAAGGGTGTTGAGAGTCGGCCACGACTTGGCCAACTTGAACACTCGCAGCTGTCAAAAGGACAAAAAAAGGCCAGAATTTAAGAAGACTTCAACTTTGTTCACAGAATGTTATACATGTTAAAACTCACCAATCGGAATGATCTCAAGACAGACATTCCAACAACGTTGGACAACCCGAGCTCCATTAAGCTCAAACTGACAATGATCCCATCGAAAATGTTCCATCCTTCCTGAAAGTAATAGTAGGGATCCATAGCGATGATTTTGAAGACCATTTCAGCTGTGAAGATGCCAGTGAATACCTTGAAGAAACAGAAATACCCTCTCATCATAAACTATCTACAGATATGAGATTTCTAAATCAAAAACCTCTTTACAGATTCTTGAACTCACCATGTTGCCCACACTCAGCGTCTTGGAGAAGTCTTTAGTCATTGGGTAGTGCTCCATGGCCATGAATAAGGTGTTGAGTACAATGCAGATAGTGATTGCTAAATCCGTAAATGGATCCATCACAATGATTTTGACCACCTTCTTGATCTTAAGCCAGACTGGACAACACTCCCAGATGAGGAAAGTGTTTGCAAAACTATACCAGCAGGGGGGACACTTTTGTCTCGATTCCTCAAGCTCTGTTGCAAGATTGGAATACCGCTGGTCAACATCTTGGGGATGAAAACTGGACACAAACATCGAACCTACCTTCCATTGTGCTGGTTATGACACTGGCTACGCTAAAAGTTCTGTTCCTGACCCCTGGGTCCTCAGGAAAGTCTGTACATTCCTGGTTGGTTCCCCCATCAGTGTCCGTGGTGTCCGCCTGGAGGGAGAGAAACACTTTTGTAAATGCCGAGAGTGTCAATGAGAAATACTAAACATTTCAACATTGTGAGGGATCATTTATCCATTCCAAAGGTTAGGATTACTTTCTCAAGATCCTTACAGTTCAGTTCAGTGTTGGCCTGATCAAGGGTATTTGGGATAGCAAACAAATGAGTACTGAAACCAGGTCAGTTCAGGTTGGATATTTTGGACCGTCCTGAAGTGGAAATACCAGAAAATAACTGAACTGAACTGGACCATACCGCACGAAATAAGGCGTCCGATCATCTTTTATAGTCCTCGTTAAGGTATCTCGGGATTGCTATGAAAAACCACCATCGGACCCGTTTAGCTTTGCATGCTTTACAAGATAGTCAGCAAAGGAATACTACTGAGGTGAAACGATACGGGACAACCCTTTCTTACTTTGTCTCTATTGGAGGTCCTATCTACGAGTTTAGGACGAAAGAGCCCCATAGGTGATAACGGGATTGAATCGACACCCATTAAGGACACTACTCCGTTGCAGTCTACAGTGCTCTGCTTCATCCTGCAGGGTGAAAGCACGGGATGTGGCAAGAAGCTGGATTGGCTGATACTGCTTCCGTGGCGGTCACACCTCCGGGTAAAAAACAAAGAAGTTCTTCGACTCCGGTTGTCCTCAAAAATGCTGTTCTCATCATCTGCAAACTCATTTTCTGAGCCGACATCTTGTGATTGGCTTTGGAAACTGAAAAGGCTGGTCCTGCTGTTCCGTCTGGATGAGAATGGGGGTCCGTGAATACTCAGAAAGGACTAAGAGAGAAAGATATTCTTCAGTAGCAAGGACGAATACACGGGGAGTGTGAAGAAGAAACAACTTTAGAACGATCATATGAGCTGATGACATGAAAGGGGCGATGAAGAGTGGCGAGATGATAAGGATGATGACCAATGCGCAAATTAAAAGCCATATTTGCCATGACTGAAAACCACGAGGATGAGGAGGAAGGAAGCAACTGCTATTGATGCTGGCGCTAATGGTCTAAAGCATTTCAAGGAAAGCCAAATGAAAAAAAAAGCATCTCGGTGACATCATCAGCAATGACGAGAGTTGAGAAGAAGATTTTGATGATGATGACGATGCGCCACGAGCACGTAAAGAAGCGGATTTTTCAGGCTTAGTTTTCAATGAAAATAACAGCATGGATTTCTGAATCAAGAAGATAATGTCAGCTTGGACATGCAAGGCGTAACAACTTATAAGTCTCAAGTCTTCATTAATTTGATACATACAGTGGAACCACTGAGGTCAATGCCTCAGTTTTTGTATTCCAAAACATGTTCCAATCTAAAAGGATGGAACTCGTGCATTTTGAAAAATCCTTTATTTGGAGGTAGAATTTGAAATTACATTTGACTTCTTAGGTTCCACTGTATTTAAGATGAACGGATGGACAATATGTCACAATGCGTGTGAGGTGTTGCCATGGTAACTCGGTTGAATTGCCTTCAAATAACAGCCTTTTTTAAAAAATCTAAACATTTAGGGCCTGATTTACTAAGATACCAAAAATTGGCTGTGATGGTTTTCACCATGAAATTTTGGAAGAGCACGACAAGCATTTTGAGCGTCAGGAAACAAACCAAATTCTGGCTGTGCCAGTAAATCAGGCCTTCAGAGCATCATTACGTTGTTAAGCCAAGACACAGAACACCACGGACAGATGAGCTGTCAATTGGTACTGAACCTGGTGGGCTGATGAGCACTTCATGTCATAGTTGAGCACATTGGGCTCCATAGAGAAGCGACATCGGGCCTTCTTAATACTCTCCTGAGACTCGGACTTTGAGACCTTGCTCTCGTCTTTTCTTTTTCTCCGCCTGTTGCTTCGCTCTTTGGCACTTTTGGAGCTCAGCTTGGAGGTTTCCGAGGAACTCTCCATCATGCCACCGGCGGGGTCGCTGACCTCGCCGTGCTCTGCGGACACCACCGCTGTGGCCTGGAGAGGGAAATGTCAGATTTACAAAAAGCACATTTGACGGAGACAATTTTATCTCTGGTAACGCAATAACGCATCTCTGTTATTGGATTATATGTTATGACATTTAACGTGAATAGATCGATGGCCTTTAACAAGATGACACCAAATCAAATACAAACGGCAATCGTCTTATCGGGCTGACTTTAGTATGGAACTTTTTCACTTCTTTTGACTCGCAACGAAAAATCCAAAAACGGACAAAGCTTGTAAAACTCGTAAAATGCGGTTTTCATTACTCCGGGCACAACTTCATTTTTATAACGCCGGTAATGAATAATAAGCTGACCCACCTGAGCATCTTCTTGCTGTCGTTTGACTTGTTCCAGCATGGCCTGAAACTCCTCCTCCTTCTCCTGAGCCTCCTTAATGGTGGCCTGGCTCTGTTCTTCGTATGCCATAGCAACCACGGCCAAGATCAGGTTAATTAGGTAGAAGGAGCCAAGGAATATGACCAGAACAAAGAACACCATGTAGGGCTTTCCAGATGCTCGTAATGTCTATGGGGAAAAAAGAAATGACATCATGTTTGCAGTTTCTATGAATTATGAGTGAATTGCCATCCATTTCATTCGCTGGAATCACTGAGTGGATCTTAACAATTTCGTGACCAGGCTGATTCACAACAAAAGACAATGAGACCCCCCCTCCGCAGATTATCGCCGATTTCTCAGTGTTAACGGGAGCCATGATACACAACTGTTTGTCTGAGTCACGTCTCTTTATTCATTCTGGTTAAGGCGAACCTGAGCTTTATTTGAACAACCTTTTCAAAATGAAGGTTTCCAAATATTGTAATGTGAGAAGCCTTTTTGCACAAGCAAACCCGTGTTGTTGTATGTAGACAGGCAGAAAAAAACATATGCCGCTCATCCGTTAACCTATGAACATTAAGAATGAAGCAATACTATGTTGTTCATTTGAGTAGTCAGTCTTCTCTGTAAGAGGCTTTGGAATTCATCGGCAACTGAAATCAAATTATTTCCAATATAAAATCCTTCACACGAAAGGTTAAGTGTTGGCTTGGATCAAATCAGAGCTGCACTGAAAAAGGCTAAACGTATTTGTTATATTGAGAGTATTTTACTGAACGATTCAACTCGGGGCTTGCATATAAAATTAGATTAAATCAAACGTTTTGGTTTGATTATCAAACATTACATATATTACCTGCTGGTACAGATTTTCCCAAAAATCCTGAGTCATGAGTCTAAAGAGAGAGAGAAATGCCCATCCAAATGAGTCAAAACTGGTGTAACCGTAGTCTGGGTTCTTTCCCACTTTGATGCACGAAAACCCTTCAGGACACTGCCTGCATCAAAAAGACAAGAGATGGCATCACAAATGTACCCTAAACCAAAATGCGGCAAATTCAAAACCCTTGTACCGTATTTCAAATCGTCTATCCCCATTGAAATGTATAGAAATGGCATTAATCCGTTTCGATCAATATCTCCTTTGATATTTGTTGGATTTTGTTATCTACTTACCCAGCCTCACTGCCGTTTCCACAAAGCAACGGATCCCGTTTGCCTGGGAGGTAATAGTAATTGTCTGGGGGAGACAATAATGTGGTGGTTGTAGTTGATTAAAAAATGTCACACATAGCCAAGCCACATAATATGGGTTATAGTTTGTTTGTTTTTTTCAAATACTCACCATTATCAAGTGAATACTCAGTCCAATTGAAAGCTTCTTCCTGGGCACTGTTATCTGTTCCGTTCATGTAGGACTCAATGGAAAATGTGTCATTGATGGCGGAATTATTGTGTACTGGCATAAAGACGCATTTCTGCTTTAAATGACCCATAAATAGTTGTAACCCTATGAGGGCAAAGACGCTCAAGCAGAAGACAGTGAGGATCATCACATCAGCGAGCTTCTTTACCGATTGGAACAGCGCACCGACGATTGTCTTCAAGCCTACCAAACACAGCCATATTTTACTGTTATTTGAAGAAGTAGGTCGCAAAATGAGCAGTTCAGTTTCACGGTTCACTCAAATTTTGGCACGTAAATAGTCATGCAGTTAAGCGAATGTGTCTTTACAGCTTACCTGGGATCACAGAAATTGCTTTTAAAGCTCTCAGCACTCGGAACGTGCGAAGAGCAGAGAAACTCCCGAGGTTTACAAACTCGGTGACATACCTGCAGGGAAACTTCGGATTAAAAACTGAGAAAGGACAGTGAGCACAACATGTAATCAGTATTAAAGGCCCTTTAACGTTTCTAAAAATAAATATGTCTTGTAAAATTGATACCGAGATGGTGTTGTTAAAAACTCTGCCAAATTTGAAAAAAAGACAAGGTCAGATGCTCTAAAATGGCCACGCAACATTTTTGCTAGCTAGCTAGCTTGCTTACTAACTGCATGTCACAATTCTGCTTATATAGTGGGGAGGGGCGACTCATTCCGTTGAGGACAAGTGCATCACTCGGCCCAGTTTTAGTTGATCCCCGAGTCCGTAACACTTCTAGATCGGACAGTTTGGGCTCGATGTTTATAGCAAGTGAGATTACGCCCATTGAGAAACCAAGTTCACTTCAACATACTGTACATAGATTTGTGTGTGAAACTACTTACGCCATGACAATGACAGAGAAGTCCAGCCAGTTCCACGGATCTCTAAGAAAGGTGAACTTCCCTATGCAGAACCCTCGGGCTAAAATCTTAACAAGAGATTCAAATGTGTAGATTGCAGTAAATGTGTATCTGTTGGGGAAAAAAACAAAACAATATCAGCATCTTATTCAATTTGATTCAACGTGTAACCAGAGGGAAAAAAAAACATACTCGACATTCTTGGCCCAGTCGGGCGGCCGACTCAGTGTCATGAATACACAGTTGGTGATGATAGTGCACATGATCACCAAGCTGAACAATGTGCACAATGGTGTCAAGGAAAAGCAATTTGTAAAGTCAACACTGCGCATGCGGCACTCAAGTTACACAACATTTTGTACCGAAGTATCGTAGACATGCGGCCTTATCATTTCAAAAAGGATATGAGTGGACCAAAATCCAAATCGATATTCTTCTAAGGGGATTAAAGGGGCTGAGGAGGTACACAGCTGGAGCAGCGTTGAACCGGAAGATGAAATTTCCTTTGTTTATTACTATGAACGTCTGGGAAACAAAAAGACAAGTCGACCAATCATATCAGCACTTTACGGCAAATTTACGAGCGCTCGGCACTGCGGTTCATTGAACACTCAACAAATCGCTAATCACATTTCGGAGACTGCTGATTCACATCTTGTGTTTTATTGTCTTTTTGTCAAGACCTGACCACTCCCCGGCCCTTCTTCACTCCATCCAACCCCAAAGAGAAACCCATCGGGTCATATGATCAATTAAGCCTGTTGCTTGAACAAACCTACTTTTTGATTACTGTAGAAGGGGTCCAGGTCTTCCACCGGTGTGGAGACCAATCCTTTTGGGACCTCCCCGTACACCAGGGGGACAGACTTCCCCGCCTCCAAGTCTCGACTAGGCTTGGGTTCATCCTCTTCGTTGCGTTTTCTCTTATCTCCCTTTGTTTTTTTGGCATTTTCCTCTGCGATCCGCTTCTCGATGGCCTCGAGGGAATTGCGACTAAAGCGACGGAAGCTGTCTGGTCCTGGCGGTACAAGCAGCTGCGCCATCTTTTCATCCTGCACCTTCAGAGTGCACAGCTAGCCTCCCGCATGAAAAAGGCCTGCACAGAGAAACGTTGTTATTGTTTTCAAACAGAAGAACTTTACTTTGTTCTATGTATCTATATATTCCAGCCACCAAAGGCTTTAATATATAAACAAGATGGCCACGCAGATGTAAGCAGGATTCCGCCAAAAACATTCCAAAATGTAAAATCCAGAGATGAATAGAAAACTAGAAAGTATGTAGCACGCTTTAGCTTTGGTGTCAGTGCAACACCATGTTTGCATAAGTGAATATTATTTATAAATGTATGAAATATTGATTGATTCGGGAGATGCGTTAGATGAACTAAAATCTAAGTAAAACCCCAATTTTGGTCAAAGGTATTCAGAACATTGTGTAGCTGTTTTGCTAGCACGCTGACGTATCGCTAGCAGCCATTATTTTTATATGATCGTCCGCTTCACAACCAAAAGGACAAAAAAAAAGTCACTGCAGGCTCGCTAGTCTTGAAGTTGACAACAAACTGCTTTTCTTTTTGTGACACAAACCCAACACTGGAGGCCAACACCCTAGCGCACGAGTAAAAACGAAGAGCAATCAGCTAAAGTGGTCACACCTCACACAGCCAACTCACCCGACACTACTCTCATGAGTCCGCCTCACACTTCTCTCTCCCCTGTAGCCATGGCAAATCATGCCCAACTCCAGACATTGTCATATAAATCACCAAAATATAAATCCCCAGATTTAACTGCAGCTATAAAACTTTAAATCACTCTCCTACAAAATGGCATATATGGAGCTAGCACACGCTAGTTCTCAGTGGCTCTAATTAAAACTCATCTTGCTTTTTAGGCGAGTGTTTTCTCTGTGCCAAAATAAAAATCCAATTGTTACTGAATGATAACAGTCCGTCCGTTCATACGTCATTAACGTAAGATTCTCTATCAACCGAAGACTGCTAACCTCCCCCATGCTAACAGTTTACTAGTCTTGAGACCAATGTTAGGCCAACTCATTGCTATTTTAGTTCATTGATTCATTTCATTGCTGGTTTAAGCCTAGCCTATCATTCCGACCTCCAACATGTCAACCAAACAGATACCAATCACATGATTGGAATTTCGTCCCCATTACGGTCAAAGGGTAGTTGGTGCGCGAGAGTCCGGCTACATTTCATTCGGAACGTAATCATCATCCGTTGAACAAACTCGAGTTCTTTCTATCGTGTTAAGAAGCCATGATCCAGAGAGGGCACATCCAAATTCCTACCAAGGGAGGTAAAATTAGACCTAATTATGTCCCTCGTCGTCTCAGTGGATAAAATTAAAATTGGACATGACAATGATGGATTGCAGGTGAGATTTCCCTCCCTTAGCAGCATGAACAGATTCATCCTGCTAATAGGCTTGACTGCTGTGATGTGTGAGGGAGCCCATTGCGCTATTAAATATGAATGCACTTCAGACTGCAGCGCTCTGCCACTGAGAGCTTTTTTGCCTTTGGTTTTAATAGTGTAATAGTATACTTCCACACTTTGCATTGCGAAGCAAGAAATCAATCACAAACAAAGCTGGTCAATCAAGTTGCCCACAGCGTGTGTGACATAATCGCAACAGCGGAGGGGAGAGTTGAAAACTCGAAATAGCTATTGCACTTTTTCAAGAACTGGATATTAACTTGTGATGACTCATTTCAGGAAGTGTTTATATGTTTATCACTGACTGGGGTCATTGAATTTGTGTTTTGAATTGTGCTTTACAATTTTATGTCATTTGTGTTGTGTATGTTATGGTGGAATCCTCACAATAGCAAAGTCTTTTTTTTTTTCCCCTTGTAAATGGTCCAGGATTACATGGTAAAAAAAAAAAAAGGTTTTCATTCAGACATAGTTGAAATATTGACATTTCAAATGATCAAAATCAGAATTAACCTTGACAGGGGGTCGCCATGTGCATCATTCGTCCGCTACCAACTCATTACACTCCACTTGAGATACGCGCTGACGCTTTGAAGCTTCAAATAGAGCCACTCCGCTTTATCGGCAACCTGTCGGCATCACCGACTCGACCAAGCGTACGTTCAACTTTTCCTCGGAGCGCAATGTACAATCTTAACAACTGACGTTGTTTTGAATTGCTGTCATGAATTTGAGTGGGGGGGGGGGGGGGGGGGATGGATGAAACTTTTCTGAGACATTCTGCCTGTGTCAACACTGGCAAATTATTGTTGACAAGGAACACACATCAATTTCAGATACATGAAATTAATGTTCGTGTAGCTTTTGGACTTTTCGGGGCGGGTGTAATGGGTGCCATCAAGAGAGTCTGAATTTGAATGTTACAAGACGAATATAAATTGTAATTTGAGTCTGTATACACTCTCCATCCTTTTTATTAGGGACAGCAGCATCAAATATTAGCTCGACTAGTGTTACTAGTAATATTAAATGAATGCGCAAATGACTTTCCGTCATTGATATTTATCTATGAAACTATCAAATAATTCGCTTTTTCTGACAATGCTCGTACAGAGCCATCACACTATTGAATTTTGTAACCTCCTGTGGGACTTGTTTTAAGTGCTGCCCACCAATGCTTTGCCTCTTTGCAGACAACACGATTAAGCGGTGGCTCATTTAGGGCGTTGGCGACGAGGAACCGCCAACACACACACTCGTCTACGTGTAGATGTTTGACGTGCCGGCTTCCATAGGCAACGGCGCGCACGGATGTCTACGCTCTGGCACGAAAGCAAACAGGACAGGCTGTAATTGACGGCAATCTAATAAGGCTGTTGACAGCCATGCAAACAGGAAGTGCTGCGAGCTGGAGTGTGGCCTTAGAACTGCCGCCATGCCCATTAATGACTGCACTATAGCTCATGCTTGGCCACGAATCCTTTCAGAGGAGAGACTCATCTGTCACCCCCTATCCCCCCCAAGCAATAAGCAAACAGTGACATAAAACATAATTTAGGAAAGACCATCTCTCAAACACAGCTGATAATGCAAAACAATAAAAAAACATAATACAATTTAAAACAAACTTCTAAAAATGTGATAGATAGATAGATAGATAGATAGATAGATAGATAGATAGATAGATAGATAGATAGATAGATAGATAGATAGATAGATAGATAGATAGATAGATAGATAGATAGATAGAGAGATAGAGAGATAGAGAGATAGAGAGATAGAGAGATAAGATAGAGTTGTGCTTACCATTAGTTTCCCATCATTTCCAGATAAGAGACACTCCAGAAAATGTCCTGTTTAGAACTTCAGAGAGCCACAAAAAAAAAAAAAAAAAAAGAGGAGGAGAGTAGTTGTTAAAAGAAACAAATAAGTCCGGTTTAGTGGTGGGTAGTACGCTCGCGTCCAATGATTTCCAAGCGGAAAGAGCTTATTAGAAAAGGGCGAGCTCGCTAGAGAGAGAGAGCCTCTCATCCGCCCTCTGCGCGCCTGTCTGACTGGTGGTGGTGGACCTCTCAGCTTCCTGGGTACCAAAAGAGGGCAGACACACCAGGACGACTCCTCGCGTTGGAGTCCACTGTGTGAAACTGCTGTCATTATTATTTGGCCATGTGTGAATGCAAATCAAATTATTAAGGGAACATTTCTGATTTTATTATTACTAGTACTAGTCATATCATTTTAAAAGATCAGAATGTCATGTACCGGTTAGGAGTAAAGGTACTAATTTGGTCTGAATTGCGACCAAGTGAAGGAATATGAGGCTAGAAAGTGTCTCAAAAAAAGTTTGGCATTTGTTGCACGTTGAGCGCTTTTGCGGCGCTTTTATTATTTGGGAAGGGGCTTCGCTTCAGGACACCACAAGTGGTTCTGTCGCCATCTAGTGGTGACACCTGGTAATGACAATGCCTCTAGAACTGCGATTCGCCTACATTTTCTGAAGTAGCAGCTCTAAAAATATAAAGTTCTCCAAGCACCATCACCAATATTAAACTGTAGCAGTAATATAGTATTCAAGTATTTAACCTATTAAGTTTTTTTTATTCATTTTATTTATTTTGTTACACACAGCGTTGACGCTGCAAACTTGACCCAATTAAAATTTATTGCACTTGAAAAAAAAAAAAAATATGACTGTACTATACTGGATAAAACAAAAACCCTCCGTTATAGCAGAATGATGTTGTGCATGCTTGAGCCTTTCAGCATTTACATAATAATTCTCTTAGCTGGAAAACAGTTCCCCTTTGTCTCGTGAGTCCTCGCATCGATCCAATTATTTCCCTTTTCTGATCTCAAACAAGTCCAACTTACAATACACTTATATTATGAATCATTTAATGCCAGATTTGATTGCGTGCAGTAAAAGTTTAAAATGCAGCGGCTGGGAGGCGCCCGTCGTCCTGTTGCTCTTGAACAGTTTGACTCCACTCACAACCTGCTGGGGGCGTTGCTGAGACGTTTCACCAATCTTGAGTGGCGTTTAAAGGCAAGTTTTCCCAGCATGAGTGTGACATTTCCTCAGTGGAGCGACTCAGGCAAGCAACAACAGCATCATCACTGCCCAGCAGGTGCTCCCAATGGCTCAGCAGGTAATCCCAAATGCTACACATAACACGAGCTTGCTTTCTGACTCAAATCATGACTTTGTTTTCTTACTTTCCAGTCAAGCAATGAACAAGTAATCCCTTTAATTTCCTCACAAAAGGCCACAAGGGAAGGAAGATATTCCATGATATCAGCATGCTTTAATTTTGTTAATTCCATCATCGGCTCTGGGGTCATAGGTAAGGTTACATTTATGTTTCTCAACTTGTTCATTGAAATCCATTGCTGATTAAGTGGTTATTTCATTGATGGCTTTTTTTTTTTTAATACTAACATATTACTAACTTTGTGTGTAAATATAAACTTGCATAACATTGTGGCTGTGTAGCCTTAAAAGCTCCTGATCATATGACCAGCCGCCTGTTTGGGCCCCGTTTTAACTCTTTCACCCCCCCCATCCCCCAAAATACACTAAATTTCTGTGTCACGCAATCTCAGCAACCTCAGTTTAAGGCTAAAGGCAGCACTGAGATTTGATGTTAGCACACAATATTGTCAGATGCCTCCGTGGTTGAAATAACTTTATAAACTTGAAAAAAATGTGATTTGCTTTTTTTCTGACACAGTAATCAAATTCCTCAAAAATCCGTTTAAAAGCATGTGAATCAACACTGGCAGCAGAGAACTATTAAGAGACACCACAGAGTCTTGTTTGTGTTTATATTTAGTCGACTTGATGTTATTTCCAATTGCTATGAATTTAGCCAGCTCACAATTTTTTGGGTAACAAATATATTTGATATACCAGGTTTACCGTACGCGTTAAACCAAGCAGGGCTCCCATTTGGCTTTTTGCTTCTCATCATTGTTGCCTTCATCACAGGTGAGCAAAAGGATCATTTTCAACTTTTCGTTTTGATTCATCAGAGCAGTGATGGCATGTTTTTTTTTTTTTTTTGCCAGACTACACCATCATCCTACTCATTAAAGGAGGCAACCTGTCCGGGACAACAAGCTATCAGTCACTGGTCCAAAGCACATTTGGTTTTCCGGGATTTGTGGTTTTATCAGTGCTGCAGTTCTTGTATCCGTTTATCGGTAAATCGTGTTGACCAGAATCTTTGTTTGATAGAATGCCAATGTGATCTGCACGTGTTAAGGCTTCCTAATTTCTTTCCCCCTTCCAGCTATGATCAGCTACAATATAACAACAGGAGACACACTCACCAAAGTTTTTCAGAGAATTCCTGGAGGTACACTTCCAGTATTCCCATTTCTCCGTTTCAAATCAAAAATAACCTCAAATGACTTTTGTCCACAGTTGGTCCAGATCACATCTTGGCCGATCGCCATTTTGTCATCGTGCTATCCACCGTGTTGTGCACGCTGCCTCTCTCACTTTATCGAAATATCGAGAGACTGGGCAAGGTGTCCTTCCTGTCGATGATCCTGACAGCGATCATCGTCGTCATCGTAATCATCAGAGCAGCCACCTTGGGACCTCAAATGTACGTTTACATTGATGAACCGTTGATATCGCAACCACCACTAAACACAACTGTCTCTTCCCGTTTAGTCCCCCGACGGAAGGCGCGTGGCTTTTCGCAAAGTGGAACGCAATTCAAGCGGTCGGCGTCATGTCTTTTGGTGAGTAGCTCTACATCTCTACCTTGAAAACCATCTTGAATGTTTCTCTGCAGTTTTTAAAGAATTGCTTCATTGCCCCGATAAGTAGATCGTGATATATTTCCAAGAGATAAAAACACTCCAACCACGAAAATTGTCGTTTGCCGATAGCAAATTGCATTCGACGACGACACGAGAGACAAAAAGCCGTTTGTTCCCTCACAGAAGTTTCCATTTACAATTGTGTTTTCATTGTAAAGTAAGTCTCGAGGGGGATATAACAGCCGTGAAATAAATGCATTGATGCGCCAACCTTAAGTTGGGGGATTTACTTGCGGCGAGGAGAAAACAAAAACAAATCCCTCGAAGGCGAGTCGAGACCGGAATGGTCCTCTTTGTCCTGAAATTGACGATGGCCGCCCCAAGGAAACATTGTCAACAACATACAGTTGAATATCACTACATAAGAGCAAAGATCACATGAGACCTCGATTGTTTTTCACGCTGGAAAAGTTTAGATAACTGTTTTCAATAAAGTTGGAGTTGTGATTTTTTTTTTTTTTTTCTGTTCCTCAGCCTTCATCTGTCACCACAACAGCTTTTTAATCTACGCCTCCCTGGAGAAGCCAACGCTAACCAATTGGACTCGGGTCACCCACGTTTCGGTCGGCTCGTCGCTAATCATCAGCGCCACGTTTGCCTTGGCAGGTTATGTCACCTTTACGGGCTACACGCAAGGTATGTGTGAACGTCAAGCGTGTCGATTTTTTTTCCTCCACGTCTCGCACTGAATGGCTTTTTGTCGTCGTCTGGCAAGGGGACATATTTGAGAACTACTGCAGAAATGATAACTTGGCAACATTCGGTCGCTTCTGTTTTGGCCTCAGCATCATCATGACGTTTCCGCTGGAGTGTTTTGTTACTCGAGAGGTAAGATGAAAAAAGGAAAAGCCAAAATTTCTAACCCCGGATTTCAAAGTATTTTACTATGCAGCGTAAGAGGAAAATGCTGATGCGCCATGTTTGTTTTCAACTCTCGGTTTCACAGAACGACCCGAGTTTACCGACCTCAGAATCTTAGTAATTAAAAAAAAAAAAATGCTCATTGGTATCCACACTCTCGTCTTCCCAGGTGGTTTCAAGTTCCATTTGTGGTCGAGAGCTTTCAAAAGTGGAACACATGTCTGTAACGGTGATCATAGTCGCAGCGTGTACAGCGGTATCGTTGGCCTACGACTGTCTGGGAATCGTTTTGGAGTTGAGTGTAAGTCACAGTTCCCACAATATACAAAGCATTTTATTTTCTATTTCATTTCATTCGTGTCGCGCTCTGCCAACCAGGGTGCCCTGAGCGCCACACCTCTGATCTTCATCATCCCTTCCGCTTGTTTCCTCAAACTCTCCCCCGCACGCTGGTATCACAGTGAAAAGTTGATCCCCGCCATGTTGATTGTTCTCGGGGTGTTTGTCATGATAACCGGATTGACGCTGACGGGCCTCAACCCTCAAGACTGTTCACATGGCGTGGAGATGTTCTACTGCCCCGACGCCAATTTCTCCGGCACTCAACCGCCCGTATGACTGCAATTTAGGAGGATGCTGAAATGTAGTTGTGGACTGCATAGAAGTTTTCTTCAAATCCACAAGATGGCAGAAGGTACAATGAACCATATAGTAGAATATGCTACAAGCTTTTTTTGTCCAGGTGAACAGTTCCGGGTTTCACATTAAGTATATTCAGTTAAGGTCATTGTTATTTCTGTACATATACTTTTTATATTTATGTTTAGTAGTACGCATAGAAAATCTTTGTACTGTAAAATACACAGCACTCACAAACAGGCAGTGTTACTTAATTCGATTTTAATACGTCTGTACTCTTTGCACAATTTGCTGTTCTCCAACAAGGAGTGGAGCAATAACTTATAAAATATTTTATTATTACTATTTCTAAAAATGTCCA
Source organism: Syngnathus leptorhynchus (assembly GCF_054491065.1). Classification (NCBI taxonomy): domain Eukaryota; kingdom Metazoa; phylum Chordata; class Actinopteri; order Syngnathiformes; family Syngnathidae; genus Syngnathus; species Syngnathus leptorhynchus. The sequence continues at coordinate 11,459,522 of NC_141203.1, forward strand.
CTGCCGTTCTGTAAATCTTCAGGAATAAAACTTTTGTCTTCATGATGACCACTTGGCCCTACTAAGGTACTGAATTATTTTGGAATTTGTTCTTGAACATAAAGGGCTTTTTTTTATCGTGGTATTTTGTGTAAAAGGTTTTAGAAACACAGCAACAACAACAATGTAAGTTAAGTTCACCAGTAAAGGTTGAGGATTTCACTGACTTAATAAAAAAAAGTTTCAAGTTTACATAAATTGAGGGCATGGCTGCGTTTCCACTACTTACCACAAGGGGTCAGTGTTGACACACTTACGCGCTCATAAAAAGCAAACCAGCAAAGAAGAATTCCCGTTCGTGTGTTTTGCCTTAAAGTGCACTTTTTGGGCGTTTGCGTGAACGTTTCCAAGGTTGCGAGGTGCCTCCATTTTTTTTTCGTATGTGTTACCCGCTACACTAAGTATTTGATTGAAACGCCTCGCCAGGATGTATGCCAACCGCACGGAGGGACGCCCCACTTCTTGTTTTACAGCCTAACATTGCGGTGTGGCAGGCAGACAGGCAGCGTCTTCTGGAGCATGTAAGTTGCAGCCCAAAAAAAAAAAAAAAAAGTTACCACTGTCGACTACAGTTACTGGTTGACTTTCCGAATGTCAGACGGTGAAAAACAAAGAGGGATGGGTTTGTTTAAAAAGGCCAAAGGCGCCGAACTAGGAAGATTGAGGCTCCCCTTTCCCTTCCCAAATTGATGTTGGTGGCGGGTTACAGCAAACTCGCATCTTCATGACGACTCATGGATGTGGAAAAACGTCATGAAGAACATCTGCTTTTATGGTAAGTATATATATAAACATTTCATATCGTTTCGCGCCATCTGTCATTTCCATTTGTGTATCTATCTCTCCATCTCACTCTTTCTGTGTCTCATACTTCTTTCCATCTGTCAGTTTCCAGCCCTTCAGATTTTTTTTCTCTCTTTATTATCTAGCTCAGTAGTGTCTAACTCGTCACGGATCAGGTACAGTTTATTTTGAAGGGCCGCTATAATTGTGAGCCCAAATAAATGTATGATCACCTCATTCACACAACAAATTGATGAATATATTAGTTATGAAACTTTAAATATTATTACATCTAAGGGGAATTTTAGCTAGAAACTTTAACTCAATGCACTAAACAATCTTTCACGGGTCACCTAAAATGATGTACCTGGCCGTATCTGCCCTCCTCCCTTGAGTTTGACACCTGTAATATATCTCAGCTATCTGTAAGTTTTGCTCTCTCTATACCTCTATCTATTTTCTGCTATTTATCCTTCACCATCTCAAGTCTATGGTCAAAAAAAGCATGTCTGTCTTATTGCAACATTCAAACTGAGAATGAAGTATGACTTATTATTTTTCTCTCCCCCCCAGTCCGGTAAATTTTGTCAAGCCGATGAGCTTAGTCATGGATGATCATTTATCACAGCCTCATCGACGCAGCTCTCCGAAGAGGTAAGCAGCAAGCACTCATTTGTCATTGTGGGATTTGTCACTCCTCTCACCAGCTGTCAGGGCTCTTTTTTATTTATGACTAAATGAGCGGCGCATAGGTGTGTCCTTGCAAACCCCTACCGAGCCGTCCTCCTCGGCGGCGGCGGCGCGTCTTCACAAAGCAACCTTTGTGAGAAAAAAGGTCATCGACACAACTAACATTCCTTCCGCAGCGCGCATCTCTGTGAAATCGCAGTTGTAGATGTTTGCAACAATCTTTGAACAACCTCTTCCCATACGCCCCCCCCTCCCCTCCATTTCCTGCTCTCTCAGTTTTAGTGAGAATTTGCCTTGACCATATGTTGAGGTCATGGGAAATATTTAGAAAGCACAAACGACACTCTTGCCTCCTCTGTCGCCGTCATGAACCGGATGATCCTTTTTACCCCCCACCCTCATAATTTATATAAATGATGTGCTTGCTTGTATATCCGCAAACAAAATCGTCACACGTGATAGTTTTAGCAGAGGACATGATGGAATTTCCCATTAGTTCTGGTTCAGGGAGATGATGTCAGCCGCCTGTATTCCAGCGGTTGAAATCATTAAAATAAAGGAGGAGTGAGTTTCCAGAGCTTGTTACTTGCTTTTCTGGCAACTTTGAGATAGAGCAGCTTTTTTTTTTATGTTGGTGTTTAAATTGAAGGTGAGGGGAAGAGTAGGAGGTTTTGACTGATGCAAACTTTCCATTCTGAAGAGTACAGGCTCTCACACACAGTGGAACCTCTAAGAAACTCAATCCATTCTGGGAGGATAGTCTAATTTCTTTGCATTTCAAAACATTTTTCCCCATAGGAAATAATGGAGAAATACATATAATTGGTTCCAGGTTAACTGTCATTATCTTTTTTTTTTAGGGGGCGATTATTATTTAAGTCGCTGTCATCAAAAGGTACAAAAAGCCGACGAAAAAAGAAAAACACTTGTCAGCGTTTTGTGTCAGCGTTATGACATCATGCACAGCCCCAGCAGAATTATAATCAAAATGTGTGAGTTTATTTGACTGTAGAGTTTCACAGTTTACCAAAGTCATTTCTCAGTTTGATTTCTCTTGGTGCAGTCAGTTCAGATGAGTGCGGCGGAGAAGCCAAATCTGCGGTTTATTTAGAGAAGTTAGCCACCCTTTTCTATAAACGGGATGGCACATGTTTCGCCGTCTCCCGAGCCAACATTTTGTGGATGGCCGTCAAGTTAAGGCTGCACGTGTTATTCTTCATTTATTGCACAAATAGTGACCCTGGCCAGAGCCACCGGGTTGGCTCCGCTCCAAGCCGTATTCATTGTTAGCACTTTTGCGCATGTAGCCGTTATGTAAGAGGGGCAGTGGCGGGACGTGCCTTTGAACGTCTCTATTTCTTTATGACAACACTATAATATAAGATGATTGAAAAATAATCGTTTTATTAATCGTGAGTATATCCTCAATCGAAATAATCAGGCTTATTTCCATAATTTATTTACTAAGTGTGCTTGGATGCCAATGTGACATCAAAACACAAGTATTGTAACTTCTCAGTGAAAGATTCTCCTCGGCGCGGACTAATTGGACGAAGTTTGAACTAAAGAACGATCTCGCGTGCCAACGCTGGTTCTCCTCTGGGCAGAATGTGGAATTAGTTAAGGTATTGCGAATCCCCACAGCTGTTTTGTGGACACGCGGGCGGTCCGATGACGCGTGTTATGCCGAAGATGCGCGGAGCCTGTGGGCATAGCGAGGCAAGAGAAGAGATTTGTTGCTTGTTGGGTTTCCTGTCTTATGCGTTGACACGCATTAGAAGCTGTCCAATATTACAAACCATTAAAAGTAGATGATCCAAAGTTGTCCTTTTTATAAGACCATTGAAAACATGTTTGATCATCCTCTGGGAAAAAAAAAAAAAAAGGACGCTTAGGCTTTTTGAGTACAGTAAGTGGAAACGGGGACGTTTGATCACACGGGCGCATTCTGCCTCACAGGATTTGAACAGAGCACGTGGCGCCGAGCCAAAGGCCCCGGGAATAATGGCTGGTCTTTGTCACCACGCCGGAGCCAACGCGTTGACCGTAAATACCAAAGACTACTTGTGTGGCGTCTACAGTCACACGCATTATCAAGACAAGCTGCTTTTACCCCCGATCAAAAGATTTCTGTTTTTGCGCACGATTGTGTATTCACAATACGCACTCCATCCTTTTGACCCGCCGTGCAGATCGATTTCGAACGCTGGCACGAGTCGTACTCCTGGAACAAATCCCTTCCAGGACGCGACGGTTAAATTCCTCCCACTCTCGGCCTGTGAAAAAAGGCAGCATGAATTAGCCCTTTGTGCGCCGCTAATGGAAACGCTCACTTATCTGAAATAACATTCCAGCATTCTATACGACACAGTTATCTGAATTTATTTGACCTTCATTATCAGTGCTCGAAGGCGATGTTTGCGCAGATAAATAACATTATTTGTGGCTGACGCTTTTCAGTTCCATACGACTTGATAGTTGTTTTTTAGGCTGACCTTCAAGCCCCGCCCCCTTTGGTTGTCATTATTACACACTCAAACTTCAAATTTTAAATTGGGCAGAACTTAAGAATTCTACTCATGAGAATTGTGCCTTTCCTTTCAAGCAGTCTATTTTTAATAAATAACTGGAACAGGAAATTGCAAGTTCCAGACTTTCTCTGTCCCTTTTTTCTAATCTGCTTCCGTCCTCTACAATTTCGGAATAAATGGCCTTTCCGGGCCTCGTTTTAAAAGCTTGTGTTTACAGTTGAGTGACCTCTCACCAAATTAGCAGCTGCAGCTCACGGTCCCGCTGTGTTGTGTCTCTCGTCAGGGATCAACCATCCTCCCGCTTCTCAGTGTGTGTGTGTGTGTGTGTGTGTGTGTGTGTGTGTGTGTGTGTGTGTGTGTGTGTGTGGGACTCATGAACTCCGCCCCTTTGACCCACTCCCACACTAACGTAACCTCAACACGCCTTTCGTTTGACGTTTTTGAGAAGGCCCTCAAATCAAACTTGGATTTAAATTCGTAAGACATCCACTTACATAAAGTCACAAGGTAGTCAAGTGTGCTCCCCTCACTTCACAAATCCAAATTGACTGCTCAAACAAATCTGGTAAAATATTGCATGCTTAGGATGATCCATCTAGACTCGTCTCTTTTCTCTTCAAAATAGGACTGTCGCAATAAAGACCCCCGGCAACCCTCCGCCTGCATACCGATGTCCTCCTCTTGCTGCGCTCACGGTCAACTTAATCCATCTTTAATCCAAATTGAATTATCTTAACCCCACTCGGTTGTGCCTCACGCGTTGGCCCGGTTTCTCAGAAGTGCACGCGGTCACGTCAGGAGTCCTGCAATGAACTAGTGTCGATTGGAATTGATTTGCATCAAAGCATGTGAATTATCAAAAGATGATTATTATTATTATTTTATATCATTCAGTTATATGAATTTGCCATAATATGTTCTTTGAGTGTATTTTGATCACAATGTGGTTATTTTTGCACCAGTCTTGGCTCAACAGCTCTTGACATGATTTCGGAGTGAGTCACTGTTAAGAGGTAAGGTGTGGCTTTTTAAAAAAAAAAAAAAAAAAGTCATTTCTCAATGAAAACAAATTCTAAACAGCCTGATTCAATTACATTTGAGAGCGGTGACTATTTCCAAGATTCTTTTCTACCCTCACCCCCCCCCCCCCCCCATTTGCTCTGTTAACACAATCAACTTTAGCCTGATTAGGTCAGTCATGATTAGGAAAGAGCGGAACGGTCAAACCAACATTGTATTTATCCAGAGCCACGTGCTTGGAATGTACAGTGCTCCCGTGGCCCCGCCCACAGGTTCATGTCTGCACAAAGCCGCTTACACCTTTCTTGTCGTGACCGCGGGGGAGTGCTATCAACATACAAGCGCTTTGGCTTTTCCCCAGCCCGCCGAGCAGGATTTAGTCGGAGGAGAGGCGTTTGCGATACTGCGGCTCAGGCGTGGCACAAAGGTGGGCCTTTTCGGGCTCTACTCCATAGGAGTCGCTCCATCTGACAGCTCGTGGGAGATATCATGGAGCTTTTCTGAGTTGAGGTAAGAGAGTGAGATGAAATGTTGGTCAAGTGGGGGGGGGGTCACACCTGCTGTCCACATTTTTGGAGCGTTAGGTCTAAAATACCACGGCTGGGCTGCCACGCAACCTTTCCTCGAGTCACACAGGAGGTCGAATTTTGTTTTGACTCCCAACTAGGCTGGAGAGACTTACGGCGTGTTGGAGCTTGTGTAGTGGCGTTTAACAGCTTTGGTAGACTTGATTCTTCTGCTGTTTAAAAAAAAAAATGCTGTGTAAATTAGATTATTTGTTAATCTTTAGTTGCTTATTTTGTTTTGATAAAAACACTCTGGACGCGATGGTGCCAGCTGGAACCAAATGTTTGGAATGTGAAGACTTTGCATGATGTGCTTTTTCCGCCCTCCAAAAAACTCCTCATACTTTGTAAACAACCCCAAATTTCAACAATAATTCACTTCAGTTAATTAATACATCCCTGCCAGTGTTTTTTTTATTTTATTTTTTTAATACGACTTTTGTAGTCTTTGGTGTGGTCGCCGAGCCTGTTTGTTTTTATGTTGTTTGCACTCCTGAAGCGCAGCAGATCCGTGCATGATGAAAGCGGCGGGGCGGCACAATGACAGGAGGTGATTACGACTTCCTGGTCTGTAGTCAAGTACCCGTGTTGGTGTGACTCGCTTGCGAGCATGGGAAGAGGCAGTCAAGCTGTGACATGCTTGCTTGCTTAAAAAAAAAAAAAAAAATTACGACTGCTCACGCCCTCGTCTGAGCAGCTGTCACCTGCTGAATGTGTGACGGAAACGTCACGTAACACTCAATTTATAAGTCTTCCATGCCTGGATTCAAACCCCCAACCTCAGAATGTTCATTCTGACCCCCTCAACAAATAATTCCAAAGTCAAATAAACAACCAAGGCCTTGAAATCAGGACTTTGCACCAGACTGATGTTTTAAAGGCAGACATATTTGTGCTGTTTTGCTACCGTCTCTTCTCATTTCAAATTTCCTGTCCCCTCAATAGTTTTGATGCTTTAGCCTACCGCCACTTTTTTTTTTTTTTTTAAAGCATGTCAAAGAAGGTGGCCACCGGCAGTAATGCACTTTGCCAACCGCTGGAGTGAGCTCTCTTGAGATGTCGTCAAGCGGTATGTTGACATCTCGCGTGACGCGACGCATGAAAGTGACTCAACTGCATTAGCCGAATTGAAGTGCACAGAAGTGCTGATGCGGCTCTTTGCTACAGTGTGTGCCGCTTTTGTGACGTACAACCTATATATATATATTTTTTTTGCGGTAAAGGAAACAGTCATTAAAAAAAAAATTCCATTATAGCGTTTTTCATTTGCCTTGTTTGCTCTGTAATACAATGAACAAGCTGGTTTGTTATGTCAAATAATTCAACTTAATCCTTTAATGGGACGCAGTCTTGGGACTATTATACTCCCGGATATTTAGTTGACTTGATTAAACTTAGTCTGAAGAAAGCGTAAACTACACCGTGTCCATTTACACAAGGCTCAGTTTTCCCACTTTGCGTTGCTGCTACTTTGCATTGGAACGGCTAGTTGTCAGAAGCACATGCTTCACCCAGATCTGATTGTGTCTGTGGCCCTAAAGCAACGTGAAAGACTTTCTTTCATTGTGTTGGAGGTTGTTTTTGAAAATCACCCAATAGATCCCAGAATTTCCTCCGATGCACAAGGATAACCTCGAAAAACATTCGAAACAGCAAATCAATATGATTATCAAAAAATCACATTTGACGACTTTACCCTAGAGCTGCCATATTGGATTACTTTATTTCTTTTTCGCCAATTTTCTAACCATTTTTAGTCGTCAAAGGTCAGTCGGTTCGGACTCCGTTGAACTTCGGAGCGTCCGCTGTAATCGAGAGCACTGTTTTGATCAGTCTATTTTTCTTAGCATAAAAGACCCATGACTACATAAAGGAATATTTGTAACAATTAGTCTTTGACATATCCACATCCCTTGATGATTGAATGCAGAGTGATTTCATGCAGATCTTTTAAGTACTGTTGACACCCCCCCCCCCCCCTCCCCTAATAGCAAGGCTAATAATCCCTTGCTAGACGTGCTGCCTGTGACCTTGCATTGCTCAGATTCCTGCGTACCCCCACATGAGACTTGAGCAGGCTATAATTCAGGGCATAAGGTCCGCAAGAACGCGGTTCTTCTGCGGCTGGGATGACTACATGCTTGGCTTGTCCACTTGCCCACCGCAGGGGCCTTGGGAGAGGATACTGTAAGCATATTGAATGGCTTTTTTTTCTTCTTTTTAATCTTTATTAAACGACAGTTGATGATTATTTTAGGACGACTGGTCAAATTGCAGAATGCTAATTAGCTTTTTGAGTAAACGCCACTTGATGTCTTGTGACTATTTTGCCATGTTAACCTCAACTTGTCTTGTGATGGAGCCACACCCTCAAGCGGAGCCAGTTCTAGTCTGTCTGGTGAATATCAAAGATTGGATGGAAATGTTAGATTTTTTCTTCTTCTAAATATGGTTGCCTGCCTTGAAGCAATCACCAGAATGCTAATTTTAAGCATCTAAACAGATAACTTTTTTTTTTTTTTCTTCTTTCCAACAACAGGGTGTCGACCAAGAGCAAAGCCCCATCCCCACCGGGACTGAAGAATTTGGATTCCTCTGATTTCTCGCAGTGGTATCCAGGAAACGCTCCTTTCACCATGGACCACAAGGAGAAGCTCGTCGATAAAGATCTCTCTCTGGTAGTTGTTTTGCCCGACGGTGCGGAAAAGATGACCACAGTACATGGGAGGTAAAAAAAACAATAATAATAATTGTCAACTTTACGCACTAGTCCAAATAGACTTTTGATATTTGTGTCATATCAAATTGATTACCCGAGGTTTCGACTCTCAAGTTTTGACTGAACATGTAAGCGATGAGCTAACGGATCGAACGCTCACGTTGCACATTTGACTTTGCATGTTCTAACTGGCACGGGAGGTTTCACCCCTTCGTCTTTGTGATCCGCCATGCAAATATTGTCTTCTGGCGTGTCTTTCAGCAAGCCCCTAATGGATCTGTTAGTGACTCTGTGCGCCACGTATCACCTCAACCCGTCAAGTTACACCTTGGAACTGATCACGGCAGGCCAGCGCAACGTCAAACTCAAGCCCAGCGCTCTCATCGGAACTTTGGACGTGGAGAAGATCTTCCTTAAACCTAAAGGAGATGATAAAAATAAGAAGGCTGGTCCTCAAAAGCCTGAGGTACATTTGACTCTTCCTAAACGGAATTCTTTTGCCCAAATTCGTTTCATCAAATCTTCTCTGTTCTTCAGGTCACTGTTCGCATGGTGATAAACTACAAGAAGACCCAGAAAGCAATTTTACGGGTCAACCCTCAGACCCCCCTGACTGAACTCTTACCGGCAATCTGTGAGAAATGTGAATTTGCAGAGGAGACGACCATTTTGTTAAGGGATGTGCAATCACTGGCCCCTTTGGACTTGTCCTGCTCCCTAAACCATTATGCAATCAGGGAGCTTTACGCAAGAGATACAAGAGGTAAGCCAGCAAAGTTTTGTCAGGACTATTACTGTCCATATTTATCACGCTATTCGTTCGCAGGACACTCCGACTCTCCTGCGTGTCCAGCCTCACCCACACATTCAGGTAGGAGGCAAATCTGTTTGAAAAAATCTTCTCCCCAAAACTCCTCCCCATCACAAAATGTTTTCTTCCAGTTGCGGTGATGCCCGGAAAGGACAAAAATCAGAAAGAAAAAGAAAACAAGGGCCTCTTCAGCAAGTTTAGAAAAAGCAAAAAAACTGCTGAGCAGGTACGTTATTTATTTATTCCCCCCCCCCCCCCCGCGCACTCACTGGCCTCTTCGTCCGTCATTCGTGTTAGTTCAACAAGACGTCCCGACTTTACGATTCCACTGTATGAGCAGGCGAATGCAAACACTGAGAGGGAGGTTTTGTTGACGTAGCTTTTTCATTGGTCCGGCACGCACCGTGCGCATCTGGATCAGAGTTCTTATCGTGCCCCCACCCCCCCCGGTTGAATGTTTGCTCTTTAAAGGCCACGACGGTCAGTGCCCCGGCTTCCCCGGTTCTGGTGACCAAGCCTCGACCGCTCAGCATGGCTTTGCCCGGCGGCTACTGTTCGCCTCCGTTGATGTCTCCCACCTCGCCCGTCGGCGACGCGCCCAAGAAGAGACGGGCGCCTCAGCCCCCCATCGTCGTGTCGCAAAGCTGCCACGCAGACCTCAGCGCCCGCCAGAGCCTCACCTCCGAGCCAACCACCCCAGTCGACTGTGAGGTTGGTCCGAAAAACAAAATTTGAAATAACACAGTAGATTATTATTTATTTTTGATTTCTGTGTTGAAGGTTTCTGGATTAAGTCGCGGCTCATCTGCAGAGTCTTCACTGAAGAGAACCAAGCGCAAGGCTCCACAACCGCCGACACCCCCGAGCAGCGTTGTCCCGGAAACGGAGCCTCCTCAAGAAAACATGCAAGGTTTGTCTTTGCCTGCATCCATGACTTGACAATTATTATGACATTTGTGCCTATCCACCCATTTGGTTTATCTTATGTGACTCTTGTGCCCCCTAGTGGACGTAAGTTACCCGTTCAACGTGTTTGACCTTTTTAATTTGATTTAATGAGTGAATCTAATCACTTTTAGGGCGCCTTGAGGCAAAAATGGCCCATTTTGTGTTGTCTATTTTTGGGAGCATATTGATTCAACCAAGATAGCCTCAATAAAGAATTTGATCAAAGTGTAAAATGAGAAATATGAAAAGCTACTTGGAGGAAAATAGAACGAATGGGGAATTAATTCAAGCCAATTTTTGTCCTTGAATTTCAAAGGACATGGTGTTTTCAAGCCCTGTGTATTTTTTCTGCGTTGAGGTGGAATTAACCGCCTTTGGAGTTACTTTCCGGTTATTGTCCATGCGTATTTTGCCATTCTTGTGTAGTCCTCTGAGGGAAGTTCCACCCCGGAGTGAACACAAAAGCAATTTAAAGCAACAATAAGACTCTATTTCATGTTTTGGCTCAGGTCGTCAAAAACAAACCTGGTGTGTTTACATCGAGGGAAAAAAAAACGGTGTTGCAACCTTGAATTAACCTGGAGGAAGTGTGACCTCAGCGCTCACTGCGGCAGAATGACATTCCTCAACTTGTCCTCGTGTCTCCTCTGATGTTTATGAGCTTACAGTCTTAGTCGACTGAGCAGATATCATATGCTTGATTGTATTCTGTTTTTGTCTGAGTTGTCCTGGAATTACCTCTGTGCTCGGGATATTTTCTCATAATAACGCAATTCATTAAGAAACAGATTGTTGGATAAAAATGAAATGCGAGTCCTCGATTGTGAACGCACCATTTATAAATTGCACTATTCCAAGAACGTTTGTGTTAAATTGATCGATAATTAAAGTTGGTCCCTTAAGCAAGTTCACACAAGTGTTGTGGTTTTGTGGATTGGTGTACAGAGTCTGTAGGCACCAAAACACTGGAGGAGATCATGGAGGAGACTTCAGCAGCTGCCAGCGAGATCCAGAGAGAAGACCTCGTTGTCAGCTGTGGGGATGATCAATTTAGTGATCTATCCTCAGATGGCAAGTACGAAATCCAAGATTTTCCAAAAGCATCTTTTTAATCATTCTTGTCAATTCTTTTGATTCTTATAATTTGCTTTTTCTTGTCAGTCAGTCACAGAGCCCCGCGGATGATTTGGTTATCCAGACCGATGAGAGGACGCCGGGCAGCACAGACTCCTGTCAAGTGGAGGGTATGATTTTATTGTGCTAAATTGACCTGTCATTTATTTTGTCATCTCTCCATATTTTGACACCAAAGCAAAAATTCAAAGAAAAAGACAAAAAATGCCATCTTCTGTTTTCCAGAGATGGCCTTGTGTCAACTTGAAAGTGAATTCAGTCACCCCACCAGTGACCTCCAGTCGTGCCTGCAAAATCCAGAAGAGTGCCAGGCTGCTTCTGTTCACGAAAACGTTGCTGCCTCCCAGGAGGCGTCGCTGAGTTCGGAGGCGAGCGCCGCGTCCTGTCCCGCTGGGGAGGACGCTCGGGTGCAAACCGATTTCTCAGCTCCCCCTGAGCCGCCGCCTCAGCAACAGGTGTGTGCGGATGATCAAGTTCCGCCCTCTGCCGAGGAACCTGGTTTGGAATCTGCGGACGGCGAGAAGAAGGATATCGCCACTTCAACGGATGAGCAACTACACGCCGGCCTCAAATGTAGCCAAGCCACCGAGACGTGCCAAACTCCGGCCGCGTCGGACGCCGCCTCTCATCCCGAGCTGAAGCCGAAGCCTTCCAACGAGTTAACCAGGAACTACATCCCCAAGGTGGGAATGACGACATACACCGTCGTGCCTCCCAAATCCAACGAGAAGCTGAGATATTTTGAAGTGGCGCTGACACTGGAGGTGCCCCCCGTTGCCACGGACGACGTTGGCGAGCACTCAAATCCCCCCGGGGACCAAATACTGAGCAGCACTACTAGTACCGCAGCAAACACTGTCAACGGATGCCTCGCCGAAGCCACTCACGCCTCATCGCCAAGCAGCTCGCCCAAAACAGATGACGGGTTCCGCTCCGCTCGAGCACGTTCGCCAGAAGAGGACAAGGCGACTAAAATTCCGCCCGCTACGAAACCAAAGCCGGGATCTTTCCGCTTGTCGCAGCACAAAAAGCCACCGGGGTATTATGTAACGTCGGCAGCGGAGAAGAGCCCGGGTGCCTGTTCCTCTCCTGGCCACACGGGGGACCAAGTCGACCGAGCAATGTTGCCACCGCCTCCTCCTGCCCCTCCCGTGCAGGGGGACACCGAAACGCCCGCCGCGCGTGTGACGAGGCAGAGCAGCCTGCCGGCCAAAGAACCCGGCTACGGCTTAAGCTTGGAGAAGTTGAGAACCTTTGCGGCCCCCCGCCCTTTTACTCTCTCCACGCCGTCCCGCTTCGCCCAGGCCGTGTCGTCGGCCGTGAAGCGCAGCCACTCGCTGTCCCACAGCCCCAAATCACAGAGCTCGGCGGCCGCACACTGTTCTCCTGCTGCAAATCGCTACTCGCTCAAGGTGAGTTACGGTCACAATTTATACCTTTGGGTTTTTTGAGATGCTGGACGGGATATCTAACAGCATCGTGTGAAATCCTGATGCCAGCACCATCTTGTGGCATCTTGGTGCCAAGGAACTCGTTTGTGAAAATAAGATAAGGAGTGGCATTTAGACAAAGGTAGATCTCTGCTGCCATCTTGTGGTACATTGGGGTTGCTGCATCAATTGCTTTTCTGTCCCCTGCAAATTGTAATTGCCTCTCCGTCTCACTGTCTGATCAGTGATTTATTGATTTTTATTTTTGTCACTGCAGGCCGATGAGGTAGTGAACGACAAAAGTTCTCCGCCAGATGTCAAAGGTCAACCGACGTCGCCGAGTGAGCTGGTGCAGATAGATGGCAGGACAGACTCACCGCTATCAGTGCCTTATGACAAAATCTGATCTACTGTAAGGAGCTTTGTCAATCCCCTGTGACTTTTTCTTAATATTTGCACATCTCAGAAATTCCTAAATCACAATTTTTTTCTTTCAGGAGGGAAGCATCCTGTTTTTTTTGGCACAAGAGTCGAGCTGTCTTTTTTTTTTTTTTGATTGGCAGCGTGTACATAGATTTAATGTATTAATTGCTGTATTTGGGTTCATTTGCTCACATTTCAATAACAGCCTCGGTTGACTTGCGTAATTTAATGTCTTTTATTTTGTGCCATGTGCTGTCGTGCATTAAATGCATCACTGTTTTTGCCTGGACCAGGTTATGAAACGAGAACAATTCTATCAATTGTAAAGAGGATTTTCAGAGTTCTAATATCATTTTATGATGATTTATTTTGAATAGTAGCTACGTAACGATTTATAATTTAGGGAAAGACCAGGTCTGACTTATGGTACTGAACGCCTCTTGTTTGCGTTGTTCATATTTAAAATGTATGAGTTTTCATATGTTGATGTTAAATAAACCTTAACTACGCACGTGGCTGTAGTCAAACAGTGTTGTGCACAATAAAGCTTTTATAATGTCAACAGCTCCCGTGGAAGTCTGCAATGCGTGTTTACAAGGCGACAGGTTTTTCCTGCACGAATTGCTGAAATCGGACACTGCAAACAATCGAGTGTACACTCAGCAAGGTGGGTGACACATTTCGCGTTGCACCTTACGACTCTCTCTGTGTCACCCAAGAGGTGATGTCGGACTTCCACGGGAAACACTGCTTTAACAGGAACAAGGTATGTTTATCTTTTCAAAGGTAATGAAAACTGTTTATTTTCTTTTAGTTCTGCAAGTTGCACTAAATCAATTAAACCTACGATAAGGAGATATATTACTAAAAAGCATTCACCAATTAAATGAAAAAAAAATAATATAAATGTTTAGCAATCTGTGCTAAATTGTGCAATTGACTGTAAAGGGTGTGTGTTTTTAAAAAAAAAAAAAAAAGTCATTGAGCTTACCCAAGTTAATTCCACTGTTTGCTTTGTCACAGCGGGGAGCGACACAATAAAATCTCTTGATTGTGATGGATCACGTTTGCGTGGGAGGGGTCGGCTTGCCCTACTGAGGCAGCCTTGTGTGGCGGCGGCAGGCAGATGAGCCCGATGACTCACGTATACAGTATGAGTGGAGGAGCACCCTTACACAATCGCACACTTTACGCTGTCACTCCTCTCCCGACCGCCGCTCTCGTCTGACCCTCTTGCTTGACCCTGTTAACCCCCTCCTTGCCCCCTCCCGGCTATAGATGATGATGCCTTGGATTTAAGAGCGTTGATATGAATAACAGACCGGATGATTTATCTGGAAGCCTCGGAGCCCAAGCGGAGATTTACCCGAGTGGCCGGAGTAATGAGAGTACGGCGCCCGTCTTCTTGCGAGAGTCTTTACCGAGACCAGGCTGCAAATGCAACAGGTAGGAGAGACATCTTTTTTGCTTTTAAAAAATCAGTGCAGGTAAGCCCAAGGCAAAAAGTTGCAGACGGGACTTTGCACCTGTAATGCGCTCAGACGGCGTGGCGTAAAGCGCAAGGGATTATTTCAAAAGCAAAACTCAAACGTGTTGAAATCAAAGTCAGCACTTGTTGCTTTGCGGGAGATAATGAGTTACTCAGTAACTGTGTTGTTTGCGGAGCGTCCTGGGAAGTTATGAGAGAGAGTTACATTAAGAAGAAGTCCTATCAGAAGCAACACTGGCTCAATTTAGGAAATTTATTTTTTCAAAGTATTTTTTTCTGCCGGTAAAATAAACAAATTTATTTCTATAATTTAATTGAATTAAATATTGGAAGAAAAAAAATCCAGGTCATCCATCGATGAGGTAAAAAATATTTTTTCTATAATTTAATTGAATTAAATCGAACATTTTTCACAATATATTTACTACTATTTTTTTTTCTGTGATGTTGATTTGAATTCGATAATTAGTCATCTCTACTTTTTTCATCACGGTTGCTCGGGTTTACTGGCAAATGTTTTATAGCCACATTTTGTATTTTGGGGGGCTCTGGTTAAAGCTTCACTTCACTTCACCAGGTTAACAAAAGAGGTCAGCAAGGGGTCACCTGCGCCACCTTGTCTTCCTGAAGCAGTTGCTCCTGCTCTCTCGCTCTCCTCCCCTGACTCGTTATTACCTTGGACCAAGATCAGTACAACTCAGGTGAGCACTTTTTCATTAGTTTATTTATCTTAGTTACTGTGGCTATCTTGTTTGTTATTAAAAAGTTGAACGAATACGTAATAACCAATTCCCCCACTAGGTAGCGCAGTTACATTGTCATTGCCTCATTTATTGTCCATAGTTGACAGTTTGAGTCATTTCTTTTTGAACAAAGCGGCTTTATTTTTCCTTTTAAGGCAAAAAAAAGTTACTACACAGTACATACGCTGATCAGAAATTTTTAAACACGTGCATAAGTAATCAAATTATGGTGCCAATCAAAATAAAACTAATGTGCTGGCTATCGAAGAAATTTAGCTGCCATAACTCTGTTTCTCTCTGACAGTTTAAATGCCGCTTGCTTTTGTCACACACCAAAAACACATGTGATTCCAAGGCTTGTAAAAAAAAAATAACTTGAATCTGTCATGCCGAAGCACATAAACTGCAATTAGATGCCAATTCCATTCAATACATCTTTCTTATTTTAGCGTAACTATATATATGTTTATGTCAATAAATTACATATCAAGTCTTCTTTAAACCCTAAAATGTCATTTTTGGGAATTGTGGGAGCAAGCCAGAAAAAACTCTGGGCTTTAAAAACAGAAACTCTCAACTTTAAAGTTAACACGATTCGTCATCGTTCTTTGCGGCGGATAAAGAATATATGCCCATGAGTCTTGTTATGTCTCCACATAAAATAACTATACTGTTCCCGATACATAAGTAACTGTAGCCACTTGTACTTTCCAGGCTTCAATTGAAAGAAACATGAACTCTGACCGAGTGGTACAAGTACTAAATAAACCTCACATTCTTCACAACAAAGCCGTATTTAAATTGTAGTTCAAGTTCAACTATATTTAGGCCGCTATTGAAAGGCAACTACATACATCATCTCGGAATGAAACGTTTTGCGGAAAACCTTTTCCTCGTATGCTTGAATTGCATATTGTAAATTTACGGTTTTGTTAATTGACCCCGCTCAAGGATTTTTGATTGGATCGAACCCGGTCAAGGACAACGCGTCTGGAGCCGCCTTTGTTATGGGAGTAGTGGAGACTTGGTTATCATGTGGGCTCCATTAATTCCAATTCATTTTAGCTGCGCGATAAGTAGCAGCGTCTGACTGTCTGGACTCTCACCAGTCCGGGTGCTGTGTCAGGAGATAAAGTCAGCCCTGTTATGGGAAGGCGGCCTCCTTCCACTTTCTTCTGACGCTTCCAAGTCTCATGAGGAGCGTTGGTGTTTGCCACTGCGGGGTTAAATATACGCCGTGTTCTATTTTTATATGCAAAGAGGGAGGATGACATTTAAAAATAGTCATCGTCGCATTTTGCCCAACTGGTGACGGAGCAGTTTGACAATATTCTTTGTAATTCTCATTGGAGCTAGTTTAGATGGCAATTTTTTTTATTGTCACTAACCCATTTGCATGAAAAAAAAAAAAAAAAAACTAAATAGAATTTTTTTTTTTTAATTCGAATTCATGTCATGCAGGCTTGTTGACTTTGCAAAGCAGCTTTTGTAGATCTTTTATGAAATGGCAAGCAAGGAAATAATTGCTAGCTTGACGACTTGTTGAAAAACAGCAGATTGCTCCATTATGCAAGTGAGTGTTGAGTTCATGAATTGAGTTCAAGTTTCTCTTGTCCTCTGTGGCCTTGTATGTTTAAATGAAATGAAAATAAAAACATGTTTGCTGCAGACTTTTACAAGGAGAAAAAAAAAAAACAAGTCGAATGGGAAGCTTTTGCTTTCCAAGGGCAAAGGAGGAGTTTGTGTTTTGGGGAGGCAACATGACTTGTTTCTCACACTTAAATTGCAACACGTCTCACTCTGGCTTGAATGTAGCGCCACCATATACAGTATTGTAAATCGAGCACCAAAGAGTGACTATGTATGGATGTTTTGTCGAATTGTCCCTGAAGACTGCAGCATGAACTTCCGTGCAAGAAGAGTAACCTTGCCTGCCATCACACCTCTTTGTCTGCAGAAGCGGGTAGGAACATTATTCATGTTTACAAGCAACCAAAATCTTTTTTGCCTCGTCATGTCATGTAAGGTGGATTTTTGTCGTGTCGTCGTTGAATGTACGTCTTGATGCATACATATTAAGTCAAAGTCATTGTGGTTTCAGGAAGTTCCGAAATCAGATTTGTTTTTCAAATTCATTATTTTATTACTTTATTATTTTGTTTAAATGTAATTCCAAATGTCATATTTTGGAGATTTCTGTTATTGAATGTCATTTCATGAAATATTTTCAAGGGACACACTGGTCATCATCAAACTTTTTTTTTTTTTGCCCCCTAATTACTGTTGGCCACAAAACCGATTGACATTAGAACACAACCTATTGAGCAACACATGTAGACAGACAATAAGCACAAATATCTACTCTTCATCACAAAAAACAATAACACTCATTGTCACGTACTGAGTCACTGAAAGTGGTTTGTAAGATTTCATTCATGCCCTCTGGTGGCCAAGGGCAGGCATTTCAATATGAGCAGCGCAATGATGTAAATTGCAGCATTTACTCATGTTTGCCTCTTTATATTCCATTTATTTGTTATTGTTTGTATAAAGCAAAATACTAGTGTTACTTTCCTTATCAAAAACACATGACAACATTTTGGGGTTTGTTTTTGGTGGGTTATATATAAAGTTGCACCCAACGATACTTTCATCTCTCGCCTTATGCGTGTTTCCGTGTACTTCACTTGAATGTCAGTTGTGCGACTTAGCTACCGCTGACTGATGGCGACGATAAAAAAAGGAGACGTTCAAGTGAAAAGGGGCAGTTAAGCAAAGGTTATTTGCTTTGCCGGCATCTTCTCTCGCCAGTTGCTTGTGCAGCTCCACAAAGCTGGAGGCCACCTTCCTCGCCATCACTCAGATAGAACTGCAGCTGTGGGGGTGCGGTTCAAGGTTAAAGCAGACGAGTCTAATTGGCCAAGTGGCTCACACTGTCCTATCCTTGAGATAAGGTCAACGAGACCATTCAGCCGTGCGCGTTCACAATGTGGAGATTTACGCTCCCGACTGTTTTCCTACGCTTGATGCCGCGCGCACGCTGGGCTGTTTTGCAGCAATTGTGTCGTTACAATGGAATAACATTTATTTAGAAATAAAAAATGCAGCCTGTATTGATCAGGTTACAAATTCGGGACACATTGTGAAATCGGAGCTTATTTAGTTGAACCTGTCATTTTTTTTCTCTACAAGTAATGAGTGACTATTTCAAGAAGAATAGTTTTGATTGACATCCATTGCTTGTTGTTTTGCAGGTAATTAAGATTTATAATGAAGATAATACCAGCAGAGCGGTGGAGGTCCCCAGTGACATCGTTGCCCGGGACATATGTCAGCTGTTTGCCTTGAAGAGTCACTGCTTGGATGAACACAGCTTGACTCTTTACGAGCATCTCTCCCATCTGGGAATCGGTAAAGCTTGACTTCATGGAAACCGCACGCTGTAATTAATTTACATGTAATGCCCGGGAATGTGGAAGCTGGCTTTTGTTACCATGACAACAAAGGGGGGGGGGGCGGAGATTTTTTAGTTGCGAGGGGAAAAGCATTTTCATTTGTGGGAGCAGCACTTCATACACTCCACTTGCACGGATGAACGCCCTGATATTGCCTTTTCAAAGGAATTAAGAAGCTAATGCTCATTATTTAAACACATTGCAGCTTTGCTTACCTTTTGAGACATCAAAATTAGTTTCAACATGGAGCATGGATGTGTGAACATTCTTCTCCTGACTAGAGAGAATCATCGAGGACCATGAGTCTGTTATGGATGTGATCTCCAGCTGGGGGATGGAAGAAGACAACCGGCTAAATATCAGAAAGAACTATGCAAAATATGAGTTTTTTCGGAAGCCTTTGGTGAGTTTGTCACATTCATTTTTTTATCAACCCATTTAGAAATATTAACAACCACAAAAAAATCTTGTAGGACTTCTTCCCCGACCACATGGTGTCCATATCCGGTGGAAACAATATGGTGGTGGATCACTCTCAGCTTGTAGAGGTATCAACATTTATTTTCAAGTATGTTTCCTATCTATTTGGGTCAATGGATAAAAAAAAAAAAGAAAATCCACCTAAAACTTCAATTAAAACACGTTAAATGTTATCTTGATGTTCTCATCCTAAATTATTTTCTTCTCAGATCTTTCTCAGCTCCGGCACCTGCCCAGAGATTCACGGACACCTCCACTCCAAGGAACCGAGCAAGAAGTCCTGGAAGAAGTTGTACTTTATCTTGCGGAGGTCAGGGTTATATGTCTCCAGTAAAGGAACTTCTAAGGTCAGTGAGCCAAATGCGAAAGGAGATAACGTCGACTTTATTATGCGTCGGTGGTTGTAGCATCATCCTGGTTGGAGTTGTTCCGAATATTTTGGTTTCTTGGCGTTGCACTACAAGGACAGCAAAATACTTCTTGCTATGCCACGGTTCTTTTTTCTATTTTTTATTTTTATTTTCAAGCATTAT
Source organism: Syngnathus leptorhynchus (assembly GCF_054491065.1). Lineage (NCBI taxonomy): Eukaryota > Metazoa > Chordata > Actinopteri > Syngnathiformes > Syngnathidae > Syngnathus > Syngnathus leptorhynchus. The sequence goes on from NC_141203.1 coordinate 11,479,316, forward strand.
TATCACTCCAGTACTTGTATGGAAGAGATTGCACATTGCCTGCTCGTAGACCAAACATTGGGACAGGAATAGAAGGGAAAAAAAACCATCTTCTTTTTTATCGGGGTAGATTTGTTCTAGTTGTTCTAGTTTGTCGACACAAAAGGTCACCGGTTCATCTGGTGTTCTATCTCGGTCATGTTTCAAGGGAGCAGCGAAACGGGCTGAACTTGATTTGCCTCGCAGCAGCCTAAAGGCATTAAGAAGAGACGGAATGCTGCTGATGACTTCTTGACAGGCCTGCTTTTTTTTTTTATGGTTATGGAAACGTGGAAAATAAAGCGATGTGAATTTCGATGGGGAATCAAAATCCGCAATTGCAAACATGATAGTAAAATAAAAATTGTTGATCAAATTTTGCATGCACATGTTGCAATTCTGCTCGCACGTGTTTTCATCTGACCGCAGTGGGTTCATAAAAGGCATTGACATTAAGAATTTCACGGCAGGTCATGATGAGGTCATTTAAAAAAAAAAAAAAAAAAAAAGCCTACAAATCGTTTCACCTGCTACAGTAGACCTTTGTTGTCAGCGGCGGTTTATCGCTCTTGTGTGAGCGCAAACACTAAAATGCTGCGCTATTACTTGAAAAGGGAGGGAGTCGAAACACATGAATGTGTCACATGAAAGCTGAACAATGGTAGTCTTTGTTAGGGAGTTTTTTTTTTTTACCTGTACAGATTCGTCTTTGGAACAGTTGCTTCTCTTAAGTACTGTATTGCTGCATGCTTGAACACAAACGCAATTATTTTCATTCAGCTCTTTTTTTTTTTTTTTAATAAAGAAAATAACTGCAGCTGTACAATAAAATGAATTAATAATGGAATATTTTCTGATGATTTATTGTGATGATACTCTTATAGGAGCCATGGCATCTTCAGTTCATCGCTGATTTGAGCGACTCCAATGTCTACACCTTGTTGTCAGCCAAAAAAGCGCACGGGGCTCCCACTGAATTTGGCTTCTGTGTCAAGGTTTTATTTTATTTCGGGTATTTATTTGGGGTCGCTTTCAAAAATGATCTGATTCCATTTTTATTTTGTGTGTGGAATTGTCTTTCTAGTCCACAAAGTGCACTTCATCCCGGGACATGAAGATGCTGTGTGCCGATGATGAGCAGATAAGGACGTGTTGGATCACAGCCGTGCGATTGTTCAAGGTTGACTTTTAGATTCTTAAATCGAGTAAAATGTTAGTTCATGACATCTTTTGTATGATAGCATTAAAAAACAACAACATTTAATTCTCATCTCTACCATTAACAAAAATGTACAACTTTTGTGGCTAGCTGCTAGCTAATGTACATTTCTAGAAAGACACCGATACTAACACGTAGATACCACTTTATCTGCCTGGCTGACATTGATATCATTTCGTCAGGTACTAATTACCACACCTCGAATGTATTTCTTGAACATAGTGCCCCCTACTGTGTGCTGGAAAACATTGCAGGATAGCGAACATATCCATCAGCAATGCGCTTTTCTGTTCCAGCATGGAATGCAACTGTATCAAAGCTTCATCCAGCCACACCAGAAACAAAAAGCTTCCCTGATGGTAAGATGCTCTGTCCCTCAAGTATTCAACACCGACTTTGAACTTTACCGATATTTATAGCGTCACTTGTGTCAAATAAAAATAGGATGGCAATTTCACCTTCTGTTATGTCAACAAAGATGTAACACCGAGTGTACTTTTTTTTTTTTTTTTCCTGTCACAAGTGTGTCGAAATGAAACCCGAAGAGTCGTTTCAGCGAAGCATTTCCGAGAACTCCCTGGTGGCCATGGACTTCTCGGGCCAGAAGAGTCGGGTGATCGAAAACCCCTCGGAGGTTCTCTCGGTGGCCGTGCAGGAAGGCCTGGCCTGGCGGGTGAGTCGCTGTAAACGACTCGGCGTGGGCAACGTCGTCGATTTAAATTGTCTTCTCTGTTTGTTTTTGTTTAGAGGAAAAGCTGCCATCGACTAAGTGCACACGGAAGCCCTTCTGCATCCCAGAGCTCACTAAATATCGGTTGGATTGACTTTTTTTTTTTTTTTTTTTTGATGCGTCACTTTTGAGTCATGTGCTGCCCAACATTTTGGGGCACCATGTCTGAAAGTATCTCGAAAAATCCATTTGCTTCCTGCGCTTCAGCTCTCCATTTAGCTCAGCCCTGGTTTCACGGCAAGCTGTCACGGGACGAAGCTCAGCGTCTGATCACTCAGCAGGGTCCCATCGATGGGTAAGAAACTCTCAACTTTATTGGCAGTTGTCAGGATGAATTCAAGAAGTGTTTGAAAAAGTCGTTTTGTTTTCAGGTTATTTCTTCTGAGGGACAGTCAGAGCAACCCCAAGACATTTGTACTGTCACTGTGGCACATGCAAAAAGTCAAACACTTCCAAATCTTACCTGTGAGTACCATAGACTATCTTTTATGATGTTGAAGTCATGGCCGCCTGGGTTTGTTTAGCATAAAACACACATAGTGGTGAAGGGGATGTTGACTCTGCATTGCCCCAACATAATTTCTTAAAACTGCTAAAATGAGCCCAAATTGGGTTAAATATTGTGCTCAATCCAATGTTGGTGGGTTCAATGATTTGACCCAGCAAATCAATTCTTAATATTTAACCAAACGTTTGGGTAAACAGTAAAATGCAATGAGCGCACTCACACGTAGAAGCTGTTGTCAACCACAGCTCACACTCACACGCCTGACAAAACTAATACGAAAACCAATAAAAAATACAACAAAATTGAATAAGGCATTTAGATTTTTTTTCCAAAACATAATAAAAACAAACCTGTTCTAAGAACCAATTGGAAATAATTAAATTTGGGGGGTGGGGAGTCAAAACAAATGACACAATTCCCCAAAAATCTTTGATTTGATGAGTTTTGAAATTGTGACTGTTGCTCTTCCTGCATCATGATTTTCCCCACCGCCCGGCAGCTGGATGACGCAGGCGAGTTAGCCTACAGCCTGGATGACGGTCACACGCGCTTCTCTGACTTGATTCAGCTGGTGGAGTTCTACCAGCTGAACCGCGGCGTGCTGCCCTGCAAACTCAAACAACATTGTGCCGGGACCACCCTGTGACCAGCGGCCTCCTCTCTGGCACGCTGATTTTGCACAATTATGCAAAGACTGGACGGGCTTGTGAGGTGCGTCATCCTCTGACTGGCTGAAAGAGCTAAATTACACACCATTTATGTGACTGTCAGCTCCCATTGTAATATAACAAATGATTACTTCTTGTAATGATGGATTCAGGTCTGCATTTTGCAATCAATTGGAGAGCCCATCCCCACGTCTGTTTTATATTCAAAGTCGAAGGATAAAAAAACCAAAAAAAAAGTTTAAAAAAATATATATATATAAATTATGACATATGTTAAATGATTTTTTTTCAGTTTTCCTTCACTCATATTTTTGGTCAATGCCATCAAGTGTTTAAAATATTTGTAATAAATATTCTTGTTTGATATGCTTTTCTAGTGCTATTGTGGCCCTCAAGCAGCTGATCCTAGTATTGAAGGAATAGAAATGAAATCAAACAGAGTAAAATATAAATATATACATCCATCGATACATTTAAATATGAATTCTATCAATATAACAAATACACACAACTAATCAGTGAGACCATCAATTTAAAAGACAAACTTTCACAATTGGATTCTCGACATCCAAATAAATATTTCATTACTTTCAGGATCAAATAAATCACATTTCCATTTTGAATTTCCCAAAAGTTCAAATATTGCAAATGCATTGGATGGCACGCAAGATTTTTATTAGAGTTGAAAAAGACAGAGAGAAAAAAAATCCAATAAATCATGTATAACCTGATTTTATTTTCAAGTGGACATAATAAATTCAAGCTTTGTCCGATGCCCGTAACTGCATTATAAATTTCCCTAACTAGTGTACCTTTCCCTTCACCTGACACGGTTGCTTGCATTTTTGTTCACTTATTTATCGTGAAAACAGTTTATTATTTAACGGCCTGCCCTTATAGTTAAATTTAGTTGCTCCATATTACATGTGAATTCTACATCTTAACCCAGCATGCCAAGTGTGATTTAGTAGATTCTATATGCAGCATTCATGAGTGCAACTCAACATAACCCTGGCATCCAGGGTGCAAGTCATTTCATGACCGCTAGATGGTAGTAAAAGCATTTTGTTGGCTCTATTCCAGTTGGACATTTACGTCAACTAATCCATTTAAATTGGCTTTAACTTGATGAGTAAAGTTGCAGCAATGATCATCGATGATCATTGCTGACAACACACAAGGTCGCACAGATTTCCTGGTCACTAAATTAGGTACACCTACAATAATAATAGGCAAACAAATTGAGATTTATTGTAGATTTTTTTTTATTAAATATCATCCTTGTATTGGGCCTTGTTAGAATATTTCACAAGCGTGTATAATTCACTTTATCAACCCCCTAAACGGCCTTCTCTCTCTCTCTCTCTAAGGATGTGTACAATTATTACAAGCGCAAGTAATGACTCATCCTTTCACTTATGTACGATTTTTCCCAACCGCTGCAAATAAATCCCGCCAATGATTCGCCGCACAAACGGCTAAAATGTCTGCTCTGGAAGCGTCGGTGTTAAACAAGCTTCTTTGTTGTGATCTAAATGCAGTGCCCCGACGCCTCTCCTGCTCGACTTCAATAGCAGCTTTTTTTTTTTTTTGAAAGGGAGCGCTCACATCCAGGGGAGACGTGCACAAACACAGAAGTCTTAAATGTACCCCTGCTTCTTAGGTCTTGTGCTAAATGTTGTTTTGGATGTATTCTTGCCATTGATCGGCGTCTGGCTGCAGGGGGAGAGATGGCAGCTGGGGGAGAATGCGCTTCCTTTAATGAATTCAACCAACACCAACGGCCTGTGGACACTGCATTTCTTCCAGCTAAGAAAGCCTTCTCTCTCCCCCCCCCTTCCCTCCCCCTCTCTCTCTCTCTCTCTCCCCCCTCCCTCTCTGCTATCTTGGCCCTCACGGACAACCAGTAGCACTCTTTGCACTTCATACCGTTACACAGTTGGTATTCGGTGTGCACTCTCACACAGCTTGTCAACTTTTATCAGTGGTTTTTCTATCAATCGAATTAGCAAGGCACTCAATATTTGTTGAAAGTAGTTGGGACGAACAATGAAATGCATATGAGCCGACATCGCCGCGTAGCAGTTGTTTGATTTCTTTTTCTTGTTATTGTATTCGAAAACGTTTGAGTCAAAAAGAACCCAAATCTGGGTTAAAAACCAACACTTGAATCAATTCAATCCAATTTTCAGGGTTCTTAATTTAACCCAAATGGATACCCTACAAAACATTGTTTTATTTTTTTTATATAATTAATATATATATATATGTGGGTTAGTCATTTAAGCTAAGTTTTTGGGCTAACTGAATAAGCTAAAAATCTGGGACAAATTGACCCAAGTGGAGTCGACCCCTTTTTGACCCATCACCGGATTCTTTTCATCAGATCCACTACAACGCTAAGAAAACAACAAACTCCTATTTCTACTTTCCAGTTCACTCGTAATACATTCGCGTAGCGAAACCTTCTACTCGAGCTGCAAGCGGCCTTTATGTAAAATATCCCGAATATAGTCGCCCACTTCATTCTCCCGGGATCCGCATTGCAAGGAAATGTAAGCGCATTGATCGTATTATTACAACTATTACTACTACTGCCAATAGCGTGCAGTTAAAGTGCTTTTTATTTGCCAATTATGTCCGTTGGCTTTTTATAGCTATTGGCTGAACAATTGTGTTGTTTAAAGACATTATCGCTACGGTCACCATGAGGTCATACACACACACACACACACACGCACACGCAACGCTGTTCTCCTTGCTGTTCAAACAATGTCCTCTCGCTGTCACTCTTTAATAAATGAATACGGAGGGACTTCATTGCAATCCATATGTCACTTATTTTTTTCTCTCACTATTTTATCGTCTGCAGTGAATTTCTTCAAATCAAACAAAAATGTAGATTGAGGAAAGTGTTATTCATCAGTTTGAAATTTCTGGGTTAGATTCAGTTTTAAAATGTAGGTTTGTCTTAATATCTTTCATAAACACTTAGGCAGCGCAAAGGCTCTTCCGCCGTGCGAGCCCGGTAGATTTATTATGTCTCCGATAATTGCCCAGACAGTTCTTGCTCTATAAACTGCCTGTCTTAAGACCCTGATCTATTTTTCCCCCAGGTTTATCTGAATTGCCGTAATGGGTACACGGCGAGGATTGTTAATTACGCCAACAACATTTCCACTCATCAAATAATGGATGTGGCTTAGCGATTCCCAGTTTTGATAATCAATCACCTGCATTCGAGTCTCGGTGGAGTCGAGCGGTGCTTTTTTTTGTTGTTGTTGTTGTTCATTTTTAAATCCACAGCCCGGTTTTGCTAATACATAAGGGAAACGGGTGCGACCTGATCCTGTGCATTTTGATGCCTTATTAGAATGTAAAGTGGCTCAATTAGAGCGAGACAGTGCGGCTTGTGAAATAACAATTTGAGACAGAGAATGATGAATGCTCATATTTAATGCGGCTCCTGCAGAAAGAATCTAACATGCTTTTTTTTTTTTTTTTAGCGTGCTAATTTTATGGAACATCCGTGCGAGCGTATGCATAATTTTGACAACAATAGAACATTTTAATCACAGATGGGTTGTATGTATTTTTGATGCTGATTTTTAAAAATGTCTTTGGGTCTTTGTAGGTTTTTTGTGATGTTTTCATTTTATTGTACTGATTTGACTTTTGATTTTTACCATCCGTTGTACTCACGCAAATATTATACATGAACAAAGACAGTGTAGCAACACATGTAGATGGTCACAAATATCACCAGCGTATTCTCTATCCTCTGCAAAGAATGACCGGATTGTTAGCAATTCTTCCGCATTTGTTTCTTCATGAATACTGCCGCCCGGTGGCCGAGTCAGGTCATGATGTTTAATTAATAGCATGCCATTCATTTCAATAGTATTTAAAATGTGTTTTGAGTTTGGCCGGGGAAGGTTTGAAACTTGTATCTCAAGGCACAGCCGTATTTCTTTTGTCTGTTATTCTAAAAAAAAAAAAAAAAAAGCTTAGACCTGTCCTCTGTGATCCCAGCAACAGGTAGATGAAGCACTATTGAATCCCTGCGTGCATTCTCTTTTTCCAGCGGGGTTCCTGTTATTGTATTGTCGGGCCCACCTTCAAAGCTGAAACACTGCAGAGCTTCTTCATGTCCTTGAGAAATTAACATGGGAGGACTGGCTTTGCTCTGAGGGAGCCCTATTGAGGCCGTGTCCTCCCTCCCCTTACCCCCCCTGCGTAATCCCCATCTCAAAGACATACCTCCACTGACCAGACCGAGGCAGCCCCCAACCCAACGGGCCGAGAGTCGACGCCGTAGCCGACTTTCCTATCTTGACATTTGGGAAGACGTGCGCAATGTCGTTTGATTCAAATTGTTGAGTTGGAAATGATGGGCGGGAGTGAATCGCCGAGCGGGCGCGAGTTAGGCCACGCGCAGATGAACAAACAGACGTCGTCAAGCGAAGCAGCCTGTGTGGCCTCTCGGTAACTGGACAAATAAATAAATAAATAAAAAGCGCTCACTTCTCTAGGCTCAGCGGGGAGGAGCTCACACTTGCAAGGCAGACAGTGAGCGATGGACAGCGGGGAGACGTAAACCGCCGCTCCTGGTGCTGATGGACGGATGTTTTAGGCCATCAAACGGCTGCCTTGGGAAAGGAAAACGACAGGGGGAAAACCAGGAGGGGGTCTCGCCGGGAAAAGGAGAAACTTTTTCCCCACTTGAAAGCTTGCGAGATATGAAGATGAGATGTTTGACAGTTGCGAATGGGGATTACTTGAACAACCACCAATTGAGTGGATTAGAACAATGGTCCTTAAACTTTGGATACCAAGTGCCACCCGCTCAAAAATAAAAGAAATAAAATAAAAAATTGAAAAAAGAATGTGAAATAAAATAAAATAAAACATTAAATAATGACCTCAAATAACCACAACAAAATTTTAAGGAATTTAATTTTGGAAATTGTTCCTAATGAGCAAACACGGCATAGCAGCCATACGAACGCTCGTCTCTCAGCATTCAGCGCAAGTCGATGCCGGTTTGGTGGACTGTGCTTCGCTAGAACTTCAGGGATGCTCTCTATATATCGCGTGAAAAGAAATGCGCCGAGGTCAAAGGGCAAATCCTAAGATGTATTTTTCCAGCAGAATTACATGGGCGCATTTGCACACATACTGAATCGCTTCACCTGCTTTTTTTTTTTCCCCCCCCCACTCTCATTTACATTGTGTGCGACTGACTCCTGGAACAGAGTCGGAAGCCTCGTGGAAGAATGAGGAAATGGTCCATTTTCGAGAGCACAGTCAAGTAGAAGCTGAGCAGCCTATGTTGGCATTTCATTCGCCAATCGATGAATAACCCAGAGCGATGTTTTTCACTGTAGATTGGCAGCCATTGTGTGTGTGTGTGTGTGCGTGCGTAGAGAAAGAGAGAGAGTGAGAGAGAAAAGGATGGGGGCATGGAAGAGTGGGGATTCATCCTTCCCCGAAGAATTACACAGTGGTCAAAAGTATTTGCAACGCCAGGAGGTATTTTTGAAAGATATGTGAGGGAAAAAAAAAAAAATCCAATACCACGGTGACCTTTTGCTGGGCAGTTGTGAACAGATTCACTTTCCATATAATCTGGCTCAGAGTCAAAATCGGTGTTGGTGTAGAACGTTGTCCATTCAAAATTATGCTAATCTATTCTGCTTGTGTACGCACTTTGATGTCTCTATTCCGTTCTTTTGTTTGCAGTGTTGAAATACAGATATATATATTTCGTACATGTATATTAGGATTGAACGATTTGGGGGATTTTAGTGCCGTGTTGTATTGTAAACAAATAGAAGCATAGGCAGAATTTGAATACGAATGGAAAATAATTTTGGAATATGTCTTCTAAATTTCTCCACATGCTAACATTTGTCTATGATGCTATCTCGCAAGTTCTCCGGAGCATCAACACAGTGCAATGAAATGACGCAAGCTGCTGATCAGACATTCATTCCCGCACGGTGACACATTAATGGCACGGTCCAACGCGGGGAGCGACCGTTTCACGCCGAGAGGTGAGGCTGCGGCGCTTAGTCGACATTACAAACGACGTAGCTCGGGGGAACATTCGTTCAAATTAAAATCACACTGGTTCAAACTCGATTTTCTCAGGTATTGCCGGGAACAGGCTATCGGGAGGTTTCGGTGGCAAAAATCAGATGAGTGACGTGATTGGAAGCTGATTGACAATTTAGAGCAGGGGTCGCCAATAGTTCAAATGTTGGGATATTGTGATTTCCTGGGAGCGTTACAGATGATTGTTTTGGTTTCCAGTTAGCTGTCCCGCCATATATTTTTGTTTTTTGTCTCAGTCTTGTTTATATCATACATTTATTTTGGTTGAGAGTGTGAAAGAAGAAGAAATACAGGAGATTGAAAAACGCAGATTGATTAGTTTCTGTTTTAATTTTTGCCATTTTGATTTATTTTTGACTTAATGTACAAAATCTTGGTTTAAAACAAAAACGATGTCATTCATAAAAAAAAAAAAAGCCAAAGAAAAAGTCAAAGACTACCAGGATGAATCATTTGTTGCTTTCTTACTGAGCCAAGGACACTTGAGACTTTCTCCAATTTTTTTTTTTTCAATCGCAAACGTTGCTTGATGTCCAATCTGTCCAACCGCAGGGACATTTGCCGTCGGAGTCTCCAGCGCGCGCATTGTATCGCAGATTAATTCCCAACACGCCGTAGGGAATTAACAAGTTAATCTTGAGTTTACACTCATAGCATAAGCACACACTTAACATAACATATCCATCTGTTGCTCCGTCATGTCAGACTTTAAAAAAAAAAAGAAAAAAAAACCAGATATAACACAGAGAGGCATTCACGGCAACCTGTTTAGAACTGACGGCTATTATCTGAAAGGGCAAAACATGTCGGCACACTTGAGCATACAAAAAAAACAAAACAGTTTGCATTCATTTCCATTTTGACATGAATATATCAAGAAAAAGCAACATTGAATTCACTTTTCGCTTTTACATGTGCCTCTCTATCATCACCCTGAAGCTTTTCCCCTCCTTCAAATAGCGAGCGGCAAGCATGAGCTACAGCTCGTCCTTCATCTGAGAGATTTACAAGCGCACGAGCTTATTCAATTTATCAGCAGCTCCACAATGCACCTATACGCGTCACCGTTCGGCCGACAGCTTATAAAAGTGGCCAAACACCATTTCAAGTCTCCAAGACGCCTGCCGCTTTGTGTACGTGTGACTATTCCACACAGAGCCACGTTTTATTTGTTGATTTATTTCTTTTTATGTTTACTTTGAGGCTGATTGCAAACTAGCGTGAGTGCTACCTTTGGCCCTGTGATGTGTACATCTTACTATTATGAAGCCAGTTAATTGAATCGCTGTGTACAAGTGACTTCCAGATGCTTCCACATTTCTAAAGGTATAAAAAAAAAAACAGCCACCGAGTAGGTGTAGGTAGAATTATGAAAGTGTTTCGCTTGAATACGTCTTTGCTCTGGTCAGACATTTAGGAGAATAGTCACAGCTTTGTAAACTCCTTTTCATTTAGCGCCGGACAATATTCCAACGAGCGTTTTCAAAAGATTTCCTCTTTGACCCCCGTCGTTTGCCCACAGCAGAAGAAGTCTTCAGACTCCGCCAGCGGTCCGCGCTTTGCTCGGCTTGCTAAATGTACGGCGGGAAGTCGGATATGGACAGAACGGCCGTGACCTCACAAATGTCTGCGCGCTAAAAGGAAAGGAATTCGTCTTTGTCCGTGTGGCACGCCGCAAAGCACGGAGATCACAACATATTCACGTGTAATGCATCACGGAGGTTGTCAACTCGCAGAGCGGCCCGAGTAATTGCTGTCATGTTGCTCCCAAGATTCAAACGGCGGCGAGAGGCGCGTACCGAGCCCTCGGCTTTTGTCTCGCTTAGCCAGACAGAAAGTGATGTTTTCAAGTCAACTTTTTTTTTAATACTCTGTTCTTTACAACTTTCACTTTGAATGCGCCACCTCCTGTTCTGCACCTTGAAAGCACCTTTTTATCGCTCTTTCAATCTTTACCCAAAAGTTTGAAAAGATCTTTTTGCAACTATCACTCCAACCGTGAGGACCATATTTAAAATGTGTGTCTATGTATATATTTATATTTATTATTTATTTATTAATTTATATCTACTATGTATAAATATACACCTATACTTATACATCTATATATAAATATACATATATATCTATATAGGCCCCCCCCCCCAAAATATTTTTTTTTCATATTAGTTCATCGGAGGAATGACAATAAACAGCAATTCCAAGATGGCCTTCTCATTGCTTAATATATGCATGCGCTTGATTATTATTATTCAAGGTATGACTCTCCGACAGTGTCAGTCAAAAGAGACCATTATCTTTACAACTCTATATTTTTATTTGCACTCATTAGACTTTGCAAGTTATAACTGTTGGCATACTTGATGATACAAACTAAACAGTTGGACACTCAAAAAAAAAAAAAAAGGGTCACATGTAGATGACCATCTTAAACGTTTAAAGTATCGCACAAAGGAAGGGAAAAATATTCCAGACTCATTTACACCAACGTCACTCAAGCCTTTCTCATCCAGAACATCCCAGATGTCCCCCTACCCGCTCTCGGGTCCCCCGATGTCGGAAAAATGGAAATATATGCAATCAGAATTCAACACATGAGGTCTGTGTGATATAAATTCTGCACCACAGAGGTGAATGAATAATAAGATTAATGACATATTTTCATTGACTTAAAGTCAGAGTTCCCTCTTATTAATTATGCACTCCGTCTTTAAAAGTCCCGAAATATAGAGCTGGACTTTTCTGCCTGAGCACAAAGGGTTATTTTCAATAAAAGTTAGAAAGGAGAACTATCAATGTGGAATAATGTCAACATTGTTTTGAATGAATGCACTTCATCAGGCAGATAAAAGCTCATAAGTGCAATCAATAGCTTTGAATTGAAACAGCAGGCGGAAAAAGAAAAAAAAAAAAAACATCATGCTGATTATCTCCCAAACTATTTTTTTTTTTTCATCCTTTCTCGGCGCAGCGTGTAAACACCATTTCCGGCTTCCTATTTACCGCGAAACGCAACGTACCGAGAGGATTTCATTTCCAAGCAGCTTGTCTGCTATTCATCCATCCAGCATTGAGTAAAGATGAACTTGATCTGCCTGTAAGCGGACAATAATTCCAGCAGCGTTTTTTTTTTTTCTTTCCCTGTAAGACGTCTTTATTTCTATAAAGGACATCCAAACCTGAGACTTTATTTGACCATGAATAAAGCTTTTTCCTCTGAGGTCTTAGATTGTTATGCTACCAGAATGGCCTTATTCAAGCTAAAGGCCTCGAGCCCAAGCTGGGACATCTCTGCTTTAAATCAGCTTTGGGATCTCATAGACGCCGATGATTTCCTTGTAGGCCTTTGTGCGCTTAAGAAGTGATCACCCTCCTTCAATGCCCCCGTGGATTAAACAGGGCAGACCGGTTCAGTCCTCTCTCACGCCGCTTGGCAACGCCTCTACCTTTGTAACCAATAAAAGGCTAACTAGAAAAGAATGAAGCGATGGGAGAATCAATCTACTGGAAGCCTCCCCGCGGTTTTCTCATCATCTCGCGTGTCGTATGTCATCTTAGATGAGAACACAAAAAGGTAAAACTCGCTATGAGGGATGCTTTGGTCGCTATTCAATGCGCCGAAAAAGCCACAGAAGCGTGAAGTGAGAGATAAGTTAAGGACTTTGTGTTTGTGACAGCTTTATTTCGACTAATGCGTCACGGCTACGCTATTTATAGATAGTTTAGCTGTAAATCATAAAGTAAGTAGCCTATGATACCGCCAGGGAGTTTACAAACATGAAATACTTGTGTACAGGCTAATGAGAGGCTAAAAAAAAATATATTGGGAAAACTGAAATGTGGAAAAAATGTTTAAGACTATAGCTTATCATGTTTGAAGCGCTAGCAGGCTTGTCTGCAGCGTCACTGCCTCACTTGTACATTTGAATAAGGACACTGAGGTGTTTTGTCATTTTTTGCTAGCATCTGTCAATTTAATTTGCTAGCTAACCACACACGAGTGATAAAAATGGTCCAGAAACCCGAAAATGATTCTGGACATTTAGCTAGCTTCTCTAAAATTTGTTTGCTAGCTAACGACACGCTGAAATGCTCTTAGTCGTTCTAACCGCGTAACGGTTCTGTAAATTTTGCTAGCTTCTGTAAATGTTGTTTTATCTAACTCCACACTGAAGTGCTAGAAATGGTCCGTGTAATTATAACTACAAAACTTTTTTCTTTTTTTTTTTGAAGCTTCAAAATGTCATCAACGGCAGTAACCCAATAAACAAGGAAATTTCGCCAGACATCCATCTATTAAAATGCAAAACATAGTGTCTATAATTCAATTTCAAGTATCAACTTGAAGTCAGTCATAAATAATTGTTTGATAGGAGTATTAAAAGTTTGAATGTCCATGCGTGTTCTTCTCAAAATCCATTATCACAGTGATGCAAATGACCAAAATGTAAATTGGAAGCAAAGCCCAACGCGTTAGAAGCGTTGATAGCATTAAAGAGCTTTATGTTTCCATACGGTTGTGCGCTGTCAAAGCAGCTCGGGTGCATTTGGTGGTCCGGGCTGCACTGTGCGAGTACTCCACATCAGGGGGGATGAAGCTGTCTGTTCAGGTGATTGACACAAGCCCACATTAAGAGGTGGTTTTGGAAATTAGTCCGCGGAGACCCTTTGGAGCCGAGCTAGCAAAGGAAGGCTGTCTCTGAGAGGAGCCGTGCCTTTTTAACCCCGCTCATTGGTATGCCGATGGGCGAGTGGCGAGCTGCTCTCTAAATGGCTGAGGCATCGCGGCTGGTAGCCCCTCGACACGTTCCTGCGCAGACGGAGCCCGTGGAGAGCTGCCAACAATATGCAAGCCACAACCCTCAAATTACAATGGACCCAATTAATAATCACATAGTTATTTCATATTTTATACCAAGGAGGGAGCTCAGCAGAACAAAGGACTCGACGGAAAACACAATGTGGACACTATTGTTACATTTTTGTTTTGATGATGAACTTTTATTGGTTTACTTTTTAAACGAGGTCGTTTGTGTATACAGACTTGTAAAATAGAAATCAAACGCTAGAACCAGTTGAAGCGTGGTGCTGTTTTCTGGCTTTTTGGTCTCGTGACGTTTGCCAGGCCAAAAGCACTTTGACGTCCATTGCACTTGACAGCAGAGGGCGGTATGAGGCCCAAATGGCAGTTGGACTAAAATGGATTCATTAATCTTCTCAATTCTGATTCCACAAACACAGTATTGATTCAATTTCCCCCCCCCCCCCCAAAATGAGTGGGGAGGCACATAGGACACATTATCGCAAGAACCCTTTTATAGTTTGTGCTTGCTCTAATATTTGACGGGAACCAAACGAGCAGGAAACAATTAGTACCGCCCAGAGCGTGATGCATAATTGATGGGCATCAAGAATAATATGACACAATACAATGCTGTGAGGCAGTTAGACATTCAATTCCCCTCGGTGTCTGGCTTCGTTCTTACGCAAGCGTTTGTTCCTCGGACGCTTCACTTCCACTTCAAACGTTCTCGTATGTTCTTCAGGAAAGTAAAAAAAGGCCGGGAGGAAATGTGGCACTTTGCACTTCTTAGCTATAAGAGGACTTTTTATTTTTTTTACATTACCACTTTCGCTTTTGTCATAAAAGTATGACTCCGAGATGTGTCATTTGATATCCTATAATTAATCCCACCTTGCGTTAAGCATTCCCACATTAAGTATTCCCGCAGCCCGTGGTACAGAACCGGTACGGCACCTCTTTATGTCAGCCGTGAACACTTTTCGCTTTCTGACATGTTCATTTAAAGTCGTTAATCAGATGTAAATATGCAAAGCGGCTTCCCAGGGGCAGCCTTTGAAATGCAAATACTGGGTGCAAACAAAGGTGGGGTGGATATAGGTTCTGATGCAGCAAAATCATGGAGGTTGTTCATGCTCATTAAAATATGAAACCTTATCAGATATCTATCCATCCTTTTTACCTATCTATCTATCCATCCATCTATCTATCTCCATCTATATCTATCCATCCGTCTACGCAAAAGATCATCATGTACTGGAAAGGATTTCAAACTATGTGGGTGGCGTGAAGTGAAGAATATTTATGAAAAGTGCTCCATTATGTTTTAACCTGAAAAGGTTTTCTCTCATGTTATATTAATGTCAACAAATATGCTTTTTGAAGGGTTTCCATTTACACCAGAGAGTTATGTGAACTCAAGAGGCCACAACTTGAAGTGGAAGCTACGAAACTTATTTAAAAGAGCGGCCACATCTTGTTTTTTTTTTTTTTCTTCTAACTGTTGTTGGACAATCGCTTGCTTTCAATCGGGAGCAGTTTACGGGAAGGCTCTTTGTTTGTCCTTTTTCAACACGATGGAACCCCCGGTGCAGTAAACAAGATCCATCAAAGCATGCTCAGGTGAGTTTTGTGTTGGATAACTTGAACTCACTTCCAAGAAACACATTTGGAATGAAGTACAACAGAGATTGTGAATGATTTTGCACCTCACAAACACTTGACATTGATGGAAACAACAAATAAAAAAAGGATTTTCAGAACATTCAAAATGTCATTTGGACCTAGATATGAACTAGATTTCAGACTGACTGAGTTCTCCTCCATTTTAACATCAATATGTTAAAATCACACCGCACCGTTTTTTTCTCATCTTAATTTATTGCTTTTGCTAATGACTCAATTATAAGTGCATCACGATCCCCACCGCTAGATGGCGCCTAGAACAACGGAAGTGTCAAATATCCCCTACAGACGTCCACTGAAGAAAAAGTCCACCTGGTAAATTGAGCACAAACTAGTTAACTCATTCTCCTTGTTTCAAAATAAACGGTGGCAGTTGTATATTATTCCTAACAAGACACATTTGCACCATGTTACATCTCAAGGTGAGTACTGAGAAATGTTTGGCTTTCCTCTCTTATGCTAGGCTAGCAGACTGAAGCAGAAATACATAAAGAGCATTAACAATCATTTTTCTCATTTCATCTGTGATTTATTCTTGCATTTGTTCGTCATGTTGATAAAGAAGTCAGGTTGTCTCTTTGTTTCAGCCGCCGCAAGCTTGATACTTAGCAGGCCAAGGGGGCTCCACGTAAGTGCAACAGTCCCACATTGTACCTCCCTGATCCTTTCCAATGTTTAGGCAAAACTATGTTGATGGTTTTCACCACACTCTCGTGTCCCCCATTGCAATTTCAGGAGGAAAATGTGCTTTCCTGAGTGCGTCAAGTGCCATTTTATGACACTGGAGTGGAACCTCATATTCAATTCCTGTTCAACACCTCTTCATTAACCAACCGCCACTCAGAGCGTTGCAGATAACTTTGCTAGCAACGCATCTTCAAAACATGTTGCAGGTACAGTATTTCTGTTTCTACCCCTTCTGAAACGCAAACACGACAACATTTGTTAAAACCTATTTTTCCGATCCTAATTTGTCGAAGCGGAGAGCGATCCTGATCAATCCCCTCTCGAGAGGTTCTTCAGCCCCCGGTGTGTGTACAGCCACTTAACCAGCCTCGCAGACATTAGCCACCCATGACTTTACTGCCAATCCACATTCAACACCCACAGTAGTCCCCATTAAAATTTTACAGGTCAGAAATTTAAAAGGCTGTTAAAGAAATGCTTTTTCATTACATGTGACCAAAAAAAAAAGGAGGAGGTCAGCTTGTGGCATAATGGCACTGTAATTAGAGCGTCATGGTTTGATAAAGTGTGACTGTAAATCAATGTAGTACTAATTAATCAATATCTTAATTATTAGACCTTTAAATGAGGATTTTGTTAAATTCCCCTGGATCTGGCTGCCACGTTGGCCTCTTTTGTCATCATTAGAGCGAGCGCTGAGGGTTTTTTACAGTGTCGAGCGTGCCATCAAATGGCGATGAATGGAGACAACAAAGAGCTTTGATATACTCTTGATGCTTAAGGAAGGAGAGAATTGAAGCTTCACGAGGCGTATTTGTCCTATGATTGTAGGGTCATTCTGATTTCCCCCTGTGTCTTTCTGCACCCACTAATTAGATTCTTTTGTCTGAGCACCCACTCAAGTCACTTAGCCGTATGTGTTTCACTGAGCAGATCATAATGAACAATAGCCGTGGTCACACATTGCGCCCATTGTGTGGAGACAGGACAAAACAATGTCTTAGGGGAAGAAAAAAAAAAAATCAAGCGAGAATCTTGACCTAAATCTTTAGTAATGTTGGAAAATAAATGTCGGCATTTAGTTTTTAGTACTGCAGCTTTGTAAGTAATACTGTGAATTAGTAGTGCCTGAAAAATTATATAAAGCATAAAATAACTTGATTTTGGGGCTCTGGAAGCATTTCTGTACAGTTCAAATTGATATATATTACACAGTGTATAATATTTGGGGTTAATTGGCGGCTTCAAGTGGTGGCAAATATGTGTTGACACCCATTTAAAAATGCATTTGAATGTAGTTGATTAATCTGAGCGGGTGTGCACACTTTTGCAAACACATGATCCGATTTCTTTTTAATTCCCCTCTTGCAAAGTTGTAGAAAAAAGATGGTTTTATTGATTTAATTGCTCAATAAAAGATAAGAAAATGAACACTATGCGATCTTAGCCAAAATCTTCCACAAACAATGCGATTAAAACGTCCATACAGAACAAGACATTTCACTGTATGGCACATTTATATATGCAATCTACTTTAAGCCCTCATTCCCAAAGGGAGGTAACATAATTTACCAGACGCAAATGTGGGTTGGTTAAAGTTAGCGTGATTTACTATGGCCTTTGTTAGCCTGTGAGGGATTGCTGTATTAATACTGCCAATTTAATAAAGTTATAGGACCTTTCCTTTGTTGTCATGGTTACAGTAATAGCCCCTTCAAGTGGCTGTTGCCGTTACATATTTCCACATCTTCAACACTTGCTTAAGATGTGATTAAGACAATTAAAAAAAAAAAAAAAAAAACTAATTAAAGGTCCATGTCAGTTTAGCTCACAGAATTGGTATTTGGACTTTGCTGGTAATTAACTTAAACTTAGATGGCTGATTGTCTCACAATGACACAAATTGGAGGACAAGCATGTGTGCTAAAAGGTTTGTGAGGTGTCAAGACAAATAATTGTAATGGTAATAATTAAGGCCCAAAAAAAGAAATCATTTTCAAAGGCAAGCTCATCAGTTGAAGCGGTTGCATGATGAGCAAAATCTACGTTGAATCTCCAATTTTAATATACACATTGTAATGTAAATAATAGTCAAAGAAGACAATCGGAAATAGTTGTGAAAGGGGTTAATTGTAATAACAGGACGTGATGGTAGTTAGTCTAGTTCCTATGGTAACTATGACTTGCATGCTTTTTTGTACCTTTGAGATTAGCAATCAACTTGTATGGACAAGATTTTTTTAAGACTTGGTCATAATGGCTTGATTTTCTTTTTTTTTTTTCTCAGTGAGGATTTCTTTACATCGTATTTCAGTTTCAAACTGTTTTCTAGCAAAGGACTGGTAACTTAGATGGGTTAATTGGTTGTGCCTGTACATCCAAAATATAGTGTATTTTTTTTTCAAAAATTATTTTACACATACATTTAATATCTTTAAACACATTTGGAGAGATGCTGTGGACTGAAAATGATATCACAGTTGCTCAGGTCTCAGGTAGCAACCAATCATGGCTCATCTGTTTGAGTTTGGTCATGTGACATTTGCAAGATGAGCTATGATTGGCTGTTACCTGAGCCCTCAGCAACTGTGATTTCCTTTTATCGATTTCTGAGTTGACAAGTTAGTTACTTACTATTAAAACAAAATTGACACCGTTACTAAAGAATTATATATTTTAAATCAATTCAAGAACGCTCACTTGAACATTTGTTTATATTGCCATATTCCCATTTCCCCGGAAGAAATAGAGAAGCCCATGCGTGAGCAGATTTATTTATATACCTCTTGTGTAGGTGTACTTCACGTAATGGTTAGCGAGTGTACGTTCATATGTAGGGGATTTCGAGTGGAGGCAAATATCTCGCCAGTATTTCAATGCCTGCATGTATTACCCTCATTCAAAGGATTCCCGAGACTTCTAAGCGTTGGGGGTGGCGGACATATTAGCAGTTCTATGAAGTGGAAGAACAAGCAAGGTTAATGAGCAAGAGTAGACAGAGCTGTGCTGACACGAGTGGAAGGGGGAAGGCATACAGAACTGAATGCCTTTGTTTTTTTTTTTAACCCCCCCCTTTAGCACATTTACCCTCTCCACTGTGAACATTTTAAGAATGGCTAGCGCTAACGTCCGCCTGCAACTCATCTTGAGTGTAAGTCTTAACCACGCTTGGCAAAACAGCGCAGATCTCATCTCCGCTCAAGCAGAACTAAAATCTGGAAATAATCAGCTGGTGGAGACGGCGAGAAATTCCCCCAGAAAACACTTTGCCGCCACTGGAGCCCACTGCCCCTCAAGATTAGACTCAGGTACCTAATCCCAGGCGGCAGCTCCACCCCTCCCCTCCCCTCCTCCATCCTTCTCCTCGCTTCTCTTTCATGCGTCAGAGATGGCCAGCCATGGGGTGTCACTGGGGGCAGAGCGACTGCTGTGGCTGACACCTGCTGGGCGCTATAAATGTTGGGCGGGGGAAAAAAAAAAAAAAAAAAAAAGGAGCTGCCATTGTCGGTTTTACTGTAGTCCTCTCTCGCGGGCCACTCGTTCTCAGAGGGTGACTTGATGCAGGATGAAGGCATCTGCCATCACCCTAACATTAGATAAGCAAAGCCTCCAAATGACTCAACGGATTCTAGCCATCAGTGTTAGTTGGTCTTTACGCAGCGAGGGACCTTCTTTGTGTTGCTGGTGATTGAAATAAAGAAAATGTTCCACTTTTGAAATTGGGTGATGTTATAACAAAAATAACTATTTATGTAAATATGAATATAATAATAATAATATAAAAAAATATTTAGGATGAGGTAACTTTTACAAAAAAAAAGAAATTCAACTTTTTTTGTGTGTATGTAAATCTATGGCGTTTAAAATGTCGCTGCCCCGTTAGCCCTGGGCAAAGCTGAAACTCAAGCAAATAATTAAGAACTACAATGGCAATTAATAATAATAATAATAATAATAAATCCCATCATGTCATATCAGCGCAGACACCTTACATCGTGTCAACCCGCCATCTACAGCCTGTAAAAGGCATGGTGAAGACGTCCACGTGCTCTGTCTCGGCACAGAATCTCGTCGATTGTGCAGAATTATCGATTTATTCTGTCTTGAAACAATGAAAAAAAAATTGAGCACGATGCCTGGCCGCTCTCATTCCGTTGCAAGTATTTTGAGAGCAACGTCTCCTGCGGTGCATCCCATTTAAAATAATCATACTCCGACTATTAGCAACTCGAATCGTGATTATTTTTTATGTAGGCATATTTTTTTGCGTAGTTTATTAGATTAGATAACCGGCGTACCCAATGTCGTGGCCCACGAGTGTGTAATCCAATGATGCCTTTTAAAGTACAGTAATCAAGTAAATGAGCTGCTTTAAGCAAAGCGCGAGTCCTGCGTCATTACAACCCGGCAAGCTGCACAGGTGTTGTGAAAATTGAGTTACGTTGCTGCATAATGCGCTTGTCTGAAGAAAATTGCTCGTATAGAGCATGTCATTCGAGCTTTGCATGTGACCTGGTCACATTCCTTTTAATAAAGCAATCGTCCCCACGTACGGGAAAGGGCTCCTGGTCAAACTCAACATTCCTGCCCATGTCAGAAAGATGGAGAGTTTTTGTTTGAAGCCAGTCAAGATGTGAAGCGCACTCACTTGACAAACAGCTGAGTGGCCTCCGATTACACAGCACATTACCTCCTCCGTCTTGCATCCTTCATTGGATAATTATAAACACAACCGTTTGGAATCTCCACCCTGGAAATTGTGCTAGGACGACAGAATGGGCCTCATTTAACAATAAGTGAATCATATATTTCATTGTATTCATTGTATTTGGAACAGCAGAAGAAATGATGACTAAAATTAAATAAAGTTATTGTAATGTAAAAAGAGACTTGCTTGCTCAGCTTTTCGAATAAGAGGTCAAGTGTGCTCGCTTCAAGCGATTTAGTTGTCGGCGCCAAGTTTATTTTAAAAGTGAAGAGAAACATTGCGTATTTAAACATTCGAATGTTCACGCAAATCATGCCATGTCATCAAAAAGAAAAAGTCGGCTAGCTCAATGCTAACATAAATTACAAACCACCATTGACCGACTATTGGGAATTAGTATAGAAGCTGCAGCAAAGTCTCTTCTTCTTGCTCATAATTAATTTTTTTGATGACTTCATTTAATTGCTTGATCAGAAATATTTTCTTCATAATGTGACAGGAATGTTGTCGTTCATTCTTCATAAAAAGTGCGCCAGACGAATATTCCGCACAGCCAACTTGGCCAGTGCTTTGGTTTATATTTCTGCCTCTGAGTCAGCTGTACTTTAACACTACGGGCGCGTACGTTCTTTACAGATCATCTCCCCTGGATCTCCAATTTGTGTTTCTCTGACTGTAACAGGCTGCGGCGGTGCTTTAGCAGGCCTGTCAGAGCCCGGGTTTCCCCTCCGCACTGTCAAAAGTGTGACACCTCCCATCCCATGCTCTTGTCAGTCTATTGAAGAAAAAAGTGGATTAATGTCAGTTTCAGGCAGCCCTCACAAAGCAATGCCTCGCCTCTTACACGGGAACGATTCTTGTTGAGACAGTCGTCCGTGGCATCTGGGAGGGGTGCGGAGGGAAAACATGGTGATGGAGGGGGGAGGGGGGGGGGGGTGAAGGTTGCAGGAAAAAGAGAGAGAGAGAGCGAGATAGTGCTACAACACCTCAGAGATACACACCAACAGGGTCATCAGACGTATGGGCTGTTTGGAGGCAGATGCTTAATCACACATAAGCAGCATCAGTGGGCCGACATTGCGATGCCTTTTAGAGATGTGATGGCTGCATGTGTGTGTGTGTGTGTGCAGCCAGAACACCCTCCCCTCCCCCACGGCCGCGACCCCCCCCCCTTTCCCTTGATTTTCCCAGGAGACACCCCGCAGAGAAAACGACAGGGCAGCAGAAATGTACAAAACCGCCTCTCTGCCCACTTCCACAGCCTCTCGGTGCACAGTGGTAAAAAACGGCCGCTGCATTAATCCTCACTGTGATGCTAATTAGGTTAGCTCATGCCACAAACTGTCAGATATTGAGTTGTCATTATTCTGCCCATTGCACATTCTAATGCTTGGGTCCTTTGCATGAGGTTTTTTACAGTCAACTTACAAAGCGTAAAGTGGGAAACTATTTATTGATTGCATATTCCAAAAAGAGTAAACGCATTCGCACATAGGGATGGGCCGATATCCGATTCGGACCGACGATAACCACGAGTAAAAATATTGCGGTATTAAAATAACAGTTTAAAATATTTGGAAAATTTGGCTGTAAATAAATCTGCATCAGTCTCTTTTCTTTTTCAACAGAGTGAAAATGAATGAACTAACACAAACCTCCTAAAAAATATTTCTATCTATTAATACCGCAACCAAGGCCAACATTAAAATACATTAGCATAGTAGGAGCAAATGTTGATCACAAAACAATCATTTTAAATGGAGCCATTATCCGAGAATTAAAGACCATTTGAAACACCTTTTGCCCTAACCAGGAAGTGAGCTGTTTAATCATTTTTGTTCGCAGTTCAACCTTGGTGGAGCTCCAGTCTACCTTTTCAACTCTGTTAAATGCGCAGCTCTCAAGTTGGATGTCATTGAAATCTGTCTAGGTGTATCAATATGTATCCGACATACAGTTCAAATTTCCACTGCATCTTGTATCGATGCATTCACCCAACAAACGCAAGCAATCTGTCAATGGTCGTGCCGAATCTCTTCCCTTAATTCCATCCGTTGTATTTGTAAACACGTGTAAATTGGTATTCCTTGTCATTGGCGAGCACTTCCTACAAATGATTGTGCAATTAACTCTAATTAGAGTCTGTAGTGGTGCTTAATGTAAACAACGGCAACCCCCCTCGCAAACCCATTAAAAGGGAAACGTCACCCGGCACCGCATCAACACAACTGCCATTGGAACTCCTGAAGTGATTCAAAGATTTCCGATCTGATTACAATTTTCTTTTTCCGCATTTTTAGCTGTTTAGCTTCCTGGCAGAATTTATTTATTTATTTATTAGCCCGCATTGACATCGAGGGCATACAACACACCCGTCTGGGTAGACGATATTTGTGGCAATCATTTAGGCTATTTGTCTGTTTTGGACAAGATTGGGAAGTATGTACAGTGTGTTAATATCCTTCAAGGCTAAGAGCCAGGTGGGCCGTCCTGCATAAAGATAAGCGCGGCGTGTATGAAACCATTAGAAGTGGTCGATTTAAAAGTTGTGACAGTTCAAGGAAAGCGGGGGCCATAACATATTCAGAATGGCGCTGTGCAAGGTCGCCGTTTTAGTACCCTCTTCATGTCTATGCACCGAGGCAGACAAGGATGCAGCACATTTCATTTGGGACCGCCGGGGAAGACAATGTGGAGCCATGACTTGTCTAGACGCCCGGTGATCGTCCTTTAGCGCGCGGGGCTCGCTAACAGCCCCCGCATTGAAATAAATCTAAGACGGAATCTGCGCTTCTGTCAAAGAACGAGCCCGCCCGCTCGCCGCTCGTACAAAGGAATGCTCTGGGCTGGCTTTGTAATGCATTCAGTTTACATTGCAATCTATAACATTGGCTCAGACTCGGCTGATTGACCCGCATTCCGGAGCCCGCCGGCTCTCTCTCGGCCACACCTGGGGCCCGGCGCCGGCGCGCGGCTGTCACTGGCCATCGCCACGTCTCGCGATTGATGACAGCTATTCACTGATGAAGCTGTATTCATC
Organism: Syngnathus leptorhynchus; assembly: GCF_054491065.1. Taxonomy (NCBI): domain Eukaryota; kingdom Metazoa; phylum Chordata; class Actinopteri; order Syngnathiformes; family Syngnathidae; genus Syngnathus; species Syngnathus leptorhynchus. Next base: position 11,503,498 of record NC_141203.1, read on the forward strand.
ATTCCTGTCCAGGGCTGCACTGACCAGATGGACCCTGACCATCCATCCACTGTCAGGGACACATCTGTTCCCGTTGTTGCTTAGAGTACTAACAAGTCACCTGCTCCGTGAAAAGGCTGGTGTCACGCATCCGGCAACGGGAAAAAAGACAGAACCCGGCTCAACACAAAAAGCTATTAGTGTAGCTGAGACAACCGCTCACTACTGCTAGTATTGCTGGTTGTTGCTTTATTTCGACTTAAATCGCTACATTCGCTCCAATGTAAGAAATGCTCCGCTTTGTTTTGACTCAATTAGAGCTGCAGCTAGCCTTTATTTTAAGAATCCACAAATCTGACGATTATTTTGTCGATGAATCGATAAATGGCAAATGCCTTATTTTGGGGGGGAAAAAAAAAAGTACTTTAATGAGAACTGGCAAAATCTATTTGATTGTTGAGAAGCTAATTTGGATAAATTGAAGTTTGACTAGATTTCAAAATGATTCATCGATTACCGAAATCGGAACTGCGAATTCTTTTTTATTTATATTTTTTAGACTTATTATACACGTACGCCCTTACCCTTAGAGCTTCAACATTCCGCTGCATTTTCATAATGGCACGTCGTTGCGATATTGACCCACATCTAGTTCAAGTTGTGTTTGCACACAGGCTTGAACCAGCCAGTTTGGCCGAAGCTCAGCCGTGTCAGCCTCTCAGGGTAGGCGCGTAAGTGCTTTGCGGCTCTATTTAGCCGCTCTGACTTGATCAGGCTCCCTGAGAGGAGGCTGAGTGTGCCTGAGGAAGCCCCCGTGAAGTTCTTCATTGTCTTAAGACTCAATTGTAATCACCTTACTCAGCGTGACTGACACAAGAACTCTCTGGCATGATTGAAAGTATTGATCTTTTGGCAGCTCTCACAAGACAAGTCAGAGCTCTCGCTTCCCAAAAAAAAAAAAAAAAAAGGGGGGGAAAAAAAAAAAAATCTCTTCATCTCTCTTGATCAACTGATCAATAATTAACATTAGGACAGTAGGGATTTAGCCACGTGAGAGTGTTTTCCGCCACCTTCAGCCGCCTGTTTCCCAGCGGAGAGGAATCTGCTGAGTAAAGCTGATCTGCTGGCGTGGGGCAGTAAAAACAGAGAGGAAGGCCAAACTGCAGTGACTTTCACATTCATAAGCCACACACAGCTCGGGCCGGCCTGTCCGGCGCCCTTCACTGTCGTGCAAGATCGGCAATATTTCTGTCACCTTGAGAGATGGTAACCGGCCAAGTGCCTTTGGAAACAACATGCCTTTTCACAGCACACCCCGTCGCGGCAGAATCAACTTGCTAATCGCTCGATAATTGCCGTTTTTAAAAGAAGAACACAACCCGGGCCAGGGAGAAACAGTGGGCGGACGTGACGCGCTTTGTCCATTAGCTTCTGTCTGTCGCCACACGGTGACAACAATTAGATATGTCCTATATGCTGCGGAAAGGCAGACGATATGGAATTCATTACACCAGCCGCGGAGCAAGGCCCAGTTAGCCCATTTTGAGGCGTTCTGAGCTAAACACCCTTGTTAAAACGGTATTTGCCGCACATCTTTTCCATGGTAACGCAGTAATGACAGTCTCGCTTGCTGGAAAAATACCACAGCGGGGTTGTTTGGCGCCGACACCCCCCAATAAGGTTGCCCCTAAGTGGACCGGGCTGGAGACCGAGGTTACGCACGTGTCACCGTCTGATACCGGCAGCATGAAAATATGTCTGCACAAAATCTATTAGCGACAGAATTCTCCCGCCCAATCGCTCCCTTCAGCAAAGACGTCATAACTGCACAAACAATAGGAGTAATGTTGTTGTGCTCGGTAATGAGAGCACCCTGTTGTTTGTCAAACTCTCAAAATACTGAGGCTGAGGGTATATGTCAAAACCCGCAGACAAATGTGATGTTTTTTTATTATCATTTTATTAATTCATTAGCTGGATTGTTCTATTTTTTTTTTAAATGGATGGGTTTTGACTTAGTGAGTGATTGTATTCTGGAGCAAAGTTGGAATGTATCTGAGAAATGGCTCATTAGCAATTAATTGGATTTCTTTCAAAACTTTGTAATGCATACTTGGTGGGTTGCCAGTGATTGGCAGATGATTGGCAAGAATGACTTCCTAGTGTCAGACTGCTAATTTCAGCCGTGGGTCAGCGCTGACTTGGAAAGATTTCCACTTTCCTAGCAGTGAGACAGAGTGCACTTCCTAGCAGAATAACAATCATTTGAACCTAGCCCACTCCCCTCTCTGCAGTATGTAGCCAACTACACATTCTGCTTGTTACGATTTGAGCAACCGAAGGCTTTTAGTTGGCTCTTCAAACGAGTTAGAGGAATGGACAAAGGAAGGAGGGCATGCATTACATTTAAGGCGAGGTCATTCCAGACGGAAGGACCGGCAACGGACATGAGTGGTCTTAGGGAGAATGCATGATTTTTGCTCAGCCGGAAAATTCGCATAACAGTGGAAGGAAATGCCTTGTTTTTGTAGGATAGAACCTGGGGGCAGCAAATCCAATGAAAACAGCAAGAGCCCTAAAATTGATCCCTGTGGAACACCATGAGGCTTTTGTACCTCAAAAACGGTGTTTGAAAAGGGCGACAAGCTTGGCTAGAAGTGAGGTGTGGAAACATTGAGCTAACACTTCAGTCAGATACTGAAAACTAAACAAAGTCGGCCATAGAGTTTGCTGGGCACCGTCATCAGAATTTAAGTACGACAAGGTAACAAATGTGATACTTGAAAACGATTAAAAAAAAAAAAAAATTGTCATGAAAAAATGGGTTTATTGTAAATGAGTAGAGTTGCACTGCCCTAATACATAGTACACAGTATAAAGGTTCTTACCTGTTTTTTTTTTTTCCCAACTCCTACTTACTCTTTTACCATTTCAGAGTTCTGAAAACCGCCGTGCGATATTTGTTAAAAACCTTTTTGATGATTGTAATTTGTCTAATAAGGTAAGGGTGCTTGAACATCAAACTCGATCCTCTTCTGAGAAGCTTCCCCGTGTTTGCGGTGATTGCAACCTAATGATACTGATCAGCCGTACGATGAAACTCATCAGCTAATTGCTGTATAGGAAGGTCACGGACAATTTAAAGCACCTCAACTCGGAAGGGAAGCAAAACGAAAAGTACTATATTGTCTCACCCATTCGGTTTCATACATTGCGTAAGATATTAGTACAGGTAGTGTGAAATATTACCGGGTTGTGATTTAACCACGCCGAAGCGTGGTGCAAAAAAATCTCTCCATGTACGGCGGCGTGTATTCTTCACACCCTCACGGCGCCATTCAGCTCCCCCCCCCCCTTTTCAATATAAAGTTTGTGATGATGACAATGTCAAAGAAAAGCAGCCAACCTTGAGTTCTTTTCACATTTACAATGGCTCTCCTTTTATCAATCCAGTCGTTTTTAAGCCCTACTCAAATACCAAAAGAGGAGGAACTTTAGCGACACAGTCATGCGTGGCCTTACAAGTAATACCAAAACAAACTAGTGATGAATGTTCCACTTAAACACGAGATAATATGATAATGGCCCGTCTTTATTTAGCTTCATTCATCTATATATGGAACAGAAAATCCAATGTGACACTTGACAGTAGGTCAAGACAAGTTTCTATTGGAAAGGGAGGAAAAAAAAAAAAAAATACATGGAAGAATTCAGTCATGTTTGATAGAAAAGATCACGCTTTATTCATTTCATAGTGGAAAAATATGCACGGAGAATGGCGGAGAACAAAAAAACACACATGCGTACAATGGAATCCATTTTCCACCACTATTGCACGTTATTTATGTACGGATGAGCAGAGTAACGCTTAGGACAAATCACCTTTTTACATTGAAAAGAATGAAAATGGAATTATTCCGTTACAGCCTCCCGGCAAAAAAATTCTCAAAATAGTTGGCCTAATGCACTACATTGTGATTTATAAAAAGATAGAGTAATAAAATTGAGAATGATTCTAAGCATTTTTTTAACACTGACATTAGCGCTGATACACAGAAACGTTTTGGCTAGCTACAGTAGCGCTAAAGTAGCTTATGGTAAATGACCAATTTTATTTTTCACATTGCTTTTTTTTTTTTTCTTGCCATAATCACTACATACGATTCCTTTTAATCACAATATGTTTTGTGAGTACATTCGGAGTATTTAATGTGTCGATTTATTCGCCTTCCACGTTTTGGTGCCCTCCCGTGTGAATGTGTGCATGAGCTTGAATACATCATGCACTCCAGGGATGTCTGCGCTAATGGAGGCTGAGGCTGTCGCACTAGTATTGATTGCTCAGACCTACAGATTATTGCTGTGAAGAGTGACCAACAGCGGCTCGCCCGTCTAAAAAACAAAACAAAAAACTTGACCAGCCGACAAGAGTCCGGCTGCTCTACGCCGAGGATCAACACGTTTAATTGTTTGCGGTGTTCTCTGGCCCTTACTGCTGAGGGCCCTCGGGGGGGATGGAGGCTAGAACAGACTCTGACCTTTACAGCCTCATTCACACGTAGACTGGGAAATGTATCAGTGATCCTTCTTTTCACAATAGCTCCAATTACCAGACACCAACAAAATCGGGGCTATTATGTAATGGAATAAGAAGAGTTTATCCTTAAAGCGCAGCTTATGAAGCCGACTCGACGAAAAGGCGGCAGATAATCAAACGTGCTTCTTTTACCGAGGACTGACCGATAGTCAAAACTGAAACTTGATTATCGCGTTTTTTTCATTTGCGTTTCCGCTATTTTGCATTCTTAATTTCCCCACGTTGCGTCGGCGGTCGACTTGACGTTTCCGCTCGTACAGATCCAACGAAGACTATACGGAGAGACGAAAAGTCATCCTGTGTCGGTATCTGAGCCCATCAGCATTCAGCTGGACGGTTTGCCATGATAATGAATATTAATGGCTGTTTTCTCATACATAATATTCTCATAATGACTCTACAAAGTAAATGCGGCCCCTCCTACAACAAGCATTTATCATAACTAGCAAGCAAAGCCGTAACAGTGTCACCCGCTAAGGAGATAAAGCCATCAGAATCTTTATTCCCTTGTAATTCCAACACGTGACTAAGTTGCTGTTTTATGAAGTCGATGATACGTATACGCTATAAACTATCTGCGCTTTCGTTTATATGACCGTATTAGTACAATTATGTTCAATGAATAGCACGCTGAGATAAAAGGAGTCTCTTACTCTCATATATTGTGTTGACTAAAAAGAAATGGGATTTGTGTGTATGTGCTGAGGCTTTTTCTTTTTTTTTTTGTGGTCCACACTTGTGTCAAATGCCTTTTCCCTTGAGCCATTAAAACAGCAGAGGAGCTCGGCTCAATACTCAGACATTATCTGTGAGCGACTGAACCCGGTTTGGGAATTGGTAAAGCCAAGGGAGAAATAGACTTGGAATAGAACACCCTGGCAAATTCCATTTCACAACTCAAGTGGTCTCCTTGTGAAAGATCATTTGCTGTGGAGTGAGTAAACAGAAGGGACTCCATCGCTCTCAATGATTCGCGTGTGCGCCAAAGCTGCGGATTACCGACGATCGGGAAGTCTTGACGCTCGTCGGGAAGGCGAAAGCCTGGTAAAATGACTTCAATTGTGGCGCCGTTTGATTTCCTTATGCGGCTCCTTCGTGAAGGGATCTCGAGCGACTTGTCGAGGATTCCCGCAATCGACTTTGTGTTTATACGTTAGATCCGTCTACCCCATTCAAATGAATTGAAACCAAAACACAGCCAGTTAATAAAAATCACTGACAACTTGGTTTGTCCGGATATGTTTGCTCGGACTGCAACCAATATATTCAAAGTTGAGCTCCGTACAATGTTTTACTCTGTTACTTGAGAAATTTCACCTAAAAAAAAAAAAAAGTTATCTGAAGTTTGTAGTGTGGAGGAAAATGCCATTTGCCAATGTCTCTCAATTTTTCTTCTTCTCCTGAAATGAAAAATACAGCTCAACTCTATTAATATAGGCAATTATTGTCATTTTTTTAGGGAAGCTTTGATTATTCACTGTCAGGTTGCCTCTGCCAATAGATGGGCTTCTCTCTATTATTATTTTTGATGTGGCCCTTGTAGCGGATCTCATTAAGGCTCACCCTGACACGGGCGAGCTGCACGTATTGATGGAGAACACCTGAACCCTCACTGACGGCAGACCCCGCCCGCCACGACAGACCCATCAAAGCGGGAACGCCTGTCTCGACCGACTCAGCCTTGAGTTGCGCCTGCGTTGCCCGCTGGCGCCCGGCCAAGCTGGCACAAGTACTATTGTCCTTCACTCCCCCCCCCCCCCCTTTCCATGCTCGCTTTCCCACTATTCAATTATTTACAGTAACTTTGTATCGCAAAGCGACTCCAGCTCCAGTTGATGTGGCAGGTGTGCTCAGAAAGAAACAGTTTGTTGTTACAGAATGCATTTATTTATCTGTCTATTTATATTATTATTATTATTATTTTTTTTTTCTGCTTCATGCTTGCCAACCATATGACACGAAGCTTGTACAGTATGTCTTGGAGCAGACTTTTGAACAGTCCCTGCATCATCTGGTGTAGCTGTCACATCCACAATTACGTTATTGCTGTCTCACTCGCAAGAGCAAGAGTGTCAGAGCTCTCGGAGCCAAACAGATGGGAGCTGGTTGGCAACAGACGGCATGCAAATCATGGATCATTTGATTGGAGATCTTATTTAATTATTCGACCAAGTGGCTGTCTCGGAGAAGCCTCAATTCATACCGGCGTCTCGTCTCGTGTGTGTGTGTGTATAATAAGTGTAAGCAACTGTTAGGGTAATCAACAAAACATGAGCGACGCAAAATCTGGAATTGAAGTCACACGGGTTAATGAAAATGGATTTGAGTTTCGCGTTTAAAAATTTGGCACAGGTGTATAAAAAAAAAAAGCCTTGAGCCTTAGTTAGCAAATGAGTGTTGATTGAAACATTTGGGGGCGGCAATTCATTTCTCAACTGTTACATTGTGTGATGTTTATCCACTTACAAAAGTGGGGTAAAAAAAAAAAATAAAAGATCTGAACTGCAGAGGCAGCTTTAACAATGTACCAAATTAAATTGTGTCAAATGAGAGCGAGGATTTCAAGTAGGGAAGTAAATTAAATGAAACATTTGGTGTCGGCTGAAACGGTTTACAGGAAAACCAAATGAGCTGTATTTAACATTCAGGCATAATGCTGAAAAGTGACAATTGCCGATCTCCATGGAGATCAATAACCGCGGCAGGATCATTGTGTAAAGTGTCTCCAGGTTTAATGCAGAGAGGATGTCATTATTATTTTCCTTCTGCTAATGACCATCATTATGCACGGACACTGATTGAATTCCATTTGTTACCTACGTTTGAGGCTGAGTGGAATAATTACCATTTAAGTGCCGCCATTAAAATGCATGCACGCTTGTTCATATTCGCACCTTTTTTTTTTGTTTTGGGTGAAAATACTAAATTATTATTTATTAGCAAAATACAAAATGCATCGCCCAGCTTTAATTTAGCATCCAAGGTGTGATTCAATGCGAGCATGCCTTCTCCCCCTTTTTTTTTTTTTCTTTCAAAAATTCAAAGAACACTTTTGCTATCAGTGCCGTTGCACTCTCTTACGTTTTAATTAAAATGGATCTCGTGAAAAGACTAATCGATGCAACCACTTTTTCCCCCCCCCTATTGATTTGTCAACCAATTCTATCGCATTCAAAATAGATGTTTTAACGATTGCAGACATTCACTTTCTGAATACAGCGCAACCTCTAGCTTTTTGCTCATTTCAATACACTTTTCATGAAACCAAATAATTACAAGTAATCCCTTCCAGACTGCCACATTACTTTCCGATAGACTTTTTCACGGAAGGTGCGAGTGGATACCAAAATGATTTTGAAGCTGCAAGTAAAATTGTTCCACATTGTTGCATTTAGGAAGTGAAATCCCCCCGCCTAAAAAAGCTTGCCACTTCTAATCTCGTTTTCTGGCGCTCGGGTCAAGTAATGGAATGGAATCACGTTCCTGTGCTGCGGGTAAATAGGCAAAGGGATTCACAAAAAAAAAAAATAAATAAATAAATACACCCTACTTCTTCAGATAGAGCTCCTATAAATAATACACTTGAGTCAAAATGAGATTCGGCCGTAGCTAATCAATCAATGACAGATGAGCGCACTGGCACGTGCGCTTAAAAAAAAATAAAAAAATAAATGCAGAAATACGAGCGAACAACTTGTAGTTTTGTGCCACCGGTAAGACTTCCTGGCGATTTATCAAAGTCAGAAGCGGCGAGCGGCGCGCCTGCGTGATTGTAGTTCACGGCGGACGCAATTGAGGCACAGCGCTGAAAGGAATGTTTATGCCCTCAGCTGTGGCACTGTCAGCCTTGCGGAATTTACTGTAAATCACATTGCTTTTATTGCCAGATTTAGGAGCTTATCCTCCGTGGGCTCTATTCACTGCAAAGCTCGGGCCTATTAAGACTTCAAGTCCCGCTCGCTAGGAAAACGCCTCTTTGAAATAATGGGAGGAATGAGTGCTTAAGGACTAAATCGTTGAGTCTCCTTCGGATTTGGGATCGTCGTTATTTGCGGAGTATTTGGGAAAACATGATGTGTGAGGGGGGGGAAATAGGAAGAAACTCAAATTGATTCACGATATAATGCAAGCATCCACAGGAAACATACCATTCGTATCACAAAAATGTAAACGCACGAAAAAAAAGCAGGTAACAGGTGAGTGGAGCACTTTGTATGATTCAGACGATTTAAGTAAAAAAAGTGCGAGGTTGCCTGACCTTCATTCAAAAGGAAAAGTAGAACTTACGAATGGAATGGATGTCTCAGTTGGTAAAAGCAGGTAACTGTATAAAGCATAAGCGTGAAATACACAAGTTGTCACACCACCCAAATTGAGTTTGCAAATGGAATGTAGTGTTAGCAACATGCTAATAACGCACATTAAGCATTCGTATTAACTTGATGGATTTAGAGATTATGCACTTAGTTTCTGTCAGTCATCCATGTCGTTTCCTTCCTGATACTAGAACAGTGGCAAGGTGGCGTCGGTGGCCGTTATCCGTGAGGAGTATCGGCAGTCCTTGGGAGTACTCGATACATTGAAACGAGCCCATATGAATTCGTTTCTGATATTTCTGAAATTTGATGTTGAAAAAAACAATCTCCAAGTAAGTCGTGTTTACTATTACCTCATTTAAAAATGCTGATCTTCAATGATAAGGCTGAAAAAAAAAAAAAGAGTCAGATTGACACTTCCACACAACTGACGTCATCCTTAACTTAACGGTCACTTAATCAGCTAATCGATTATTGTAGCCATCCTTTAAATGAAATGTTACGAAACGCCAAACGCTACCCACTCGATCGATCAATTTTGACATGGCTCAGATTGGCAAAACAACAACAACAACAACAACAACAACATCCTTTCCTTCAAATCGTCAAGCTTTGAGGATTCCAGCCCTGTGACGGACATGAACTGTGATCTCTGAAGCCGTATGCGCGGGTGTCGGCGTGATGTGCGCGTTGACGTGCCGTAGCGAGGGTTCAAGGAGGCAGCTGAGCAAAATAATTTCCAACGTCCTGCCTGCTGACACAAGGACAAAGGCACCGTCTCAACATGCCCATATGAGGCAGCAGACAATGGCCGCTGCTACACCTGGAAATGCACCGCTGTTGTTTTTTTTTCCACCGTGACCTCCACAGACTGCTCTCTTCCGTACACGCGGACATTCGCTCGGGCCGTTATTGCACGGCGGATTCACGCGCAGTGTCATTATCCCGTCGTTGCAATCTGAGCGACGTCAAAACATCCCGTCAAGTCTGTGGAGTCACGCGCAAGCTTTTAATAAAAGACAATCTGCAATCTGGACTGCTCTTTGTCTGGAGTGGCCGCAGTAGCGGCGGCGTCCCGCCTCCCGGGTCGGATTTCTCCCAAGACCTCATCGAGTTTGAATTAGCATGGTGCAGTCAGGGGAGTGGTGGAGGTTGAATCAATGCATCACTCTTAGGGCCTTGGCTATGGATATGAGAAGGCATAATGGGACTTTTGGTGCCCAGGCTCATATCATGTGTCTGACCAGGGTCTCCCCCGCATTGCTTCCCCAAAGGAGAAGAGATTACCTCCCCCTTGCCAAGGCCACCGACTCGTAATGAAGAGGTGCGGGCAGCGCAATGCCCCATTCTGATGGCGGAATGAAATAAATATTGAATAATAATACAGGGCCGTGGAGTCATCTATGTAAAATTGCGGCCACCTATCTGTGCAGGGTGTATTAAAAATAGATTTCAGGACTATTTTCAGTTGTAGTGGGAATGTGTTATGCATGTTGCGGATCCAACAATGGATTTTATGGAAATGTATTGCTGCCACACTGAAAGAGAGAAAAAAAAAGTTCAATATCTCATTATAACGTGATAAGTTTGCCTTCCACATCCAGCATAATAAGTAAAATGAAGCCATTTGCTGCAGTTGAGGTGCCGCTTGTCAATCTTTTTAAACACAAGAGCAGTGGAGTTGTTTGGCTAGTAAGTAGTTCCTAAAACAAAGGACACAGCCAGACAGAGCCAGTGACTTGAACCGAAAGTAAAACTTATTACGTTAGTGTTGGCTCGTGAGTGAACGATTTGTTCAAAAGAACGAATCTTTTCAGTGAACGAGAGTGAACAAATCACTTCCTAAAGTGATTCCTTCTTTTTTCAGTTCATATGACTTCAACCAGTAGGTGTCGGTAATGCGCATTACCAATGCCACCTCGCCATAAAATGACGTAAGTTCCCGTTCACGAACGAGTCAGCAAATTGCATTTCCCGTTCCCCAACTGAACGGATCTGTGAATGAATGAGTCAGTGAGTGAATAATTGATTTGCATTTCCAGTTCATCGGGAGAACGGACCAGTGAGGGAACGAATCGTGACTTTCCCGTTCGCGAACGAGCCAATGGGTGAACTGCCTTCCTTCCCGTGCATCAACGGATCAGTCAGTGAACGTGTTGCGTCTCCCTCCTGGCGTGAACTATGTAAACCAGAATGCAGATTTACGATTTGCCAAGGAAAGAAAGAACCACTCACTGAAACACCACTTCTTTTATGCATGTTTACTCCAAGCTAACAGCCAATTTATTGCATGATGTGCCGTTATGCAACAACGGGGATAGTATGCGTCTCTTTGGGTAATCTTGATTTTACAACACGTATAGTAGTTATTAAAATAACGGGTATGCATATATACGCCTAAATATTGTTATACATCTACTGCAATTTCACATTAGATTGCTGGTTTGAAATGTACTTTTATTAATATTATTTCAATAAACATTTATGTTAAAACTTGTCTGGTGTTTTATTCCTTTTTATTTTTTTGGGCATGAAAACAAAAATCTGACATGTGCTGGTGTCCCCCAAAATAAAGAACAAGTAGTCAAATACACGTTCTTGACAAGTACAA